>NC_061773.1:27120207-27477207 GCF_022458985.1 Mugil cephalus
CTTGATTTTATATAAATACATAAGCATAAATGCACGGAACATCCCCATCATCGTACACTATGCAACAACTAATTGAGACGATTTGCCACAGTTGTAAATCAAATCTGCATCAAAGGCGCATTCTTCACAATGTGCCTTTTATGGCCTTTTAAAGCACTTTGCAAGAGCATTTCACAAAACTATCAAAATCAAGACTTCCACTGTCAGCTTAAATACACCAGCGATGACCACGGCTAATTGGATCCATCCAATCCATCCATCTATGAAGTACACACGCTATATCAGCAAAAACCCAATGACATTGTTTCACTCACTGTAAGGCAGGGCCAGCACTAAAGAACCGAAAGGTATTTATTAATGGGACGGTACAGCAGCTTAGAAGGGTGCATTCGCAATTCATTTAAAAGTCGCCCAACGTAATATCCAACTGTGCAGAATGCTGATGTGGCCATAAACTACAACACAGGATGTGAAACTAGTTTTTATTATTGATTCACTTGTGAAGAGCTTTAAATATTTGTAGTAGCACGGTTTCATTCAACGCATAACTCAAAAATAACTGCTAAAGAGAAAAAGTGTGGCTTGTCTACACGGGCAATTTGCATGAGTATCAAACCCCAGCCTGTTATGTAAATGCAATCCCTCTTAAGAGGGTGGGGAAAAAAATTTGAGATGGCTCATTTACATTGTCAAACGACACAACACTCATACTTTCCATTTACTATCAAACTGTTTTTTTGCAGACACGCTAACCTGGAAGCGTTGGGTTCGCGTAGCTCCTCACCACTGAGCAATAGCAATAGTAACAATGCTGCGGCAAAAACAAAGTGAACCCGGGTTGAACGTGATCGAGCACCGTGACTGCCGCTTTGACCGGCTTTCGTCAGACCACAAGACAACACGTAGTAGCGCTGGCACGGCAGGGAGGCACAGCGCCGCTATGGGGCTTTAATATATTCAAAGAGGGATCATTTACTTAAGGCTTGCATCCAAGGATCAGTCTGGCCTTCATTAGCCTCAATCTGACACGGATGTGAACAACATGTTGGCTTGCCACATGAACACTGCCCCTCCTCCTCCTGAACACCAAACACTCGACTCCCCTCCCTTCTCTGAGACCTGCGCGGCAAATTCCTCTGGAAATATCACAGGTTGTTAGCATTCCACAGAGAATTTTACATGGGTGTACACTCAGGCCTTAATTAGAGACTCTATTTGATCATTCAGCAGCTGGGCTTTATTAAAAATACGGGTTCACATCGCCTTACAGTCACCCCCGGCTCAGCGTGGAAAAGCTCACAGAGGCGGAGGAGTGTATGAAAGGGGGATCTGAATATTCATTATGTGATACGTATAGAGCGCGTGCATGGGAAATCTACACCTGTGGAGCAAAATTCACCTTTTTACGGATGAAATTACACCCCCATTGTGTCCTCATGACGACGGAGATGGACGAATGCTGCTCAGTGGTTTTTAATTTAAAGACTAATGAGAGGGTGTAATGTCCAATAAAAGCATAAACGCTGCAAAATGCCTTCGTGTTTCGTTAAGTAATATGCATATTGAAAAAATAAAAACACCCCGTCACAACCTTTTCCGCTGAAAGCCTCAACCTAAATGTCGAGCCGAAGCGAAGAGCGAAGAGATGCACACTATAGCTGACCAAGGTCGACAGGGACTATAAAACAAACACCAGGTTTAAGGTGAAGTCTTCCCTGCGTGAAGGTTAGCCCCGTTTCATGTTTACACTACACTGCAGGCTTTGAAATTGTTTTGCAGTGTGGAGTCTGCCCAGGGTCATTGTTTGTTTTTGACGTGTTTATACACCACACAAGGAGTAATGACTTCTAGGATAGTCTGGGGGATGCAGACATGATCCAGCACACTATCTGCAATTTTCTTTACTTTTCAGGTTCACAGTTAAGATTCGCCGGTCACCGTTCGCCAGGGTTCACGCTGACGCTCGCATTTGGCATTCAAAGTGACGTCAATATAAAAGCGTACCAGGAAACCAGGAAATCGGTTACTATGCAAAACAAAACTTATCATCTTGCGGCATTCAAACTCATTGCGACTTCCATATAATGCATAATCCTTTGAGAAGAGGTTAAAAAAAAACAAAAAAAAAAACTGTTTGCTCAAAAGCTGGACCGTGAGGGAGGGTTGTTAACCCCGACGCACACGTGAAGCACTCACTTTGATCTGCGCCTCCGCAGGATGTCACCGCCGGAGTCTCCTGGCTGGACAGGCACGCTGCAGATAAGGAGGAGGAGAGAAGAAAAATGAGAAGAATTAGAAGAAGAGAGGGGGTAGAAGGAAAGTTGCGGGGTGGGGGTGGTAGAATGGAAAATACGAAAAACAATGGAAATTATTTCAAATGCGAAAGTGACAAAAGCAAAACCATTGTTCCACAATCGCTTATTATTCAACAATAGCCGTAGCTGCTGTCACCTCAGCCCGTCACTGCTTAGCTCGTGACTGTAATGTGAGTTAACTCTGGAAGCAATAGTGTAGGGACACAAAACAGGTCACTTTCAAATTAATATTCATTACGGCAGAATTAAATAGGCTTCCCAGTGCCCCCCTTTAAATGTCTTGCGGATACATATTTAGCATCTCAAACAAGAACTCCCTTGATTAAACAAATAATGACACGTGGTTCCAAAAACTGTAACTGAGTCCAAATTAATTTGAGCATTGCTCTAATTGCATTTAAGCACTGCTCCTCCCTAACCTTAGATCAAGGATTTTTAATTACTGGCTTCTGAAGACTGAATCCCCACAGTGTTGACGGAAAAATAAAAATAGGCTACGCATTACGGCACACTCTAAATGTTTTTATTCACTTCAAATGAAGCCCCGTAAAGTCTCAGGCTCTCTCAGCTGACTCGTTCATGGGATCCAACTGCACTCCACCTCTCACAGCTGAGCTCTGTCATTCAGTCCCACTGCCCCGTGCCCCCTCGCCTTAACTCCTTCCCTCCGTTTGCAAACACACAGGGAAGAAACGCCAAAATGTGTTTCCTGAAAGGGAGGAGAGGTGGAAAAAGCCCATCCTGCCCCGAGAATCACCGCCGCCCCGCCAGAGCCGCCGCCACTGGCCTTTCTGCAGAGGCAGCAAAAGTTCCCCGAGAGGGGAGCGTCTGCCAACTCAAACAGGGCTCGATCTCCTCTCTGTGGGCCGCCAGCCGCCCATGTGGGCCTGCGCTGGGCTTCCTGAGGGCTCGCTGCAGCTGGAGGACTTTGAATAAAGGTAACAGCAATGTCACAGCTACTGTAAACTTGCTCGGCTGCTCCTGTCAGCAGGACGTTCCCAATCAAAGCAGAAACAACCCCACCTAAAACACAACGCATTGTTTTTTTTTCCACCGGCCCCAAGTCCAAACTTCCCACGAATCACAAAGAGAGCACACAGGCGAGAGGGCAACCACTGTTCCCTGATCTTGCCAAACAAAATGCCAAGAGACCGGGAGTGACATTCAGCTTTGGGGTTTAAAAATACGAGCAATTTGAAAATGATTAGAGTCTTATTTTCTTGTTGAGCGCCTGACACAGGAGAGGAAACCAGAACAATCAAGCCAACTGACTTTTTTTTTCTGCTGAATTTAGAAACACTAATTAGTTTTGCTCTCGTAAAGCCAACCTGAAAACGACCAATTAGAAAGTGAAAATGAGACGTGCAGAGGAAACAAGAGCTTGTCATTTCCACAGTTTAAGTCCCATATGCACAACTTTTCTGTGATGACTTTCACACAAACTCAAGATGATTGGCGTGCCGCTAGCAGACTTTGGTGTCGCATGAACTCACTGATCAAATAGCCCCTTATCGCAGTTAGGAGGAAACTATTACAGATCTATACGACCACATCAAACGCAGACTGTGCGTGGCACCAGGCCGGGGAGAGGATACAGCCCATCAGACTGACCACAACACGGGTGGTTTCAGCTACAGACCGAGCAGGGGCACAGCGTCACCCCTTACATGTTGCTCCTTTCTGTCAATTTCCTCTTTTAATGCTTTTTGTTCTATTCTACATCAGTAAAAATTTCACCTGCTGAGTGACGTTGGTGCATGTCGAGCCCCGTCTTCACAAGTGAACGCAAAACTTGTGGAAATTATCTGCAGGAATTTCATCGTTATTCCCCGAGCAAACAGTGGCAAGTGTTTCATCACTGTCGGGCTGAAGACGGATGGGCTGTCAGCGCCTGCCCCCCGTCCACGATGCAGCTCCTGGGCTGGGGGAAGTGGCTAAAAAAGGCCAGGGCAACGCTTTTCAGGCCTGCGCCTTTTACTGGGAGTAATTCTCAGAAGCCAGATCCCTGCCAACGTCCTTGCAGCCAATGGCAGAGAGGCCAGTAAGTTCACATTAACTGCAGAGTGTAACTGCGCTGAACATCTGCTCATGAATGAGAGCGCTGCCCACTAACTCAGCGAGTTGAAGCCCACTGATGAAAAATTCAACGTTCTCCTCGCTGGCACGCTTGTTTTGCACTATTCTCCTGAGCCCCCAGAATTATATTAAGAGAATTTCAACACGGCCTGGTGTATCTGAGAGAACAGCTGGCGCTGAAAAGGGATCTGCCGCTCAGCGAGAGCTGAGGGACTTCACACGGGATCTGCCTTCTCCTGCACCATTTGTCCTTGAAGGAAAAAAAATATATAAATATATATATATATATATCAGTGTTAAGCACCCAGGTAATAATCAGAAAGCAGAGGCTACATTTAGCTGATTACACCGGCCCATGTGTGCTGCAGCGGACACAGCATAACAAATGAAGACGTGAATCGATATGGACTCCTGGAAGGAGAAGACAGAGGGGCAATTGTGACAGTAAGTAGCTCCCCCAGGAGACCCATTCGGTCCACCTCCCCTTTGTTTGGCTTGTTTAGTTCATTAGATTGTTAACTAGAAAGAATCTGCTCCCAACCCTACAATATGGAATCAGTCTAATCAGAAACAGAAGCAGTCTGTTCAGGGGGCCGACTACATCAAAGACTTTAGAAAGTATGAAGGTAGCCCCCCACCCCCCCCTCCGCCCTGACCTTCAGTCGCTGCAATTATGTCCCTCACAACTTTATGATATTACTGGAGAGAGAAACTTAGCAAAATGTGTTATTATCGGCCAAACAACTGATAAAATAAATACATACTATCAGTGAAACTCCATTGTACACACACACACACACACACACACACACACACACACACACACACACACACAGATGTGAAGTGAAAAAGTCTTTACCCAGAAGATGATGAAATAGTTTCTCCTTTTAAAAAATGTCAAGTTTAAGGAAGTGATGACTGCTAGCAAACACTAAGAATAAAAGATTACCAAACTCAGTAATTTCACTTCTGTCTTTCTGGAAATACAGTTAACAGATTTTTTTATATGTCAGCAAAGGACACAAACTGAGTGACTGAAATGTTTATCTTATTGTTGATTTATTCCTGAGTTCCTGTTTCACAGCTGTACTGATAAAATTGGACTGTTTCCACACATGAAACATCTCCCTGTCTCACTCTGGAGGGTTTCTGTGGTAACAAGCGAGAAAGCGTTCAGGCTGTTGACCTTTCTTAAGACGCACTGGATACCGTAGAAGTTGTGGCAAGTAGCCCAAAAAAAAGGGGATCCGCGAATATGATATCGCGGCTGAAAACCGAGAGGATGTCTGGAGAGAGAAGCTCATTTAGCCGGTGACAAACGACAGCACTTTGTCTTCCTGACAAGATCCCTCCTTCATCAAATGTCCACCTTCACATGGAAATAGGAAATCACGCATTATCACACTGACAAACAATTACATCCATGTCATTAGCGGCAACCCTGGGCCTGGAACCATTAACAGAACACAATGTTGCACACCACGCTAACCATCAGAAGAAACACAGGATGTAGATGAAAATACACCGATAAATCAATCACGACACAAACAGCCCCGATGCTTGTGGTTCTGGAGATGCAGACGGTCGGGGGATAAAGGGGCGATAACAGGCTAAATAAATCACAAATTAATCTGGAAGCAATCAAAAAGTTGTGAATAAAGATGTATGCCTCGGCGCTGGCCTTATATTAAAAGTCAACACTTTAAAAAGAGTTTCTCTGTAAGTGACTTAATCAGATACAGAGCATTAGTATCTCTTTTAATACATCTCCCGGTGTCAGGCAGCAAATGAAAAAAGCTAGCCTCTGTAAATATGACTGCTTACTTCTAACACAAACATTGTTGACACCTAATGCAATTTCAGCGGGACATCCGACTGAAAGCACACCGGGGTAATATAATGCTCTTAATGAGAATTCCTTCCAGCTTGAGACCTCGGCGAGATAGCCATAATGCATGGCTTCTCTTTTTAATAAAATAATTGTTACAGTTATTAAAGATGAATCTCATCACAGTCGAGATGACAAAATAATTCATTACCAAAACCAAGGCTTTAAATAGCTGCAAATTATGAAGCCCAACCCCCTCCTCTGCCGCCACCACACCATTGCCCCCCCCTCAACGCTTTGAAAATACACTTCCAGATAAATGGGTTCGTTATTTCATATAAATATTAGATATATTCTGCCCTTGGAAGAAAAGAAATATTGCAACTTGTCCATTAAAAAGTTTGCACGGACACATGACCTAAATGAGTAATAATTAAAATAAATTAACTGAAAATAAACAACCTTTGTTCTATATTGTTACATTACAGACGTTATTCTAGGTATAACTCACTGAAGTCTGGTCAATTTTTAGATTTGTTTTTGATAAACTAAAGCATAATTCAGTATATTACCTATAACTGTTATTCTTCATATTATCATAAATCTTTATATTTGCTCTCAGAGCAAGATTTTTGACAGAAATGTTACATGCAACACGTATAAAATACTTTTATTTTAATAAAAGTACATATTTAACACACTATATGGTGCAATACCTTATTACCTCACCTTTTATAATCTTAATGGCTGTTCAAGCTCATTGTATATATCTGCTTCTGGCCTTTACTCATTTCTCTGAATTATTTTATTGAAAGTCTAGTTTATGTTGTACAGTTTTTCTATTTTTTTAAGCTTTACTATTTATTTTATTTAATTGCTTTGTCTTGTACCAAAAAGAGAAAAAGTCCTTGTATGTGCAAACACACTAGGCCAATAAACCTGATTCTGAGTCTAATATTATAAAACAATAAAAGGGTAGATGAAGCTACATTAACAGATTATTTGTCGATGCTCGGCTAATTTACCAGTAACACTAATCTACTACCAGTGTTGGAAGTAACGTGTTACAGAAGTAATGCAATTACTGTAATGTAATACTTTTTGCTATAACGTGGTCATGTAAGGCATTATAAAAAAAGTAATTGTAATATTTTACTCGGTACAAATGTCAGTAACAGCTTTACAATGTATTTTAAACCCAAAATTAACTAAATTAATTAAGTTGTGTGTTTTTATACAAATGTGAGATTAGCAGAGGAGTAAAAAAAAAAATCAAACATTGACTTCCTGTCAGTACAGAACAGCTGATTGGGGAGAAGATCTGCAGCATCAGAGTCAGACTCTACATTCATGAGATGAACACATGCTAATTATTTTCAGCTGGTCAGAGAAAAGGATACGAAGAACATTACAGTTAAGGTCACTTTGTGTGTGAAACCAAAACGTCTCTGCACCTCGAGAAAAAAACACAAGTAATTTAAGGAAACATGTAGCGTGGTGCCAACTTTCTTCAGATGTTCGGTTATGATAAACAGTAGTAGTGCACTTAAATTTAAAGTATCTCTGTCACAGTATGTATTGAACCATGAGCCATAACTGCTCCATCATATTGTACTGTTGTTAGCGTTAGCTTAGCTTAGTCATTATGGATGTACAATGAGATCTATTGAGAACGCAAAATCCATATTTCCAGTTATTTTGGTGAAAGTAACTTAAAAGTAATGTAATGCCTTACAATTCAAAGACAGTAATATTATAATGTAACTAATTACTTTGAAATTACAGTAACAAGTAAAAAGTAATGCATTACGTTTTTTTAAGTGACTTGCCCATCACTGCCTACGTACGCCTCAGAACATCCACGTGTTAAGTGAAAGTGTTGGAACACATTGGTACGAACGTCCACCAATCCGAGCCCCCCCACTCCTCCCCTTTCCTGTTCACAGCTCTCCTCCAGCCTTATTTATGTATTCAAAACAGATCCTTTACAGTGATGGCATGGAAAGTTCCCAGCATGCCTTTTAACCTGTCGTTTTTCACTCTCTCCGCAGCAGGATGTCCAGAGGAAATGCTTTATTAAGATCCTGCCGACATGAAGAGCCGCTGTGACTTACTGGTGCATTACTGTCTAAAAGGCAAAGTTATTTAGACCAATAAAAGGCTAATATATTGTTGGAGTGGAATTACACAGAAGTTATCTCTGCCTTAATAACATCACCGCAACCCCTGATGTTGTTTAGATCAATAAAGCCCATTAAAGTACAGACCTCAAGCCCAGATAAGCCTGTACTGCCACAGCAGAATACTGCTCGCAAGCATCTGAGAGAGTACAGGTCTCTCTCCAGCACGCAGAAAAAGTGGCCAAAAGGAGAAAAAAAACACTTCAAACTTAATACCATAAAACCCTTAAATCCAATGAAGTTCATCGTGTGCCCTGTGGAGCCTCCTCGCCTGCAGATAAACAAGTAGAAACCATGCTAATGGGTTTTAGATACTGGTCAGAGCACGTAAAGAAAAGCCAGCTGACGTCAGAGCTGAGGTGAAAACGTTCGACAACCATCATCTTCCTCCGCGTCTGAGTTTCCTGTCAGGAAGGTGGGCCTGAAACACTGCCGTTATTTCAACCTGTCCAACAAAGCCCTCTTTGAAGTCCTGCAGACAAAAAAAAACCCTATCTTGTCCTTTGTCCTCCGCCACCGTCCCATGAGAGATGACATTTTTACTCAGTTGCAGAGATTTGAATCAGATTTGAATCTGTGCAGCCTGAACAGTCGTCACAGTAAACTTCCACTGATTGCAGGATATGAGGCGTTTAACGGACGACGTTTAAAGCGAGTGTCTCAGCTAAAAGCCACGCACAGAGGTAGTGTCCTCACCGTGTAATCCTGGTGTTGTGAACGTCAGGCTGTGCTCATTCTTAGCAGTGTCCACCAGGTGATGCACTAAATCATGTGTGATGCTGATGTCCATCAGCAGCCTTGAATGACCACAGCCTGGCCGCTCCCCTGAAGCTCCGCCCCCCAAAACCATGATGACAGCAAAAGAAAGAAGACAACCCAGGAGTGAGTGTGTGTGTGTGTGTGTGCGTGCGTGTGTGTTTGGTGAGTCTGTGTGTCAGTGTTGGGAGTGCAGCCTTCACGTGCACTTGTGAATTGCAGCACATAGAGACACCACAGGAAACCACAGGAAACCGAGTTTTGACGCTATCTCTATAAGAACATGAAATGACAAACAAGATTTTTTTTTTTTTTTTTTTTTTTTTTTTTTTAAAGAACAACATGTCCTTTTCGCCTTATATGCCGTCAATAGGAAGTTTACAGACATCAAACTAGTCAGGTGGGTGGGGGTGCGGGGGGAAACAGCAACAGTACTGAAAACACGAGAAGAAAACAACAGCAGCAGCAACTCTTGGTGTGTATCTAAGAGGACCAGTCTGGTCAGAACGGTACTAAGACTCTCCCACAAATCCTCCCATCATCTCTCTTTGTATGTTTTTGCATTGTGTTCCACTACTCGTGCTTGTCGCTGCTGTAAGTTTCTCGACAATTCAATGTGCAAAGGAGACTTTACTGTGAATACATTTAATAATAGTTTGCATAAACATTCAAGGACTTTCCGATCTCGTCCATTTTTCTGCAGAGCTGCAGCGTTGTACCACGAGTGTGACTGCAGGCGCACACGTCCCAAGTTCATAAAACGGAATAAATTTCAAAATACCGTCAAGCTACAAATTAGTAGAATTGTTGAAACATATCACAGAGAGACCTTTAGGAGGTCTTAAAAGGAGTTTATCAGTCGACAAATACGCGACTTGGCTTTGACTTCAGGTAATTTAATCCAAACCCTTTTAGGATTTATTTTTTAAAGGCCCTGTGGAAATCTGGTGACAGCAAACGCAGACAGGCACAGACAGAACATTCATCACGGTGATGGCCGCGAATAATAACTCGGAACAATTATCAACCACGACAATGTGATATTACTCAACAATAAATATATAGCAAAAAAGGGAGAGGAGAGAGACGAGAAGGGAGAAGGACACAGAAGAGAGAGGAGATCGTCTTCCTGCAAGTGAAAGCATAAATAAAGTGTGGCACATCTTTTACCTTCTTCAATTATCTGCCTTTTGACATGCAAGCCGAGCACAGTGTAATTAACATCTCAGGAGATAATGGGGTCACTACTCACTGATCAATCTCACACATATATTATCTGCCTTTTACCAAACCAACTGCCTGTTATTCTAGGGAGGAAATGCTCCGCAGAAGATTTGCGCTTCTTCTTTTTTCTTCCTTTTTGGGTGGGGGCATTTAATAAAGCCCTGGTAATAGGCCTAATGACTCATCCAATTGAGCTCATCTTCCAAAACATCAATTAGGCTAAGGCTCAACTTACACAGGGAGCATTGTCTATCGCACAACAAAATCTATTCCCATTCATGCCAGAGGTAACTCTGCTGTCATCGTCGGTTAGAGGCAGCATCACAACACAGACAAGAAGAAACAAAAGCATTGGAGAGTCTCTAAAATAAATAAAAAACAGATCCCTCTGCGGCTATTCTCGGTAACAGGTGTTGCAGACGGATGCTCCTTCCTGATAAAAAAGAAAAACATTTAACAGCACTATCTGGAATTTATTTCACCTTCTCAGTTTGGGCTGAAGTTGCTGGTTTTTGAGCAGAGTATTATTTGGCTTATGAACAGAAGGACGCTTCGAGGTGCATTCTTGACTTATTACAACTCTTTTTCCTCTAGTAAACATCTTAGAGTAGCTCAGACTGCTTACTCACAAACTCAAAACACGAACGCAATCACAAGTAATCACTGGCTGCCATTACTTATATATAACCGAGCTCATATCTGTAGCCTTACAGACCGATACTTCAGCTGGTTAACCACTTACAATAAATACCATCCTGCCATGACAAATATCTAATCGATTAACATCTACGTACCACTTTGACAATACCAAAAAAACCCATGCGTGGGCTTTAAATAATATTTAGTAACTTCTCTCCGCTCTCATCAACAAAGGGCCTGTTCAGATGCTGCAGTAAGATTCGAGGATACGTTGAGATCAAATTTGAGAGATTTGATCTCTGACCTCGGTCGCGTGTGTCCTCATGTCTTTGGTTGTGTGAATAAAATGTGTCCTGAGTCACATTAAAGACCGTCTATACTTAACAGGGCTGCACCTGCCTAATTCATTCAGAGAAAAAAACACACAACTGCTATTATAAATGAGCACCCGACAAGGAAAAGGCAGTGTAAGTTAGTAATGAGAACATTTTAAAACATTCTGTCCTTGTAGCTGTTAAATAACTAAAAAAATAAATACATCTAAGTAAGAATTAACAAATGAAAATATTTAATAGGAATACACGAGTGTGATTCTGTGTTAATCATTTCCTCACTCACCGATGTCTTTTTTATTTTTTTTTACCTTTATTACCAGAGATTAATGGTGCGTATGGAAACTTCCAGGGTTGGAGTTATAATCTGAGTTTTGTGCAGGTCTAACTAACGTCAGGGTGGAGATCAATAAATAATAACTAAGTCATGAGGCACACACACATAAAACAGAGCTGCTCTCGGTTCTGGAGCAGCGGTAGAGATCCATTAGAGACATCAGCTGTTAAAATATTCTACTGCGCCCCGGATGATGTCGGGGTTTATTTGCAAACAGAGAAACTGAGCTCGGATGCGGAGACGCGTGTCGACCGGATCGTCCAGATCGGATCTTAATGCAGGTTCTGAACGGGCCCTGTTTTTTGCTTGTCACGGCTGACATACTAGCCCCACTACACGGCTGCACAGTGGTTCTCCCTGAGGTTATTTGCCAGATGCCTTTGAACTAACCTCAAACCAGCCCTGAGATTTGTGCTTCTCTGGTTGTGAGTTCCTCTCTCTTTCATATGTGTTGTTTCTGTCAGGCCCACAGCTTAAGTTCTCAGATCTGGAGACACACAGCTAACCAGCAGGGGTAGAAGGAGCATGGGGGGGTTGGGGGGTGGGGGGTGGGGGTGAGGGGGGGGCATGGATCAACATACAGTGCTGTACATATGACTTCTTAATGCACTGATGAGAGCTATGCTAGAATACACATACACAAGGGGGAAAGACACACTTCCTCTTTCTGAGTCTGGGCTGGTAAAAGTGTGTAATAACTGTGACCCTGAAATGACAACTGCTGTTTAAATTGCATCACGGATCACAGATCAACAGGTCTGTTAATCAAGGCTCATATATTCCACTGTGATACCGGCTTTCTAATCCTCCTCGTGCATTTTACAGGAACTGTTTTGGTCATATTAGTCTCAGGACGCGCAGGACGAGTGTCGCGCGAAGAAAGTTTTTAAACCCTGCAAATAGATGAAAGTGAGAATTACACCAGATCTTAATCACCATTTTAACCTGATGAGACCCAGTGTCCTCGTATGGGGATATTGAGTTTTAGGTTTGTTGCAGTTTATTCTGCTTTATTTAGACCTGTCGTCCTCATAAGGAGACACTTTTGTGTGACATGTACTGGTAGCGAAGGGCTAATATACTTGTTTCTTTATTCTTATTAACTTTTCTAGTTTGATATGACATAAAAATTCAACAAGTTCACAAGTGCTTGTCTGAGGACGGTGGAATTTCATCATTTCCAATTTTGCTTTTGCATTAAAAAATGTTTAAATTATATAATGTTTATACACATTAATGACTTAAGTTGTAATATACACTAAAATAATCATTCAGAAATTACTTCCAGTTCAAATACGCTTATTTTTTTATACTTTTTAGGTCCTTCTAATCCCAAACACGTAAAGATCCTAAAGAAGATGCATTTCAAACAAATGCTTGGACCTCAGGAGGTTAAAAAACAATAACCCAATACTCCAAATGCACCTGAAATAAAGGAGCCGATACACCTAATCCAGGGGAAACTGTGATTATCAAAAAGTTACTGTACTGTGGCAGTGAAGGGAACATATGTCAGCTGTTTTGAGGAGTGAATATAAGACAATTAGAGACGTGGGGGCTGTTGTACAATTTTTAAGGCATTAACAGATGTGTGCTTTACGGGGCAGGATCTCCAGAGTTTATCTGCGGCTGTCATAAAACATGCCTTTTAAAGTTTATTAATGGCCAAATGGCAGGCAGCCCGCGAGCAGAGATCAGAATGACCGTCCATCTGACGGATGAAAGTCGAGGGTCAGCAGGACTTGGGCCAGTTTCTCCTGCCACAGGTTCAGTTTTATCTGACCAATAAAAGAAAGAAGTAGTTTCTGGGTATTTTTTTCTGCTTGGGTGGTATTAAAAAAAGAAAAAAAAAGATGCTGCACACACTTGCACTTGCATCTTTAAATGAGCACTTTACTGTAATGTGAAATCTGTATTATGGGGAAACAACAGTGGTAATTGTGCTGAAATCACAGATTAGAGTGTAATTATTGGGATTTACACACACACACACACACACACACACACACACACACACCCTTGCTTTACAAGGGTGGATTCCCAGCAGGGTACCTACACACTCCCATTTTGGACTTTCCTAAAGCACACACTCTTTTTTTTTTTTCCACATTTTTTATATTATGTAACGCTTGAATACAATCTGTGTCACAAACTGCAACCTTAGCGCTTCACAGTCCTATTTCTCAGTGACCTGTGTTGACTTTGGTACCACCTCCTGGGCCCGGCAGGAAGGCATGCTGAGTGAGCTCTCTGCTGGCTGTGTCCAGACCCAGCCTCTTACACAATAGAAGCTGCCTGGCCATGCAGCAGGCCAACCCCTCCTCTCCAATAACCCACTTCCCATTCTTGATCAAACCTGGGGATTGTAGTGTGAGGGTGGAGATGAGAACGATGGGAGGAGGTGTGCGTGCGTGCGTGTGTGTGTGTGTGGTGATGGTGGTGGTGGGGGAGGGCGGCACATCCTGCGTGAAACCGCATCCTGAACAAGCATCGCTGCATCTCACTGTAAATAAATACTCTCTCCTCCATGTAGCTTCCGTCAACTGTCACCGCCTTGGCTCCCAATCACCTTCAAGTCCAAACAGGAAAGCACAGGGAGGCGAGGGAGATGGCAGATATGAGCTTTAATTTGCTTCTCACTGCACTTTAGCCCGGGTGCACACTACTTCCTATTCTCCTGCTCTGACCAGCTGCCCCGGCTTCGTTCCAGACCCTGAGTCCTTCCTGTCACCTTTCATTACCGCATTATCCAGGAGGAGGCTCCCTGTGTAGTCGGGGAAATCACCATTTGGTGGAACACCCCACCACCCCACCGCCACCTCACATCCCCACCTCATTTATGTTGCATTGTGCGAGACATTCAAAGCCACGCGCAACATCCTCAAAGGAGTGCTGCTGCCTTGTTACCTGCTAATCCCCTGTGCATTATAACGGGAGATGCAACTGAACAACAGAGCATGACGAAGGTAACAACTGAGATGTGACAGGCTCTCAATCCAGAGAGTAGCGCTTTGTGTCGCAAGAGTCTCGTCACAGTCTGTGTAAATATCTGTTAAATGATTAAAAATAAAGGCCTGATAGCTGTGACCATAAACCAACGGAAGCATTATATAATAAAAGCTTTTAAAGCTGCCGACACAACCAGGAACAGAACTCAGCCGAGGAAACCCGTATGCTAGCAGCTCCACCTCAGGTTGATGCGATTGGCTCTTGGAGGAGACTGGGGGGGATTTCTACTATTTTCCTTCGCTGCTCACAACCTTTTTGCATTGTTTTTTTTACACTTGAATGCGCTGAGCTGAAAACTGCATGCACCTGCTGACTGCAGTGTATCAGTATGTTTGCATGAACATGAAAAAAAAACAATTATTGCCTTAATCCGACTTTAACTGGACACCTTAAGTGCATGTAAAAAAACTAAAATCAGAGTTCTCCTTATCCAATTAAGACTCTCCAGCATGTATAACGTATATGTAAGAAGGTAGAAGAAGGAGAAGGTAAACAGAGCTGGTAAAGGGATAAAACAAGAAAAAGCGGTGGAATCAGCTGATGTCACTCGGGGTCAGGGGGGAGAGGCCAAAATCAACCGCGGGAATTAGTGGCGAGAAAACGAGTGTAATGTCTGAGAGAAAGACTGTGGCATATCAGAGGCAAAATGAAAAGTATTAGGACACAACACAAAACAGAAACAACAACTCAACTGTTCTTGAGAAATGTGAGATCACATCTCTCCAAAACAGAAAAAACATCACGTGAGTGTTTGTTTTATAGAACTACAACTAAGCTAATTACTGTTATGCTTTTTGTAAACAGTATAAAAGAAGCCTTTTCTTTATAACTTCGTGCTGAAACAGGTGGAGATAATATCTATTATTATTGGCAGGTAAGTCGGGTACTTTATGCAAACTTATTCCAGGGAACGCGCTATAGAAAAAAGAGCAAGTGACAGTTAAACCCAAGACTTACAGCCAACTTCACCTGATCTTATATCTTGCAATTATTCAGAAACCTACTGAATATGAGATAAAGCGAGTCGTAAATCCACTGAGCTCCACGTGCCAAGCGAGCCGCGTTGTGGCGTAGCCGTTTATGTTAAGCCGTGCCATCTTGATCAGACGGTTGCAGGCGTCTTCCATTTCGCCCGAGGGGAGGCTCGCTGGCCAGACGCATTACTTTAAAGGGCAGCATCTGACTGAGCACGTCTCAACCTGCCCACGGGGGGAGTGTGAGTGTCTCTGAGTTTGGGTGTGTTTATGTTTTATCCTCAGGACCCCCGATTGTTGTTCATTTCCTGTCCAAAGACAAAATAAGCAGCACATAAAGGCCAGAATGTGCTCTTCCCTGGCCTTCACCCACATCACAGCACTTTTCCGCACAAGTGGCTAACCAGAGATAATTATACAATTAAAACAATTTTCCGCATCTATCTGTCAGACTGCTCTAATTCACCATTCGAATGACACTAATGGGAGTAGGCCTCTTTCTCCTCTCCTTCCCCGAGCAAAGCCTTTTTTCCTCTTTAGCGCAGAACGCACCAAAGATATCTGCAACAGAGGGAAACGGACAGAGCCAAGAGGAGAGCTGGTTGTATGTGTTTAGCAGGATGTAAGAGAATAAAGTGAAGACCTGGCGGCTTTTCATTACGGCCCAAAGTGAAGAAGGAAAAAAGGAGGTTCATTAGATTGTTGGTTCAAATCAACCCAGAAAAAAAGAAGAAGAGTGACCCTCGTATTTTCAGAGACAACACTCCCTTGAACCAGGTCTGACATTAATAAATCCATGTGACAAAACAAATTACCGGAGGAGCTGAATGTGGAAAAAAAAAAAAAAAAGAGAGAGAGAGACAGGAAAACAGTCACATTACAGCTGTATGTGAAAAACAGATCTTTCATTGTCTAAAAACGAACGCTGACGTTCAATACTCACATAGAATATTCTACGGTGACTGAAGAGGAGGAGTATGCACTTTTAGACAGACCGACACAGGGTGTAAACGACAGAGGGAGGATTTAGGCAAACCTTGACCTGGATATCCTGCATCTCCGTCCACCCAGTGTAGGAACAAGGAACACAGATAGGGACAACTCCTACACAAGTTCAAGGGAAATGCTTGCATGGCGTGGCTCTGTCCTTCCCAGCCAGCTCCACTGAGTACAAAGGCAGCAGAGAGGGTTTTATGTCTGTGAACGATCCTGATGGGGATACACATATCCATTAGATGCGAGCCTGCCTGTAGAAGGGGGTCTGATATTAGCCCACAAGCAAGTGCCCCATCAGCAGAGAGGAAAAAGCTGCCTTTTATGGCAACAGATCGCAGACTCAAGCCATTGGCCACAAAGCCCACAAATGAGGCGTTAAGTGTAGTGGCAGGGCAGTGGAGAAGGAAGAGCACAGAGATATGACCCTCTTCTCATCCATGCATGAATCTGCCCTCTGCTTCTCCCCGTCTCCGTCCTTCTCTGTCTTGCTTTCTGCCACGTCTACAAATAAAAAACCATCTAAACACGCTTAACCGCCCGACAACGCTCACTGCAAAATAACAACTGTCACCTGCAGCAGAATTCATTAAAGCTTCGGTAAAGGGACCCACCGTTAACGTAATTTTCATAGTTGAATATTAATTCTTCGTCCAATATTTGGAGAGATTTCTAATGGACGTTTTCTGTAATTGATTGCCAGATAGGAGCAGGGCTAGTGCGGCAAAGTTAAAAAATACGACCTGACGTGGAGATTGGGAAGCAGAGTGCAGCGAGGGGGCCTGCTGGGACGGTTTCATCATCGTGCCTGACCCCCCCTGCTGCTGGGAATGGCAGGAGATGGTGGGGAGCGTGTGTGTGTGTGGGGGGGGGGGGGGGGAGCATGGAGGAGATAGACTTCTCTTCACAGTCAGAGATTTAATTGCACGCAGATTCCATTACCTCTGCACAAATGTCACATTCTCTTCTGATCAGGGGGCATGGCAGCCACTGGCAGCGTGGCTGGCAAGCAGCCAGGCTATAGTGCAGAAAGTGTTCAGCCAATCACGGCTCCCGGGGCAGACAGAGGTGAGCAGAGGCATAGATAGAGAAATGTACGGCAAAGATATTAAACAAAAAAAAAGAAAAAACAAAGGAGAGTCAGGAGCACGAAGGAGCTGATTGTGCAACATTCAGACAGAGGACTATGTACGTTATACTTCTTAGGGGCGCAAGTCGTTTCTATTATCATCACGAGACAAGAGAAACTTCAATGTATGCACAAAAAACTAAATTATGCAAAACCTCTGAGGATAACATTACAGCGGCCGCGAGGTGCAAACTGCCATTGGTAAGCGGAGCTTTGTTAGCAACCGCTAACCAATAGACGTTATGCACAGACGTCACAGTGAAATGTATCAGTAAATACAGCGATACCAGGAAAAATGTGGATTATCAGATCAAATTAAGGACAAATGGACTCGACAATGATTCATATGAACTAGTAGGGATCTGGAAAAGTGGATTAGCCTCAGTTTCTGTTAGCTTAAGTTAGTTTTACTTCATTTCAGTTACGATAAATGTAGCTAAATAAAAGAAGCTAATGCTTAGAGCTTTACTGAGCAGTAACATTAGCCACACAATACTGCAGCGTCTGAGCAGGCGTTAAAAGGATGATGAGTGATCACAAATATTCCGTTTATTGTTTTATTGTCGGAATTGAAATAGTTGCTGTAGGCCATAAATACTCCACGACAACAACGTCCACAAACTAATCTGACATAAGCATAAATGAATATTACCTGACACTAAATGTGAACCACAACACCAGGTTTCTGAGCCTGGATTCTAGTTGTTCCTTCTAATGCAGCGACACATTCGCGTGAGTTGGAGATACCTGTAAAAATATACATCTCTGACTGCTTTTAAAATCTGTTTGTTCACCATTTCTTTAAAGTAATTTTACAATTTAGTCACTATTAAAGCCTGTGGTTCAAACTAATGCTGCTAATCTCCATGATCAGCGGTCACTTTTTGCCACTCAGAGGCCGTAACCATGGAGACTTCGCGTTTGGTGACATCACGTACATACCCTCTATAGCCATATTCACATTCACTGACAGACTTCAGATAGTCGGCGCTGTGCTGCTCTTAACATGATGCCTCCTGTGCGTTTGGGCCGTCGGTCTGGTCCGTGCCATTTAAAAACTCTAAAGACCGACCACATGAAAAAACAAAACCGCATCAAGTGGCTCATATGTTGCCTACAAAACTGGAAAAACATAATTTGATCGCTGTCTATCTTTGGTCACTGTGGTCACCATCAACAACAACTTGGTACATTCCCTTTCCGGCTGATGGTGACATTTGTAAAAGCTGTTTTCTGAAATCTAAATTTGTTTCGGGACTTGAAAATGTGTTACAGTAATGTCATTTTGTTTCATGATGTGTAAAAGTGTTTCCTATAATGTGAATTTGTCCCAAGTTTTTTAAAAAGTGTTTCACATTTTTGTCCTGTTGGTTTGCAGCTCCCGGCCACTGTGTCACAATCTGTAAGCACTC
This sequence comes from Mugil cephalus, assembly GCF_022458985.1. Lineage (NCBI taxonomy): Eukaryota > Metazoa > Chordata > Actinopteri > Mugiliformes > Mugilidae > Mugil > Mugil cephalus. Next base: position 27,139,412 of record NC_061773.1, read on the forward strand.
AATTAACAATTAACTACCCTCGTCCTATAGGTCCTATAAAAATGTATTTTGAACCACTTTCTTCGACTGTAAAACATAAAAACCAGCAAACTTTCACATTTGAGCCACTAGAATATTAATTATTGAAATCAATTACACAGTACAGACAGTATCCACACATTTTAATCGGTTCTCTTTAAATAGAGAGGGAAGGTTTGAGCTGGAAACCACTCCAGCGGTTAAAATGGTTACAGCTGTATAGTCTGAAAATGTACTTCCAGCTTACTGAGGTTATTTTTTTTATTATTATTTATATATTTAAACTGATAATAGTCGTTTTACTGTTCAAATGGAGCTGCTTAAAAGTAACTAGGCAGTAAAATGACCAAGAAATGTATAGATGTTAAATCCCTGTCAGGGTCTGCTTTTGTTTTTTTGTTTTTTTTAGCGCATTCATTTCAAAGATCTGGACCTCTCAGACTAAGGGTTGTGAATTAGCCCTGATTGGTTGTACTGATTCTCCATCTGGGATACAACCATTCACAATTGCTGGCAAAAAAAAACAAAAAAACACTGGACATGCCAGCAACAATTCCCACAAAAATGCAGTCCAGGGTTTAATTTATTTAAAATAATTGCTAAATTGCACTGTAAAATGGCAATTAGATACCCCCACCCCCTACAAATAATAATAAAACAAAACATTCTGCTCTTTTCAGTACTATCCGTGTCTTTATCAATTACATCCATGCTCAGCGGCCTAAAAAAAAAAAGACAATAAAACTGATGAAAAGCTCACAATAAATCTGCTGGGATCTGCTTCAAGCTAATTGGGGCTCGATACAAATAAGCCTAATAGTCAAAATTTAACAGTGTTTTGAGACACTTCGCAGACGAAACAGCGCGCACATTAACTGTATGCAATAAGAGAAGGCTGAGTGGGAGGATTGCCACATACCCCTGATCACTGAAGCAGTGCAGGCTGGCACTCCATTCCTCCAATCAGAATTCAGCTCACAGTCTCGAGGGCAGGACCACTGAGGTTTTACAGAGGACACAAACAGAAAGAGAGAGAAGGGAGGAAGAGGAAAGATACAACGATTACAAACAGGAAGTGAAAAGGTGGGGAAAGCCCCTAGACAGGTCCGCTGAGCCCACATGTACAGAAATGACATAAGAACTGCCAAAGAGTAAACGTGATCGTCATCATCCGCAAGTATTTGATAAGTTATGACACACGGATTCCTGCAGGTATCTCCTGGCCCACATGCACATCGAACTATCGCTACTTCACATCTAAATGTATGCAGACAAAGCAAAAAATATCAGTCAAGGTGTTTGTTTATCGCAGTAATTGTTCCTGTGGTTCACTTCTCGCGTTAACATGACAAAGAAAAAGGTCACATTGTTCCCTTTTTTTGCCTTGCCATATAAACTGCAGTGAATATATATATATATGTACATATATGTGTGTATGTGTGTGTGTGATGACTCCATATGCATATTTTTTGCTAATATGAAGAAAAAAGAAGTCACTTTGAAACCTTTACTGGTACCAGATTACATCAACAACAGGTGACAAAGGTACATTATTCATACAGAACTCAGTAATATTGTGACCTACAAAATCTGCATTTGTGTATATTTAAAAAAAGAAAAGAAAAAAAGTAGCTTATTAAACACGAACGATGCACCATTATGAAGTGACTAAAAACAGGCTGGGCTTGTTGTGGCATTAAGCTCAAACGCATTCATCTGGAGCCAGATAAACAAATGGAAAGATGCTAATGACTTCCATATACAATTCAGATAATGCAAATGAGGCAGCAGGACGGATGGCTTCTGGTTTTGTGCCCGTCACAGGAGTCATGGCTGCATGTGTGGCTTGTTGCCCCCATGATATATGTGTGTACAACTTTGCCGTTTAATGCGCCTTGTGTGTTGTGTAGCAGCAACAGCAAAGCAAAGCAATTCAGCTTCCACTTAATTGGCCAGCTCTGTGAGGAAGCGTGTCAGAAACCAAATCTACAGCTCTGTTAGTGAGCGTAGCGTTGTAGCTCTCCGAGCAGACACAACAAACCACAGCCCCGACGTCCCAACTCCTCATAATTCACCAGTGTGGAATTCGGCTAACCCCATTAGTGCAGCCGTTGTTTCCACAGCTTCGTCCACATTCCTGGGCCTGCCATCGGCCCCAGATAAGACCCTTCTGATTACTCGCTTGCATGCCTGTCATTACTCCCAAAAATATGTTGATCCCAACAGACAGTCACCCCTCCACCACCACCACCACCAACCGTGGATTTATGGCTGCACTATTGTGTCTCAAAAGAAGGTCTTTGTGACTTCGACCACGCTCACTGCCGCGCCGTACAACATGCAACACTCAAGCTTTTAAAAACTATGACTCAAAGATTAAAAGGAGATAGGATTTATGTGTGGTCTCAAGACACAGCTAACAGCACAGCTCCGGTTTTGAGTCTTTGTTGCAGATTAGCGGTGGAATTTAAAGTCATGAGCTTTTATAGCGTCCATAGAAACAACCAGACCCTTTGCATTAAGACGCCGACATAAAGCTAGAACGTTACCTACGACGAGACATAAAGCACTCTCGCTTTGTGGCCTTTTGCATGCCAGCTGCTCAACACTCAATTCACCACTCTGCAAACATGTGGTTGTAATCCCCCCCCTCACACCCTCCTGCCTTTTCACTCAAATTACAAACTATGTCAGTTTTCTTAAGAAACTCCACATCCAGCCACTTTGCAGCAAGTGTGTTAATTGCAGCTCATTTGAGAGTTTCCAAGTAAACTAGACAGGTATTTGAATCTGTCCAGTCTAGTTGGGGCCCAGAAATTAGCACCTGGAAGGTGTCGAATCTAAACAGCTGCAACACGTGAAAACATTTGTTGCTACACAATGCTTAGTCCAGCAGTTTTAGGTCTTCTGATGTAATGGTTAAGCAAGTTGGGATTCGTTCTTAAAATAAATACTACTTTTAGAACGTAATCTCTGCCTCTTCAGCACTCATTTTAATTAGGTGACTTGCTTTGGTATGAACTAGTTGATGAGTGTTTGCACAATTCCAAGCCAACTTAAATGCATCGCTACAAACAATGCATATTGGTAAGATAGGTCAAATTATGTCTGCAGAGTTAATCGAATTTTAACTGTGATCACAATTTTGGCTGCCACGATTAAATTAATATGATCGTCAGCGATATTTACATTTAAAAATTTCTGCTGCATATCTAATCAAGCAGTTTCTCAACCAGTAGTCAGCCAACCACCAGGGGGAGAACGCATGGTTAAGGCTCCATTCAGCTGCTGAAACAATAAGCGATGCACATTGGAGTTTGACGTGAAACAAGTTATATGCAAAGACTGTCCCGCAGGGTAACGCAAATAATCTGTTCAATCATCTAAAAAAACATCACTCCAAAGTACGAGGAATGCATGTAGGCTAAAGCTAACGCCCATGTCCATCTGTAACCCAGATAACCATTTGTGTAAATTTCATTTTTCACTATTAAGCATTTATTCTAAATTAATGTTTTGTTGTTTTGTTTTTTCCCCTCACATGATGAATAATATTGATCAAAATAAACATGATTATCATTTTGGCCATAATCGTGCAGACCTGCGTCAAGTAAAAGTTGTGTCTGTGAGACACACAGCGCTTATGCAGAGTTGGCATTTGCTCCCAACACTAGTGATTATCTGGTCAATACGACGGCTAGAACTATATTAGAAGAAAGTACATTTTGAAAACACTTTACTGCCGCACACTTTGTGAAGAAGACATGCTGCCTTCAGATGACGGGGCAGCTAGGGAGCTAATGTATGCTGCAGCCGCTTACATCAAACTTATTAGTAGCTGGGTCAGACTGAGGTCAGATCACAATCCCACCACAAACAAACTGCTCCAGTGTTCATTTGGAAGAGGACCACCTACTCTCAGGGGTCCATGTGTGGGTTTTCCTCCTGAGAATCATTCCTCAACAAAGTAGAGTTTTTATACATTACACTCCACATTTAAATGTAAAGTCAGACATGTTCTGTTACCCTGACAGAAGATTATAGGTTAGAGCTCATATCTAAAGTTACACAGGTTACAAAGTTCTAAAGATGCTTTGAATCTGGTTTACCAGGTTATTAGACCATGAACAGTTATGAGACACAATAAGCCAGATCCCAAATCTAAAAAGTGTGGCCCAACGCTGAGAAGCGGAGTCGGCGGTGAGGCACAGAAGGGGCTGCAGTGGGAGGACACTGGCATTACATCGGATCAATGGCTTGGCCCATTGAGTCACACCACTCCCAGTACCTCATCTAATAAGTGCCGATCTTTGGGAACACCCCTAGCTGACCCATGCTGCTGGGGACAATTACAAGAGAGTGGTCTTTCAGGACCGACGCCCACTTGACCCGGTAGCGTAAAGACGCGGAGGAGATCCACATGATTTAAACTCCTCCCTAAGACGTGCTGACAAGGTTACAGGGTCAACGCAGACATTAACAGGTCAGTGTGTGGCCCACTTGGGAACAATTACTCCCAGTCACAGCTAAGTGGACACTTGATTGAACACGACGGAGGCAGGACACACTTCCCACAGATAACAATCCCCAGAGCCATTTAGGATAAAAAGCCCTTGTGATACAGCCTTTATGGACAAAATTCATCTTCCTTTTCCCTTTTAGAAGAATGTGAGAGTGTGATAGAGAGCCATTCTCTGGAAGAGACCAGTCTCTCAAAGCATTACCATTTTCTGGCTATACTAATAGCTGCTTATGACACAGAAACAATTACAAGGTGACTGGGAGAAAAAAAAAAAGGCTAAACAATGGGATGAGCTGTTCAGATTTAATTTTTCATTCATGGGGGGAAAAAAACTGATACCTCACAAATTAAATTGTCTCATCTTCCACCAGAAAAACTAGATCCAAAGTAAAAGATCTTAACATTACTTGAAACATATCTCATCTCAAATTAACTGCAGTGGGTTTTTTTTTCCTTCTGCTGTTCAACCTCTAACCTACTGACAGTTTGACCCCTCTCCCACCACAACAGCTACAACTTAGCCTCAAACATCTGGTGTCTTGTGTATACACACAACAACACTCCCGAGCTGTTCTGAGCTGTTCTCATGTCACAACTAAACAACAAATAGTTGGCGTGTTTCATCACTTGCACTGCAATGGAGAAAACGACTAAACAGATGTTTTGGAGGAAACGATTGCAGATAAAAATCGCCAATTTAGGTTTATGCTCACCTCCCTGTAAAATGCTCACTGTCTGTACACAAATAGAGCTTATCGATTCATGAACACATTTCCGCCATACATTTGCATAAGCTCTGTGTTGTTTGTGGTATTCTTTAGTTTTTTTTTCCCCCCAGCGCTATTGTTTATTTATTTCACTATGTTAGAAAATCAGTTCCACATTATCCCTTGATCTGCAGCGGTGGCTGGTGCTGCAGCTGTTGGTTGTTAGTGGCTGGAGATGACACAGTTCACCACTTCTCCAGAAGACGGGGGAGACCAGACACAAGCACAGCTGCAGAGCAGGAGGAGAGGAAAGGAGAGGAGAGGAGAGGAGAGGAGAGGAGAGGAGAGGAGAGGAGAGGAGGAGATCACTCCAGAGGCTGAGCTCTGGTCATCGTCTCCTTCCTGACAAACCAAAAAGCCCAATAATAGCAGCAAAGGAAAGACAAAAACAAACCTCTTTCTATTCCGCCCTCCTCATTAACGGGACGTCCAATTCATCTGGGACCCCCCGATTCCCAAAGAATTCCACACAGTGACAACGTTAACCTATTTGCACATGCAGAACGCGAAAGCAACAGGATCGCGGGCGAACTCATTGGTTGCCGGCGCAGTCAGCTTTATTCCCCAGGACCGTTTTGTAACCAAGTGGGCATCATGTGAATACCATCTGGGTACTACTTATTTAAAGCTGGCAGAAGTCCCGTGGCAGCCAGCCTGGCATTGAGGAGAAGGGAATAAATTGCATCATTTAGTTAACATGCATTTACCGTTGTGCCTGTTAAAAGCCCATAACTAAATAATTTGTTTTTTTTCTAGTGCCAGCGTCTCCCGTCAGCCAACATTTCGTTGCGCGCGCGACAAACAGAGCAACTGTCAAAGGGCTGATAAAGGAGGTATCGAGACGTTAACTACATGAAATCACATTTACCAAGTATATTAACAGCCCTAAATCCATTTACACCAAAGAAATCTCCCAGTGCGTTATGCACATGCACAAAACCCATAAACAGACAATAAACACATTGTAATTATAATGCCAACTCTTTAATTACGTGTGTCATTTGGGGATGGTCGAGCTCACTAATTGCCAGAGTGATGTAAAAGGACTGGGGGGGGGGGGGGGGGGGGGGGGCAAGGAGGAGATCAAGCCTCGGGCCCGATGAGAACCATATTCCCCACTCTCCGAGCGTGTTAGAAGGCAGAAAATTCAATTGGCATGGTTCCAAAGAAGAACAGTCCAAACAGTCTTAATCAGCGGGGACAAACTCCATGCAAATCATTTACATTCGCACAAGCAGAGAAAGCAAGAGAAAAAATATCAGAGGTTTCACTCTCAGAACATGAAAGAAAGGACGCCTCCTGTAACCTCGCTGCCAGGTGTCCTCGCACAGGGAAATGTTCAACAGTTCGCACGGCAGAAGAACTAAAGTAAAAAATCACCTCCGACTGTCGTTTATCTGGAGCCGTTTGAGGTTAGCTGGGCATTTCATTTGTTTTTAGAACAATTATTTGATAACGGTCCTGTTCTTTTTAAATGTTGAGAAAACTCCGTCGTCACGGTGCGCACGAGCAGCTTCTCTTCATTTAAATGTTATTTTATATTATCGGTGCATATCATCACATAGCCACAGAGTCCGTTTGTGTAGACAGAAGCCTGGTGTTTATAACTTCCCATTGAGTTACAGCCTACATGGCTGATGAGTGCAGAGACTTTCCAAATAAGGGTTTTTGATATAGCACCTATCAGGCATTACATTACTGACTCATCACTGAATGGACATGGGACTTCTGAGGGTGTCCTGTGGGGTCCTTTGGGTGCTATGGGTTGAGGGGAGAGTGGGTGTATGTGTGTGTGTGTGCCTGCAGCTGCGTTTCCATTACACTATTTTGCAAAATAAAACTGATATTTAGTGAAATGTTGCTCTTTACATGTTTCCATTGAAAGGTGTTTTCCGAATGAGCTGCAGTTCTCTTAAATTCTCGTCACGCGAGAGTTTGAGGAAGAGGGACTCCAAACCAAGTGGTCACATGACCCCTTGCATCATCTCAGTTTGCAGAAAAAGTGTTTCCTTTGCACTTTTGGGATAAACTGTTATAGGGATATGTCTGAAAAATCCCCCCATGAGAGCGTAGAAGTGTTTTAGCTTTAGATGTTTGAGAGGTTTTTCAAAATGTAGGTGTTTCCCTTAATAATAATAATAATAATAATACATTTTACTTATATAGCGGTTTTCAAAACTCAAAGAGACTTTACGAACACAACATAAAACAGAACACATTAAGTAAAACGACGAATGGACTATGAGAACAGTTAAAATGACGACGGTAAAGTGGCTAAATGTAAAAAGCAACGTTTAACGAGACGAGTTTTTAAAAGGGATTTGAAGGTGTTGGGGTCGGAGCAGTTTCTGATGGGGGATGTGCAATATTTGGATTTTGCACATTTGTAGGGGCAATGGAAATGCATCCTGTCGCCATCAAGGAGCATCATTGTTCTGGGGTGGGGGTGCCGAGTCTGCTCTGCTTTGGTCTGGTCTGGTCTGGTCTAAGTAACATCCACACCAGCGAATGCCAGGTCCAAAAGTTTCCCAGCAAAACATCGAATTGTTACAAGATGGTTTAAATTGTATTTACTTCTCCTTTCAGTGACTTTAATGTTGTGGCTGATCTGTATAATATTGCAATTGTCACTGGACAAAAGAAATCCGGGGTTTGGTTACAACATTACATTGAATGTGAGTTTCACATTGTTGTTGATTGGTCAGTGCAGTGTAAGCAGAGGAGTCACCGGCCCTGACGGTGCAGGAAGAATGATTAAAAAACGTTAACACAAATCACAGAGTATACACCGCGCTGTCAATGTGAGCCACGTGATTAGCTGGAAAAAACAAAAAAAACAACTGGTGCGCTGCAAAATTCTGGCTTCATGCTGGTTTGAAATACTTTCAATGCTTGTTTGTTTTTTTTTTGTTTGTTTTTTTGCTGTGACTCTGTTAACATCATCACTGGTTGTGACTAGTTGTGACTAGACATCTATAAAAACAGTTTTTTCAAAAAAAACAAACAAAAAAAAAGACTAAAATATTATTTTTAACTATCTAGAAGCACAAATATCCAAAACATTTCTATTTTTAAAAAGTATTCTACAGGAAACAGACCAGACAGTCCTTACAAAACATCTAAGATACAATGTTTTATTTTGGACCCGAACGATTTCCTATGTTTAACACACAGCAGGACATTTTTTTGTGTATTTTATGAGATGGTGCAAATATCACAAAAATTAGTCAACAGGTAACTTACTCATCTTTTTTTTTCTTTTATTCTAATGAACTTGTATAAAGTGTGATATTACCATATAGAGAACGTTTCACAGAAGTGGGCAAAGATCACAGGGCGAATCACACACCCTGAAAATACTCTGGAAGATGACATCCCCCAGATGAATCACCAGCGAGCGTCGGCTAAGCAATGAGAAACCTTCTCCACCATTGTTTACATATTGACTGGCACTGTGCGGTTGACCCTGATGAGAACAACACAGCCTCCGATGGCATGATCTCACTTGGTGGAAAAAGAGCTGTCACAGGGAGTGCGGTAGGAGGGTGTGGCATCGCAATCAATGAAGGTGGAGGGACTTAAAACAGAAAAAACAAAACGAATCTATGGCCGGATAGAACAGAGTGAGATAATATTCCAGCTTAAACCAGTCATTCTACAATTTACTGCTCAAATTGTTCTCACCTCTGCGTATTTTTCACCCATTCCTCTGTCGGTGTGAGGTTCAACCGAGCACTTCACTGCGCCCTGGAAGGTCTTTTTTTTTTTTTTAAACACAGGATCACTATTGATAAAAGAGGTCTGAGTGAAAGAGAAAGATAGAGAGTTTTCATCTGCTATCCATCTCATATACTAATGCAGCCATTATGCTCTAAAAAGAGACTGCTCATCTATTCATTTTATTGGGCATCTGCAAAAAAAAAAAAAAAGATGACACTGCAAGAGGCTTGGTGGTGGAGTGATTAAAATTCTTTGAATTAGCACTTCAATCACTGCATACAATTGCGCGTAAAGTACACAAAAATGCACTCGAAAGGCTCGGCCCGGCTCTTCTCTTGTGGTGGGATATGAAAAGATTGATTTACTCATTTGTCGGTATCAGTTATTTTCACGGCGATGAATTGATTGGTCAACACATTAAAAGCTGGCGCTCCATACGCGCAGCATGAAAAGGCTTTCAGAAAAATGTCCCAATGGCTCGGGACACGGTATTTACAGCGTTTACAGGCAGGTGGAGTAAACTCACGACAAAAGGCTGTGTACAGTAAGCAGTAAATGGTCAACGGTGGCGTGAGCTGGGAGGAAAGCAGCAGGTATGAAGCCTGAGACTCTTTTAATGTCCGTTTCTCTGATCCTCCAGTGTTTCCTAACTGCATTGGTGGTGAAATTTGGCGGGTGGATTAAACCTACACGCCATCACCTACATTATCATCATTTACAGGTAAACTATACTTTCAGTGCTCTATATCAGTGGTTCTCAACTGGTCCAGCTTTAGGACTCACCCAAGTTTTTCGAAGGTAATAATTTAATTAACACTGTTAAGAATACACGAAAAATCCTCACTTAGTTAATTTATGTCAACCAACAGCACACAATGGAAATTCATTCAATTCTAACTCCAATGTGACTTATGCTGCATTCGTGTTTTCTAGTTTTGTCCAACAAATGTTTTAAATTCACAATTCCTTGTTGGGTCCATGAAGGTGCAGGTACCAGATCTGCCTGGCTGAGTATCCGGCGCTTCCAGATGATGTTAACTATACATTTAACGACAGCACATTATTCATAGAAAATAAAGTAATAAAATGTATAGTATAGTTGTGGAAAATGGATTAGAAATCCAGTAATCCACCTCGTTCATGCTAACGCCGCCATATAGCTGAACTTCTTCACTTAATCACTTACAATAATTAAATGAATGGAAATGAACCAAGGACGCTGGGGCTGTAAAAAAAAAAAAGAAAACAGCCCATTTAGAGATATTCTATGTTTTTCTTTTGACTTTTTGGTGTTGTTGCTACCCACAAAACTTAGAACTCCTCTATTTTGTGTTAGCTTGGGAGGGTTAAGCCCTGTTTGCCCATTTATACCGGCCGTCCCTGACGTTAGTGGATTCAAAAAACTACAGTAGCATAAAAGCACAGTGACTAATCATTTAAAATGAAAAGCATTTTGTGTCAGATGTATTTTCTAACAAATACTGTGCAATTACTGTAACAGAAGAGAAAAAGATGTGGGGAAAAAATTAGTTTCCCAAATTTCCATGCACAATACGTGATGTTTTCGACTTCGCTGACCCATATATGAGTCAACCTTTGAGGCCACCGGTCATCGTCGCCTTTCACAGAGACTCCGATCTGAAACTGACATTCTATTCATATCGCTGTGTTTTTCTTCTCGTGCTTTTTACTCTACTACCTGGAACAAAATAAGCAGCAAATGAAGTTTCAGTTCTAGTTAAGTTTCTCTCTCACCCACTCACGCATAACTTTGTTCTCTCTCTGCCTTTGTTTCATTCTTTTAATAGACTAGTTATGTTAGTCACTAACAAAGATGTCTCGCAAAAGTCGCGATAACGTTGAGCTGAGCCTTCACAGCCCCGGGTGTGCGCCGTGTGCTTGCTCATTCATAAGAAAGTTATGGTGTCAGGGTCACGGAACTGCAAATGCTGCTTAATTTACATGATCACTAATCTCCACAAGGTCTATCCCGTCTATCAACAGCTTTTTGCTGCAGTTTTTTCCCTCTCGTCTCGTTTCTGACAGGTCACAAGTCAGGTTCCTGTTGTTACTGTCTGCTGTTATGTCATCTGAGCGTATGTACGCTTGAGCACGCTCGCCGTCTAACACACATGAATGCTACAAACGCCACCAGAGTATCACACAGAATCCTCCTAATTATCACTCACGCTGCATTTAAGGTGCATTGTTTAAATTGTTGCACGATTCCACAACGTATAAGTAGAAATGAATCAAATACACCATCGTTCAAAGGTTTAGAACACGTCTTTCTTCTTTTTTTAAAAAAATGTATGCAGTTCAATGTCTCATGTTACTCTGAAATGAAAGAATAGACCAAATAAACAACTGAAGTTTAAAAAATAAAATAATCATGGAATCAATATAAAACATTGGACTCATCCCAGTCACCATCTTTGTCTGATTTAACATGTGAACACATTCTTTCTTTCTTTCTAAAATGGAAATCAAGCTCTTCCTAGAAATGTGTGTCACTTGTAGGAAGCTTTACTTTCACTCTTCTGTCCATTTCATCACAAACCAGCTCCACGAGGTTAAAGTCTAGAGACTGGGCCATGGTCCACTCCACGTTTTCAAGCTTTCCATCTCGCTTTTATCCTGAGGTAGTTCTGGTAGAGCCTGGACTAAAGTTTTGGGTCATTATTTTGCTGTAGGATGAAGCTCTGACCGACTTTACCAGGAGAACGTTTGACTGGTAGTGAACATAACTTTATTTATAACAACGTTAAAGCACCAGAGTCAGGAGCAGTATTTAGCTAGCTACATGAATGTAGCGTATGCTGCCAGTTTTTTTTTGTTGCCGTTTTCAAGTCACATTATGAGGCACAATATTTTCCCAAATTTCTCTACCCTGCTATTTTTACAGCCTGTTACAGAGCGAGCTGCTGTTTTGATTCTGGTGAGATCTTTGCAGGATCAGCGGCGGCCACTGCGGCTGTCGCCTCCCGTGTAAAAAGGGACTTTACACACATCCGCAGCCTGTGATGCTGAGCCACTCTGTGAAAGCCACAGATGTATCACACCTGACAAGGACCTTTTTGAGGATCTCTACACTTGCTTGATAAACACAAATCGAAAAAACAGTCACGAGACACGAGACACAAAATCCACATAACAATAATAACAATCAAAAGTTTAACTGCGCACAAGTGCGAGAAGGAGAGTCACGTATATTCACGTCCCTGTTCAGTGTAACTTTTTATGCGTTTCGACTCCATGACGTTTAACTGTTTTCTTAAAATAGAAAGTAGATTCTGAACCGAAGACGGATTCATGAGTCAATGACGTGACCTGAGTGACGATAAATTCTAGGAAATCAGGATCTTTTCATTCACTGCTGTGATATTTGAACAAGACAAACATCCTCATGTGACCGCAGTGGATTGAGTGACATTCATGAGTCAGGGTGAAAAGTCTGGGCTCCATAACAGAGGAGGCTCTGACTGCACCAAACACAACTTAACTGCATCACTAGTTTAGTCTAATAGATTATTTTTTTTACCTTAACTGGGTTGCGGAGGCGGCAAATAACTTTTGGGAAGCAGAGTTTGGCCACGAGATTATTCCGTAATTTTCCATTAGCATTGAGACGTCTGCAGGCAGGTTCTCTCATGTTAGCATTCGTCTGTTAGCATTCAACCAAATATTGCATATGCATCCATAATTATTATGATGGCTAATTAAATAATACTTGTTTTTATAGTTGCATATCCTAAATTAGAAGTGCAACTCAAAAAAAAAAAAGATTTTTACACCTATTTTGAATTTTATTCCAATACAAACACAGACACTGGATGGTTTGTCACCAAGATTGCAAAACTCAACATAAAATGAAACCAGTGAAGCCAAATAAAAATAATTTCATAATTCCAAAAACAACAGTGGCAAAGCGTTTATCTTGTCAGTACATGCAGCAAATGGTTGGAGACGCTACCTGCACCAACACATAACTCCATCCCTTGGCTAATCTATTGACTCATAATGATAAACACACACACACACACAAAAAAAATAGTAATAAAAAAATAACCATCTCCAACTGGGCGGTTTGGGAATGGAGCCCCACCCTGTTTACAACGCTGAGAACAAAAACAAACTCCCTCAAAGGAGCCCAGGCAAATGCAAGTCACACACTCCAACCAACCAACCGACAGAGGCAAACAACAACAACAAGATCTACTGGGAGACGGCCGGCTATCAGACAACAGCAGCCTGCACACAAACAAGGTGTGTGTGCATGTCTGTGCGTTAGGGAGGACTGAACGGGAGAGGAAGAAAGAGAGAGAGAAAGGAAGCATCCGTGAGAGAAAGCGAGAGTTGGTGTGAAAGTGGAATTGAGTAACAAACAAAGTCAAATACCACCCGCACCACCCCAGTCTCAGGTCAACTGAATCATCAGGAGTCAGGGAAGATACCGTCACCACCTTCCACGAATAGCTCACGAAAACCACATCAGTATGACTTCACCGTGGCAAGTAGTTTAGAGAGCGCTCTCCCTCAATATCCAGGGGACTCTGAATGAAGAAGTAATGAATCTCAGTTAACAAGGCCATTATCACTGAAGGAACTACATCATCAGGAGGGACTCCAAATCCATAAGGCCCTTACATCCACTGGCCTTTTATTGTTGCTATTAACTGCTCAGGTATCCTGTTAACTATTCTACGGAGGGGGGAAATAAATAAATAAATAAAGATAGAAAGTGTTTGATCTCACGCTGTACATCATCACAGTAAACAATGAGAGTGTATAAGGGACACGGGCCCAATTAGCCATCCCTGCTCTCGGCTGTCAAGTGTTTAAAGAGCCTGCTAAGATGATAATAGTAACCTGCATACTTTCATCTCTGCTCCAGACTCATCAGCGCGCTAGCACCTTTGCTTGAGCGGCCCGCGCTGCATCATGGGTAATTACCGCTTCCCAATTACCACCCAGCTGGTAAATATATATCAAATAAACAAGCAACAGACCCGTCAATTAGGAGCAGCCTTTCATAATGGGGGGTTCGGAACATGATGTTTTATGCACAGTCAGAGGAAGCAAAGGGAACACGGGACTTCAAAGTGAACTAAAGACTACATTTGAACATGGCCGCTTGTAAAATGGTGAAATCGGGAGTTTTGAGGCAATTAATGCGCCAATTAAAGGTGGTTTAATTGCCACCAGGTCAAAACACACAAACGAGACAGAGGTTTAAAATGAAAGATGGCCTCTCCTTCACAGATGGGTGAAGAGGGACAGCAACATTGTTGAATTCAAAGGGAACAGCTGCAGTAACAGTCTGTCAACAAAAATTTGCATGGCTGCGCTCTCCTCATCTCCATTACTCTCTCCTGTCTCTCCTCGAGCCCACGGAGCTGCCGGCTCAGATCTGAGCACTCTGATGGCTTATCACATAGCGAGCGGCGGGCTAAGCCGGAGTGATGCGCTCCAAAAAGACATGATCAAAGCGCACCAACTTTCCACCCAGCGATGATGATGGAAGAGCAGGCCCTGCCATGTTACGTTTCTTATTAGGCTGAGACTGCCGACTGAAAACACAGGCAAGAAGTCAGGGATGAGGCCCTGAGAAAAAAAAAAAACTCCTGCAACCTTATTTAGCATTTCACACATGCTCACTTACTCAGGGTTTAGGTAACAAGCGTCTGGGACATTGTCATATTAGTAAATGTTGTTTTTTTCTCTACTTTCATTCCCACACTGATTTAATGTACAGCCAGCCTATGTAAGCTTTCATTCTGAAGTGTTTCACATCAAAATTTGGATGAGTTCAAAGATCTAAACCAAAAAAAAAAAAAAGGGAAAAAGAAAAGAACCTGAGCGATTGTATAAGAAGCAAAGAAAAGCAACAGAAGGAACCGAATGTTCATAACAGAGAAAAGACGAAACGTAGCGCAGATCTAACCACACTGTTCGACTGGCACGAAGATATCAAACCACACAAGTCGTCATCAAAAAGTTAAAAACATCAGCCTCTTCTTACGTTATCGCGTCCCATCAGAAAAATATCACATCTCACGTTTTTTTTGTTTTTTTTTTTTACTTGTATTAGCCACGGAATAGCAACAACGCAGTATTATCTTCTCTCCTTCTGACGCAAACTGCTGCGACGATGGCCAAAACAATCAACATTGGGGGCCTACGTCGCGTCACTTTGCAAAGTTTTAGTCAACACGGTTAATCAAAGTGAGACCAGATATCTGTTTGAAGACGGAGGCTTCAGATTGTACAACTTGAATGTAAACTTCAGAACACTCCACTGAACACAAGGTTCAAACAGAGACAAGAATCACTTACAGTTCTGACGTAAGCCAACTTTCACTAGTGGCTTTTTAGATTGTTCTCAAAGCAGGCCGACTTCACTTCCTTTCCATGTTGCACTGGAATGACAAACAAAGCGAACATGTGAGAATCTCAGGTTAGATCAGAGTAAAAAAATCTTCTCAGTGTAAATACTAGTCGTGAAAGCAATATTTTTTTTTTTTTCCCCAAAAATTCACCAGCCACATCATACACACACACACACACACACACATACATATATAGAGAGACTGGACAGCTGATGGGAACAGGTGCTGAGGTTTCGCCTGGCAGCTGAGCACAGCTTGTAGCATATGTCTGAGCCCCTCATGTCTGGATGAAAATGTGGGTAGTTTACCTGCATCCTTCCCAAAACAGATACGTGTCTAAGGAAAGTCTGAGTCTCAAGTCGCTATGTGCAAGGAGGCTCGCTCGAACTCAGATGCATATGAGATAAAAATACAATAATCACATTAACCATCAGGCTGCAACAACAGAAAAAAAAATTATTTACAACTTACAAGTTTTGATTAATTTAATTATTTAAAAAAATAAATAAATAAAGACGTCAAACTCACTTAAATTTTTAATTCTGTCATTATTTTCTTTTTAGTCCCTTTATACACCTGATAAAATACGACTATCACAAAACGATTTGATGTCGCAAAATTAAACAGGTGGTGGAAAAGGACAGTATTTATCACTATAACAGTAGTAATAAATTTTTCACCAGAAACAAACATAGCAACAAATAATTCTGGTCTGTTGAAACGTGTTAAACTGGGCTCCAGCGCTGTAGTGTATCACAAAACACAGTAGTAAATTTTGTAAGTCAAGTTAATTGATTGTAATTGCGCGCTCCCCCTCTTCACATGCAGGCGGATGACATTTTTTGTCACCATCCCTCCCTTTATTAAGGACAGATGACAGTAGAAGACAGTAATTAATGGCTGCACGAGTTAATGGCCGTCCTGAGCATTTTACAGTCTCCATAGAGACAGAGGAGCTGCACAGAGCTCACCTGAAGCTGTCCACTCTCTGACCAATCGCCTTCCCTGCCACAGAGAAACCGTCTGCCTGGGTGCACCGCAGGGGCCGGGACACACTAACCTTTACCCTGGAAATATTGTTCTGCTTTCCTTTGTTATCACTTCCATTCATGTAATGCAGCTCTAATGAGCGTGCTGCACTCGTATTCATATTGCCGGTACTCTTCCCCTTTGTGTTGTGTGAATCAAACATGCAAAAAAAAAAAAAAAAAAAAAAAAAATCACATGACAAATTCATTTACCAGAAAATTCCCTTTATTCATCTGTCACTTGTCTCGCTTTGTGCAAAAAAAAAAAAAAAACGGTTTCAAGCAACTGGTTCGACAGAGGCTTGCATGTGAAATCAAATGAAGGGTAAAGCCGGCAAATAAGAATCTGAAGGCTGAAGGAAACGGTATAGCAAACGCAGAACCTTATTCCCACACTGGACTCAAAATAACTCTCCTTATCATTCAGCTGCAAGCGAGGGTGCACAGTCAGTTTACAACCCCTCTGCACCCAGCACAGGGTATTTCAATGTGTGTTCACAAATACTGAGCCGTCAGATGAAAGAGAGGACCGCTCCACTCAGGGATGGGAGTCCTCACACTGAATGCATGAGTGACTGATTACTTTCTTACCAGTTGAACCTCAGCTCTCTACAAAGAGGAGCCTTATCCCGAGCATGAAGAGGCCAAACCAGAAACAAGGGCTTTCCAAATAATAGAAAATAGCAGATTAAGCATCTTGAGTCATTACGACGCATACAGCTGGCCTTCCTAAAATGTCAAGCTTTTTTTTTTTTTTTAACTCCCCTCCACTGACACTAACTTAATTTATTCAGTTGTAGTGTGGGGCAACGCAAGTACAGTCATTCTCATTTCAAGAAGCAGACGCGGACGGTGTTGGGCTGTTCCCATCACAAACAGCAGAAGGCTGAGTGTCTGCATGTTATCGCTGTGTCAAACAGCAGGCCTGCAAAAGTTGCAAAGAAAGTTCATCCCGCGTTTTAAAACCTGGGTCAGCATTTGCGAAGGTCCATTTCTGCATAAGTGAGCACACAAACCCCAGTGCCTGTTCAAATAGTCTGCAGCTCTCTCTCTCAGGCAGCTCATGACAACAGCCCAGCAGCAGCACTGTTTGATCTCCAATGTTTTCCTTAATCTGGGTTGTCAAGGTTCGCTTGTTGGAGGCTGTTTACTTTACTTCTCCTACAAAAAAAGTGTTTTTTTTTTCTCCCCCCTCAGACAATGACTAATCCGAAGACCGAGAAGGAGGGAGCACTGCCAGCAATAGTTGTTAAAGCTGCAGTTTCCCTTTTATAAATTTTCTGATGGTTTTAGTCCTGCTGTTGCCAGCTGCAGACTTACTGTATAAAACATTAAGGCAGTCTTTTCATTCTTTATAGAGATGTAGTTCACTATTAGCAGACGTCCGTACTCTGTAGCTTTTCTGTTAATGTGCAAAATTATATTTAAAAAAAAAAACTACTGTACGTACTAATTGTGTCCGACTTTAAAAATGTATCATCACGGACGTGCACATTATACAATTGTATTTAATGTTATATATATATACACATATACAAAAGCTCAAGTCAAATCACTTTTCTTTTGTCTTCTGTGCTTTTGTCTATAATGCACCTGTCATAAAATAACAATTAAAAGAGAAATGATCTTAAACATTTTGAGTATACGAGTGCAACTATGAAAAACATATTGTTGAACATTTATTTGGACAGTTTATTAAAATGTAATTTAAAAAAAAAAAAAGGCAGCTTAGTAAATTAAGAACTGGTCATCGGTGATTTAACAAAATTAAACTCTCCTTTCCTCCAGTGAAAGTAAAGCCCCCTCCAACTACAGCCACTTTACATTTTAGAAAATGTCCAAGCGGAACCCTCAGTATCTATCTGTCGACTTAATGAAACTAGTTGAAACTTTAACACGTTAAATAATGCAGTAGTATTGCTTTAAGTCGTCAAGGCTATAATTAAAAAACTGAATCCACGGATCCTTTGCGTTAATGTAAAGTTAACAGTGAAGTGTACATCCGCTTCACATGAGTGCAGCCTTCTCGCTGTGAGCTGGGACGCCACGCCGAGTGCACGACTCTTCAATAACGCCAATGATGGGACAGCCGTAAATAAAAAAGCACCCCTGCCTGTTAGCCTTTAAGCGTGCATTATGATAACTTTAGTTTGGGGTCGGTGAGTGGGAGGGGGGCTTCTAATGCCTTTCCCCCCCCCACCCCGGTCTTCTCGGGGCTTGGAGGACGGCTAACACGTGGGGATAAAGCTCTTTCCCTGGTCTTACTCCAAAGAAATCACGGCACTCAAACTTCCCTTTCACCATTTTAAAGTTAAAAAACTTTTTTTTTCCCCACGACGCTTGCGTCTCCTGTAGCGGCTAAGGCTAACAAGCACTTTGTAGCAATTTTGCATCACTAAAATAATAGTAATAATAATAATAATCACCAAAGGAAGGTGCATTTCCCCCTAGGGTCTCGCGAGTAGCCTAAACTAAGTTAGAAACTTTTCCCTAAAGACAGAAAAGTCTCCAACACTCTTTCAACAGCAGCCTTTTTTTTTCTTGTAGCGGCGACATTAAACGGCGCAAACAACCACCTTTACACTATAATAACACAGGTGTTTGCGCATTTTGTTCAGTTCGCCACTTGTAACAATTTGAGAAAACAGCAGCGAAGACAAACTCAGCGTGTGTGCGCGTGAGTGTGTGCGTGTCCGTGTGTGTCTGTGTGAGCGTGAGCGTGAGCAGCAGCAGCAGCAGCAGCAGCAGGTATCCAGACACGAAACAACAAAGCGAACATTTCTGATAATAGTGAAACTTACCGGAATGGAAAACGCTTTAACGGCGGCTAAGAGGCGCACGCGAAAAAAAAAGGGGGGCACCGATTCGCCAGCACGCGATAACGAACCCCGTGCACGCGAGCTTGTGTACCTACCGAGAACGCGTGCGACAACAAATCACACCGTAAACACTAACAATATTACTCCGCCCGCCCGGAGGAGGAGGAGGAGGAGGAGAACGACGAGGAGGAGGAGGAGGAGGAGGTGGGGGTACTAACTAACTAACTTACTGGAGCTCATCTTACCGAGGGCGTCGAAATAAAGCACTAAACGTGGAGTTTCACACTCGCTGCCCGCTCCCGGTCCACCGTCGTCTCGCGTGGAGGTAGAAAGGCGCGAGCTCTCCTTTATTTCTGTAATTATGTTGTTATTAGATTATTCTTTTTTAAAAAAAAAAAAAAAAAAAAAAAACAACGCCGCGAGAAAGACTGAGAGAGAAGGAGATAGAAAAAAAGAAGAATCGCGGATTTGGATGTTGTTGTTTTGATGTTCCAAGTCCGTGACGTCACATCCACCTGCTAAACAACGTTCATTTCGTGGCAGAAAAAAAGAAGAAAAAAAAAACAACAACGTCACAGTCACAAGTAGATTTCAGTAGCACTTAGTAGCACTTAGTGGCTCCTTACTACGGGGAAATGTAATGATATGCATTAGTTTTAGCAGAAAGTGTGACAGCAGCAGCAGAGAGGGAGGGAGAGAGGGGAGGGGGGGGGGGCTGTCAGAAAAGCTAAAATGTCTAAAGCTGACTAATTACAACTGAGGCAGTTCACGTGTACTTCAATTATTGCAGAAACTATTTTTATTTGTGTCTCTATTCTTTTTTATTCTAACATCCATTATAACTCTTTCAATGAATCACTCCAAAAAGAGAAAAGAAAGAAATAAATGCTCTGAGGTAATCATCAAATGTGTTTTGATCCCAGCCCCTCCGTTAATGGAGGTGGTCATTTCATTTATTTATTATTTATAATTTGAAAATGGCAGCAGGTTCTTTCAGCGTGGGCCGGCTACTTTCAGAATATCCTGAAAAGGTGGAGGGACTGCACCCCACTGTCCCTTCATGGAGTCTCTATGAATGTGGAGAAAGTTTTGCAGTCACAAAGACAGAAAAGGATAATTCACAGTTTAAACATCTGACACCTGCCCCTCAGTAGAAGACGACGGGTCAGTTCTCCACAACTACTGTAAAAAGTGACATTTATTAAACGTCAAGAGAAAATATTTCATGCTTTATTTTAATTTCCTTTATCCTTGACCAACATCCAGGTTCACGGCTCGTTTTTTGCTATAAAGGGCATTGTATTTTATTTTCATGGCTGCAGCTGAGAAAAACGCTCAGTGACGAACCTCTGGTGAAAAGGCTGTTTGTTAGTAAAGAGCGCCACCCTCTGACCATTCCCCACGCACACATATCTCTTTGCCACAGCTGCACTATAACGTTCTTAATCTTTCAGTGCAACGTTGTATATTCTGACCCTGAGCTTGAAATTCACATAATAATCTACGTATACAGATCAGCCACAACATTAAAACCACTGACAGGTTAAATGAATATTACTGACCATTTTGTTCTGCAGGGAAACGGTTAGAAACAGTTACTCTGTTTCATCGTCTCCACACCCTGAAGAAGGTGCAGGTGCTTTTTTAATTAATCCAGCCGGTTAAATCAAAGGCCTTTTACTTTTTCAAACCCACTTCTGTGCCTGAACCTGTATTTTTTATGCAATTTTCTGCATGATTTTTCTATTTTCTTTCAGTTTCCTTTCCAGAGCACCATTAGTTTGAGGGACACCATTAGCACTACAAACATTTTTCTTTTGTTCTGCAGGGAAACTTTTGGACCTGGTATTCATTCATGTGGATGTTACTTAAACATGTAGCGCCCACCTAGACCAGACCAGACACCCCCACCACACTGCAATGACAGCAGGATGCAGTCTGACATAGGCACACACACAAAAACACTTTAGGAACAACTCAAAAAACAATGAAGAACAGCACAAGGTGTTGACCTAGGAGACCTAAGGAGACCTAGACAATATAAAGAAGGTGGTCAATGTTACGTATATACAAGGAATTTGTTTTCTGCATTTAACCCATCCATTTCTACACTCGTACACCTCCAGCAGTGGCCTGGAACCTGCGACATTATGTTCCCAAACCTGCGTCTCTGACCACCAGCGGTGTGGTCACTGCAATATGTTTGCACTTGCACACAGCCAGCTTCTGTTCAGCTTGTCAGACTCGTGACCTCCGAGTCAGACTGGCTGTATTCATTCTCCCGCTCGGCTCTGATGTGAATGGCCACTTGGCACCGAATCATTCGCTTTCAAATGAAGCCGTCGCCATCAAAACGCTCCACTATCAAACAGCCTTCTGCTGCTCTGCTGCAGTGAACTCGCCTCATATCTGCAGCTAACGGTGGGAAACAGGAAAATACACTGACATCTTGTTGTCTCTGCACACACACACAAACTTATGAAGATAAAAGAACAAGACGAGAAGTTTGACTCTAATGGTTTAAAAAACTATTCCAAGGTACAAGTTAAATTTGTTGTGTAAATGCAGAGTATATTAGTTTGACAAGATAAAACTGCTTCATTTCAGCCGTACATACTGTGTTTTAGCAAATAGCCTGAAGCGCTATGAAGAAACATCAGTCATTGCACACACTACATCCACACAGTTGTGTTTAGTGACTCCAGGGTCCAAATGGAAGCTGTAGTAGCATTCAAACACATGCATGAGGGCTTAGAACCCCACACCGGTTCTCTCACACACATTTTTGGAATTTCAATAAATAGTTATGTAACTAATCTAATATGTATCTAACTAATATGTATCTAACCCCAACCCTAACTATTTCACAGGATAAGATGTTACACATTTAGAAGCCCAGTCCAACTAAAAATCAAACAGTCAGATTCCAGCTAGCAACCAACAAGAAGACACGTGCTAACTAGCCTAGCCTAGCCTAGCTAACATGCGGTACATGTAACCGTCCCACATCATGCAATTAAACTATGGAATTAATTGTTAGTTTTCATCATCTGAATATTTATGCTGTTATGTCACCAAATACTGTCCATAAAAAGACCAAACCCAGATAAAATCAGTGCACAAACATTTTAGCTGTCTTTAGTGCCTTAAAAGAAGATTGTTCTTTTTAAAAAATAAAAAAAAATCTGAATTTTATGTTTCAGAAAATTGAGTCTTGCATACCTGACTGTTTTTCCTTACACTAGTTTGCATGTTCCATACTTTTCCAGACCTAGAAAACACAGAAGAATGAAAGAAAAAAACATGAACGTTATCTTCTTTCTTAATGTCTAACAACATTATTCCTTTAATATTGCTGAAAGATTCATCATTCTACAACAAACCTTCCCATTATTCTTTCCTACGTACTGTTGTTAAGCACAATAATCTAATTAATAGAAAAAAATCCAAATGTATGTACAGTCTTATGAAGGTAATCTAACTCATAATCGGCCTAATTCTTCGACAGTTTGATCTGCATGTCAATACGAGAGGCCGACAGCCCTGTGTCTGTGTCTGGATTTATTACCATGTATTTGTTGGTGTCACTCCGGTGATGTGTTGTGTGGCTTAAGCCCGACCGCTCCACCCCGACGTGATGGAGTGCAGTTACAAATTAATTGAGGATCACTATCAGTTACGTAACAGGCTCTCCACACATACCCCTGCACACAACAAAGTAATTAGCTTTCTGTTAATTAGGTAATTAAGCAAATGAATAGGAGCTCCTTTTGATTTCCAAAGGGGGATGGATGGCTGCTGGAGGGGAGGAGGAGGGGCTGCAGGATTCAACACGTAATGAAAGGAAGAGGACGTCTGGAGGAAGTGAACAGATAATAAAGAAGTGTTAAATAAGTTAAATGGAGCCCAGGCTACACTGAGACTTTCTTTAAAATATAGATGGGCAGGGCTGCACCGAGATTTTATTTATTTCCAAATTAAGAGCGTTTAATGGTATAAATTCTGTTAGAACTCTACTTAATACTGGCATACACCGATCAGCCAAAACATTAAAACCATCTTAACAATCTTATGGTCTTATGTTCTGCTGGCATTCATCCATGTGGATGTTGCTTAGACATGTAGCACCCACCTAGACCGGTCCCAAGACGAGAGACCCACACAAAATTAGGTAGGTGGTCATAATGTTATGCCTGGTCGGTGTATTGGGCGCATGCTGTGCTGCTGGTTTTTTAAAATTCAAAGGCTGGGCAGACCAGCCAGCGTGTCTGGTAATGCAAACACAGGAGCTGAAGTCTGAACCAGTCCGACTGTGGCGTCCTGCAGGGCTCAATCACACACACTCCTTTTGATCAGCAGAAAAAGTAAAGAAAGAAACAAAAGGACGGTTCTTTTCTCTTATTTTGCAGGTTTGTAGACGCACAAGGGCCACGTAATTACTGGACTGTGAGCATCCCGACGAATACGTGCAACCAGTCAGTAATTAATATTCAGCAAAGTCCATGTCCATTCCCCTCATAATAAGAAAGCTTTGATCTGCATCTTCAGTATTTGAGATGAACTGCGATGTTTAATAAAGTTAGTGCAGACTTCCTCTTTGTATTTAATACACTTCTTACGTACTATGAAATGAGAAGCAGAAGTAATGATTGGAATGAAAAGTAGGTTTTGATGGTCGTTAAAAACATACTTGAAAGAACAAACACGTTTAAAATAGAAACTGTTTCTTCTGGGGATTTTTGACATTGACATATATTATTCTATTTTATTTATCCTAATGATGATGTCTTTTTATTCGTTTTTTATTCATTTTAGTCTGACATGTACTGGTAGCGAAGGGTCAATTCACAAATTCACTAGTACACATTTGAGGACGTTGGGATTTCATCATTTCCAAACAGTTTTTTATTTTGGTTACACATTTGTGATTTAAATTGTAATATACAGTGAAATAATCCCTGTGTCCACATGTTTTCTTTTCAAAAACTACTTCCAGTTCAAAGATTATATTTTTTTAGGTCCTAATAATCCCAAATACCAAAAGATCTTAATCTTATTTTGAGGACACATTCCAAACAAATGCTTGGGTCTCAGGGGGATAATGATAGTCTCTTAACTTCTTAATTTTTCTATTTGTAGTTATTACTTCTGCTGTTGTTGTGTTCATGTGTCATGTGGGTTTCTAGCTGACTGATGTCAGTGCAGATTATAGCAGAACAGAAGCTTCTGTTTGTAGCTGTTGTTAGCAGGGTCAGCTCTTCTTCTTCTGCTTCTTCTTCTTCACCTTGATCATTAAAACAAGCTGCTGACTGGTGAATCTTTGCGACGTTTCGCTGGGGATGCAGTCCGAGAATGCACCAGAGCCGGCTGTCTTAAGTGCAGCTCAGTGCAGACGTGATCAGAGCTGAGGAGAAGTAGGTGGTCTCACTGATCTGTTATAACCTGTGGACACGCAGAGGTTATGAAACTCTAGGCAAAGCTGTCTGTG
The DNA here is from genome assembly GCF_022458985.1 of Mugil cephalus. Lineage (NCBI taxonomy): Eukaryota > Metazoa > Chordata > Actinopteri > Mugiliformes > Mugilidae > Mugil > Mugil cephalus. Next base: position 27,164,163 of record NC_061773.1, read on the forward strand.
TAGTAGGTCACTGTCAGATACAGGACAGGAGACATTCAAGAAAATATCACGTTTATCAGCTGGTCGGACATATTTAGAGATCAGAACATGTGGTTTGGATGCAGCTTGGACTAACTGTAACAGAAAAGTTACTGGTTTTAAACATTTAATGATCTTATTCTAAACTGAGAGTTAAGGGAATTACTAATATTGATCAGGCATAACATTATGACCACCTTCCTAATATTGTCTACACTCACCGGCCACTTTATTAGGTACTTGCTTGTCTTCAGAACTGCCTTAATTCTTGGTGACATACTTTCAACAACGTGTTGGAAACATTCTTCATTGACAGCATCTACATGACAGCATCTGCACATCTATGATGAGAATCTCCCGTTCCACTACATCCTAAAGGTGAAATATTGGATTGCGATCTGGTGACTATGGAGGCCGTTGGAGTACAGTGAACTCATTGCCATGTTCCAGAAACCAGTTTGAGATGATATGAGCTTTGTGACATGGAGCATTATCCTGCTGGAAGTAGCCGTCAGAAGATGGTCCACTGTGGATACACTGTGGTCACCCCCACACCATTACACCACCACCACCAGCCTGAACCGTTGATACAAGGCAGGATGGATCCATGCTTTCATGCTGTTTACTCCAGATTCTGACCCTGACATCTGAATGTAGCAGCTGAAATCGAGTTTCATCAGACCAGGCAACGTTTTTCCAGTCTTCTATTGTCCAGTGTTGGTGAGTCTGTGTGAACTGTGGTCTCAGTTTCCTGTTCTTAGCTAACAGGAGTGGCCCCCGGTGTGGTCTTCTGCTGCTGTAGCCCATCTTCTTCAAGGTTGGACGTGTTCTGCTTTCCTTGGTTGGAACCAGCGGTTATTTGAGTTACTGTTGCCTTTCCATCATCTCCAACCACCCTGCCCATTCTCCTCTGACCTCTAACATCAACAAGGCGTTTCCGTCCATTGATATTTTCCGTCTATTGATATTTTCTCTTTTTTTCTGAGTAATACTCAGACCAGCCCATGTGGCACCAACAACCATACCACCCCATTCTGATGCTCGGTTTGAACTTCATCAAGTTGTCTTGATCACCTCCACATGACTAAATGCATTGAAATGCAGCCATGTGATTAGTTGATTAGCTACTTGTATTAACAAGCAATTGAACAGGTGTACCTAATAAAGTGGCAACTGAGTGCAGGTCTCCCATGTTGACTCGAAAACTCTCATCAGAGAACGGTGTCTGGAAACACATTGTTGTCAGTAGGGGGGGGGGGTCATTGGGGTTGAGGGGAGGGGTCTCTGAGGATCATCCTACAGAACTTTTTAGTCATACAGTATCACATGAAGTTCAAAAATAGGCCTTGCTTCAGCTGGAGTCCCTTTCCCTGACCTTTTTCTTTTCAGAGGTATTTTCCATTGCCTCAGGTGTATTCACAGTAATGTGTGACTGGAATGAATCAGCATGAGCAGAACACACACACACACACACACACACACACACACACACACACAGACACACACAACGCTGCCCTTGAACAGATTTTCTTCTGTCAGTGAAAGAAATATCCAGTGACTGTATTTTCAGCTTTTTTCAGCTTCATTTTATTAAATTTGTCCATGTCACAGCAAAAACAAAATCAATTAAAAAAAAAAATCATGTTTACAAAGGAAATATTGTTCCCTCATCACTATCAACCAGTCCAAAGTTGAACTATAAAAGTTGCGTGACACAATAATACCAGAAGCATTTAAATCACTGCCTCCTACAATAAAACAGCAGTAAGTTAACAGGGTTAGTGAAGGCGAGGAAGGCTGAGTTTGAAAAGTGATCCGACAGAAAAATAGATTTTTGATTTTTTAATGTGGGTGGGATAAAACTTTTACTCTAATGAGTGATTTGAGACGTATGCTTTTATTTTTGTTTTTTAGCCCTGATGACCACTGAAACTCAGCATCAACATTTATTTAATTTGTTTCTGACAAAGGCCGACGTATCTACAAAATATGGGAACTTTATAAAAACAACCTTTAAAGCAAATATTGCTACTTTTCCTTTCTTTCCTTTTCTTTTCTCTGTCCGTGTCGTGGTCCAGTTGAGGGTAATCTACAAGATTCACTGGAAGGAGAAACAAGTAGAGACAAGAACTAAAGAGCAACACTAACAGCAAAGGCAGCATATCTCTGCAGAATAATACACCAAACAGTTCCTGGCTGCGCAGGAGAGACGATTTCCAGAGGCACATTTCAGGACGGGTTTTACTCTTAAAATAAAAAAAATAATAAAATCCAGAAACCAAATGTAGAGTTTCCGAGGGGTCACGCTCTGAGGGACGTTGTGACTGGAATAGGCAGTCGTTTGCAATATTTTCTAAGTGTTAAAACCCTGATTCAAACTCCGTGGACACTTGATGAAGATGCAAGAAACCAAATGGGGTATTTAATCCGAACAGGAGGAAACGTTCCGGCTGAATGAAACACCTCCGTCGTTAAGATAAACTGCAGAAAAGTGCTTTGGCATTGAAATGATCTGACGTTTTCACTTAAATTCATTCATAAAATATTGTTACGATGTTGCATTCAGCCATAGCTCATGAAAGGCCCTCAACACCAGACGTCTGCAAACAGCCCCGTGATAAGTCAGAATCATTTTAAGGGTCAGATCAGATAAGCTGCAGGTGACGTAATTACATGAGAGCACGAGAGCATCCCCCCTCTTCCTCAAACCGGTCTCAGCAGAGTAGAGTACATCTGTATATCGGTAGGAATGTTGTGCGACTGCTGTGTTCTCACAAGTCAAAACACAACTGGACGTGAATGCAGACATCTAACGTATTCAACGGTTAACTACATACGTGACTATGCAGCTGCCGCCTCGATACCAGAAATAAACCGTGAGCTCCCCAGGCTGTGCAGACGACATGGCTCTAGTTCATGACAGTGCACTTCAGTATAGCAGGAAGTTATAAAAAAAAAGACACAATCTAAGGCTGGATATAGATTCTCTGAAGCGTTCAGAGCTTTACGACCCACATAAAAAAAAAAAACAAAAAAAAAACAGAGGCATCAGTCATTCAAAGTTATAAAAATATACTGATAATATTTCCTCGCTGAAAGCAACACAACATCCTTGATTAGATCGTGGGCGGTGCCTTTACGTCAGAGGCAGGTACAGAGTTCAGGTTAAAAAAAAAAAAAAAAATGAAAAAGTGCTTCACAATCTAATGTCTCGAGCGTCCTCCCTCAAAGGCGTGATGCTCCATGTGAGCTGAAACAGACGAAAGACATTCATGGTGATTATGAAAGTAAAACACACACAACCTCAGGTTTGAACATTAAAGGAACACCCATTCATTTACATCCTGGGAAATATATTTAATTAGCTATAATCGCCAATATTTATTGTTCTTAAAAACAAGAGGAAAATAAATGAAATGTTAAAACTGTGCAAATTTAACCCTTATGTATTGTTGTTGGCAAGACAGTCATGGGAGGTTTCTTTGGTTCTTTTTCCTCATAACTTCCACTGTATTTGCAGCAAATGGAATGTTTTCTGGTGAGGACCCGTAATTTTACATAATTCTACAAAACTTTCTTTCTTTGCTGTGAAAATATCAGATATATATATTGGTTCACTGTTAACTAAAAACAAAAAGCATCTATAATAAATACTGTAATCAACAATTGCCAGATTTGAGCCCCTCTGAACAGGGGAAGTCACCAGCGTTGTAAAATGCTTGGTTATTCGGTAAGTTCAGTTAGAATGAGAGTCAATGGGGCAAAAACAGCACGAGAGGAAGTTTTAATGAAAATCCGATGTCACTCATCATTTTGTGTGTATCAGTCCCCATATCTTTTTTTAATTTGCATTTAAAGGGTTATAATTTTTGATTATTTGTTTTTAATATTTCATAGTTTTGATTAGTACTGAGGTTAAGCAAAAAAAAAAAATCTATTTACCTGATGTATTTTTACAGCAGTGAGTTAGTGGCTGTTTCCAGCCACGAACGTTATGAAAGGAAGTTTTTTTTTTTTCTAACGGCACATAAGCTTGAATTTCCCCTTCTCTGTTTCAAATCTTGACTCAACAGCCTCAACCAGTTCTACAGATAACAAATCTCAATAATTGAACCCTCGTCTGTTTCCCTCTCTTTGATTTCTCCACATGCACAGTATCACCGCCTTTTCTTTTCTCTTTACTGTCTTTTCATGAGCCTCTAACTCTCTCTCATCTGGACGATTTCCTCAGCCACTTGATTAGGCTTTGACTTTATTTGTAATTCAAATTTACATCTCAATGAAAATACTGACAGAAACAAAACAACTGAAAAAATGTACATGTAAAAACTTTTGTATAAAAGACAAATATATTGCACAGTGTAATTATTGGGTAATATTACACATTAATGCAGCAGAGAGGTATTTAGTGGAGCAGCCCTGTCTGAGTAATGAGGGGGGAAATATTAAAATGAGAAAGCTGAGAATAAATAAAGCACCTCATCAGGTTTTAAATCATAATGTCCTGTTTTTGTTGTAGATCCAGGTCCCCTTCACCTGTTAGTGACCTGTGCTCTAGATCAAACTGTTTGGGGTCATGGACTCCTGCATATTTCTGAAAAATTATTTATTTGTTTAATTTCCAACCTGAACATGCAGGTTAATGAGTTTCCCACAACACCTTCCTGCCTGCAGACGTTTCACAATAAGAGCATCATTAAGAAATGAATGGTGTATCTCCACTGGAACAGTAAGGGCCTCAAAATGTGAAACGGATGCAGATCGTGTTAAGTTTGTATTAAAAGGTGTTGTGCAGTTAATAACAACGCAGCCAGGAGCAAGATCTCTTAATAAAATACAATAAATTACACTTGTGAAAAAGAAAAAAATCATGTTGCTCTCTGTAGTTTAGGTAGATAAAGGTGTCAGTCACATTTGAGTAAAATAATCCTATTTCTAAGTATATTTTTTTTCACAGACCCCTTGCAATTACACCACATACCACTAGAGGTCTGCGGACCCCCTACTGAATTCACTGCTCTGGATACTAGTTTTGGATTAGGGATATCCTGATTTATTTTTAAGTAAAAAAGTATTTCAACTCAAAAATATTAAACTAGCAGGAACAAGACTTGTGAAATATTTGTCTTTTTCTGAAAGGTCAAACCCAGATAAGCCTACAGGCAGAGAGTGTTATCTTTAAATCATCCTCCTCTGCCTTCCTACAAATATGCATTGTTGATTATTTTTCTCACATCACAGTGTGTCGCCTACTACCACTGGAAAGCTTCAGCATAAACACAGAGAAAAGGATGTTTATACTTACACTTATAAAAAACAGCTTTAAAAGATATGTACGGGAGCAGCTCATAGATTTTCCCCAAGATATTTGCCTCATTAGCATGTGAGGCATCACTATTCCACACTTGTACGACATCTTCCCGATCTCGAACGCTAACGCTGACGCCGACGACCTCGTCGTCTGGGAAACAAACAAAAAAACACACAACAGCGACACCGGCGTTAACGGTGAACCGTTCCCATGGAGACAATCGCTTATTTGAGCCAAATTAAAACTGTACCTGAGGCACAGTAATCTGCAAACTGCTCCCCGATGGTTGCGAGTAACAATTCTTTCCAAACTGCAGACTGAAACAAAGAGACGCTGATTAGGAGAAGCTTGACGTGGACAGAGAAGAAGAAGCAGGGGAGCGGAGGACGGCACATACACTGCTTTCTTTAGGTATTTTCATCTTCCATACTCCTCCTTTGGCGTTACTCTCTTCTTCCCTGTTGGAGAAAATTAGATTAAAAAAAATATATGTAGCGCAATTTAAGCAGAGGAATCAGATTTAAATGACACGTAAGGTTATGTATGTATGGTACAGTACACACCAATAAAGCATAACATTATGACCACCTTCCTAACATGTGTAAGTCTCCAAAACAGCTCATCAGAGAATGGATATTGGCTTTTTCAGGGCGAGTGGAGTTCTTCCTAAAGCGTTTGTGTGTGTGTGTGTGTCAGACTGAATCCTGCTGCCATCAAGGAGTGTTATTGCTATGGGGTGGGGGGTCTGGTCTAGGCTACATGTCAAAGTAACATCCACATGAATGAAAACCAGGTCAAAACGTTTCTTAACAGAACACTGAACTGACACAAGATGGTGAATTTATTTACTTGTTCTGCCCGTGGTCATAATGTTGTGGCGGATTGGTGTATGTAGAACGCTGGCCGACACACATCACTGTCAGAGTTTAATCAGCCAGGCTCTTTAACAATGTAAAACCTTTTTATGACATGAGCTCCTGCTTTAATTCGAGCCAGTGATAAGGAACATAAACAGAGTAAACACAACAACAACAACACAACAACGACAACAACAACAGACTCACCACAGCGGCCTCCGCTCTCCGCGCATTAAGTGATAGCTACACCTCAAAGGTAAGGCCGTGACGGGAGGGATGTTGTTATAGACGCTCCAGAACGTCTGAAAAACACCAATAAATAATCATCTTCGTTACTTCATCCAAGCTTAACTTGACATTTCTGCAACATCACTTCTTGTTTTTATTTGTGCCTTTTACAAACTGGATTAGTTTTAACTCTAGTCATCTTTAATAACTGCAGAGATTATCTCTGATCTTTATCTTCGTTCACCAACTTTATTTCAGCTCCCGTGATAAAACTAATCCAGTGTGAATCTGCCTCCGTGTGATTTTATTTGATTTGTGGATATTTTCTGCCTCTTCTGTCACTTAACAATGATGAAGGATGTTCTATAAATCAAAGTCTGGACCAGCAGGTCGGAGGAAATGTCAGAACACGAGGAGATGGATGATGAGGTTTATTTAGTGAAGCATTAATGTGTTCATCTCATCAGTGAAAGTGGAGATTCTCCACCAGGATCGATACAGTCTCATCACATCATGTTTGATTTTTAATTATAGATATTTTATTATTAATCTGAATTTCCAAAGTAACTAAAGCTTTAAAAAAAAAACTGTAAAACTATAAAATGTCTGTGACATGAAGTTAAGTGGAACTTACTTTTAAACTCGGATTAATAATAAATCTACTGTTTAAAAATGAAACATGATGTGATGAGACTTTAGTTTAGTTCTTTTCTCAGAGACGTGATGTCCTGCATGAATCTAGAGAAGATCAAATATATAATTCAGAGTTCAGAGAATAAATTCTACAAAGTATAGCGCCTCCTTCTTAGTATTTTATGAGAAGCCCACAACAATAATCTCTGAGTAATGTTTATTCTACTTTATTTGTTGATTTTATTTAACTGTCTTTGTTAATTTACACTGATGTTTAAATGTTCTAAGGATGGTGGTTAATCGTTTGTTTGTCCATGTTTAGGTAGAAGTACATGTTATTCAGAAAAAAATATCTCCCTGTAGAATCACTGTCTCATTCATGTTTTCTCATCAATAAAAACCTTTGAAATACAAACATCTGTCTGGACTTTGATTTATTAGAACATCCTTCATCATTATTAGGAGACAAGAGACAAAAAAAAGCTGTGAAATAAATAAAACTCTTGTAGATTTGCACTAAACTGGTTTTATAACAGGACCTCTGTGTTAAATCGAGGTCCTAAAATGATAAATAGGTGCAATTTTTACTTCACAAATTATGGATTCACAGCATCAAGTTAAACTATTGGCTTTTATGTGTAGGTGTTTTTCAACATATGTTTTAAATAAATTATTTATGAAAAATAAGTGAATTTTCCTCATTGAGTCATGATCTATGAGGTAAAAGACGCTGCTGCAATAAATACTGATTGAAATGGTTAATCATTTTTGGACTGGTTATTAATTGTTTGTTTGTTTGTTTTAAAAATCTTTTTTCTCTGGCTTTTAATTGAATTTAATTTATTTTTATCATTGTGTGTGTGTTTACATACATGTGTGGTCTCTTGTGTCTCTTGTTTTTTTGTCTTTAGATAAAGCACTTTGGGCTGAATCTTTGGTATGAAACGTGCTCTATAAATAAAGTTTGACTGATAATTTATTTGATTTAAACACAGCTGTGCCTGTTGTATTGTGTTCATATTTATATTAAAAGATCTGATGATTTATGCAGAGATGAAGCTTGTGTTTTTATGTCTTGGTGATGGTGGAACAAACACAAGCTAAAAGCCCCCCTCCCTTATAAAAATGACAGTGATTTGTGCAATAAAAGCCTCCACTGCATCATATCTGAAACTTCACAGTAACAATAAACAGTAGCTAGAAGCCTCCACTAGTAAAGTCTGATGTCACACGTTGTCAGTAAACTTTGTACAACACGATCATGTTTCAGGAAAAAAAAAAAAAAAAGTTTCCAGTCGCGTCTCCTTTAGCTTTAACTGGCAACAAAGCGTTTATTCCCCTCACAACACGGACGCTCACCTCGAGCCGACCTGACTTTTAGCCGAGTCACGAGATGACGAAGCTGTTTGAGTCAAATCTCACCTGAACTGTTTGCACCGTGTAGATCTTCTTCAGGTTGGATTCACATTCTGCTGCTGTCGTGCCCGGTAACGACCTTAGAGAAGAAGAACGAAGAACGTGTTACAGTAAAAACTAGACGATGCATGATTCAATTCATTTACTGAACTGAATACGGCCCCATGGTGCACATGTAAGTGATCGAGGAAAATAAAGACAAGACAAGAAAAGCTAGTGGCAACTCGATGGAAGCAACAGCAGCGACTCAACATGGCACAACGGTATTTATCATTAATGGAGAGTTTGTATTTGGAAATACATGGAGGTGGAAACATGTCAGAGGAAATGAGAGAAAAAATAAAAAATTTGGTCTAATCTGTTGGTTGAGTGGTAATTCTGTAGTTACATAACATGGAAGGCTTTGGGTTTAGGTCATAGGTTTATAACGGGGGGTTCGTGACCCCAGTCTAAGCTTCTTTTTAGGCAGTTAAACAGCTGTATTGTTGTCCTGTCCTTTGTTCTCCACCTATTGTTGTTGTCATCATGCACCGTTTTATTATTACCATTTGATTCAGATTACCAACCCAACCTTACTTTCATATAAACTTCACTTCATCAGTGTTTATTACAACGTGAAAGTCTAAAATAATAATAATAATAAATTAGCTCATGGGAGAGAAGGAAACAATGACTCTGCAACTGAGGAAGAACTCCTTTAAGAGAGAATGCACCAATCAGCCACAACATTATGACCACTGACAGGAGAAGTAAATAACATTTAAATCATGTGAAAATTTAATGTTCTGCTGGGAAACTTTTGGACCTGGTTTTCATTCATGTGGATGTTACTTAGACATGCAGCACCCACCTAGACCAGACTTTTACTTTTTCAAACCCACTTCTGTGCCTGAACCTGTATTTTTTGTGCAATTTTCTGCATGATTTTTCTGTTTTCCTACAGTTATTGTTCCCTTTCCAGTGCTCCATTAGTTTGACGGACACCAGTAGCACTTCAGCCATTTTCCTTTTGTTCTGCATGGAAACTTTTGGACCTGGCATTCATCCATGTAGCCCCCACCTAGACCAGACCAGACCGGACCCCCCCACCCCCATAGCAATGACACCTTTTGATGGGGATGCACAACAATGCTTTAGGAGCAACACAAGGTGTTGACCTGGCCTCAAAATTCACTAGATCTTACACTGATCAGGTACAATATTAGGCTTCATTAATGCTTTATTGGTGTATACTGTACCGTACATAAATCACCATCCTGGATAAATACTTTAAGGACCTGTGTGAAAATCTGAAGATGTGTTGAATCTTCTGAATGACACAAAAACCTTTAAGCCGCTTATAAATCTGGTTCCACTGTTTACACTGGACTGTACTGCACAACGTAGACTTACACAATATTAAGGTGGTCACAGTGTTATGCCTGATATATTGTATATTGTGTTGGCCAAACATGGCAACAGTGTATTTACCTAAACTACTTTTTAAGAATAAATAAATAAATAAATAAATAAGTAAATAAATCAACCCTCCTCTCTGCTGTAACATGAGCTGATCTAGACATTAAATAACTGTTCGACGTAACTGATACACTTGATACTAGTGATATTAAACAGAAACACATTCTGTTCCCGGAGGCCTTCGGAAAAGCCTTGAATGATATTTTCTTTTCTTTTTTTTTTCTCCTCTATCCTCTGCGGCCTCCGGAGCTCCGGGACCAGGCGTCAGGAGCTGGGAGGCTTTTACCTGTCCAGCCAGAAGGTCCAGGGCGAGTGCAGGGGCAGCGTCGTGCTTTCGTCTCCTTGCTGTTTCTTTGTGATGTTCTCCAACTCTTTCTCGTCGATGTCAATGCTGTTTTCAGGGGAAAGTGTCTGGCCGCTCAGGGCGCCTCTGTCCGGTTGCACGTCCGTCCTGCCCGCGGGTAGCGCCATATCTGCAGTGCAACGAGGAGGAGAAGAAGAAGGAGGAGGAGAAGAGAAAGAAGGAGAAGAAGAAGAAGCTATGACCCCGTGCGTCTCCCGTGTAGATCTCGTCCTCTTGATAAAAACACCCGGTTTGCCTTTTTTCTCCAGATGCACAGACGCAGACTCGGAGTCGCTTCCGCTTTTCCGCCCACCGACCGCTGACGTCTGTGCGTCATCATCAGGCAGGAACGACGCGGTTGGTCCACCGCTCCACAGATCAGAGAAAAGAAGCGAGGGCTCACTCTGACTGATTTATCGGGGCCATCTAAAAGCAAACTAAAAACTTTACAGAAATAATAAAACAATGCAACTATGTCTGAGCAGACTAAATACACAGATACATGCATAACATTATGACCACCTTCCTAATGTTGTGTATGTCTGCCTTGTGGATCGAAAATCGGCCTTCTGAGGGTGAACAATGATGTCCTGGCCACACATCGTTGTTAGTGGAGGCCTCGATGCAGGGTTAGGTTGGGATGTAGTGAATTTGGACGCCAGGTCAACACCTTGAGTTGTTCCGAAAGCATTTTTGTGTGTGTGTGTGTCTGTGTCAGGCTGCGTCTTGCTGGGTCAAAGAGTGTAATTGCCAGTGGCATCTTTGCATCAGTGGCCGATGAGGCACGGTCTCATCAGGGGGTGGCTTTTTAAAGTTTCCTGTGTCAAAAATGTTGTTGTGCATAAGTAATAAACTTTGTCCCCAATGAAATGTCTGTGGACACTTTTTGTAGTGTAGTTGTGTGTGAATGATGATGCTGTGTCTCTGTTTCCACTCAGTGGCAGTGTTGTAGGCTGAAGTTCAGGGCTAGCTTGTAATGCTAACATAGCATAATTATTATTTTTTTCATTTTTTACTTCCCCAATATATGATATAGATTAGGGGTTAGGTGCTTGCTCAGGGCATGGACAAGGCAGGACAGGGACAGGGCGGGAGGCGAACCTGTGACCCTTCAAACTCCAAGCTGTGGTTCTCACCACTGCACTGGATGGAGTTGACTAGTGTGAGATTCAGGACTTTGCCACTTTAGCAGAAGTTGGAGTTAAAAGGTTTGGGACCACATAGACCGGAGGATTTAATAATTTCTCAAGAGACAAAATTATGTCATTCAACCAGGAGAGGAGGAAAGTTTAGTTAACCAGAGCTGTCAGTAAGGAGCTTGGTAAGTAATTTATTTTTAATCTAAATGGAATTGATAATGTTGTTTACATATTGGTTGTGTAATGTGTGTGGGGGAGGGGGTCAGAGCTGTTTGTCTGTGATTTATTATGTGTGGTGACTTTGTGTATTGATTGCTGTGTATTGGATGTGCGCCATTCACGCCATGAGCTGTGCATTGTGTTTTTACTGTGGTCACATTACAGATCTAGTGATCTAGTGATCACATATTTGATCTAGTGAGATCTTGGTCACTGCCATCCAGTGCTGTTGATATGATAGTATATGTTGTCGGATTGGCATTGTTTGTGTGATGGCATTATACCTGTAATTTTGCCATCATCTGTTTGTGTTGTGGTCACCTCTCTCACTTGCTACTGTGTTTTTGTTGTGAGGGTATTGATAATGTTATTACTGGATTGCATTATAAGATTTTCCTGCATGGCCCCACCAGAATTTCCAGTTTACTTTACAGAAATGGCAAATACAAACGGTGTCATCATTACATGGTTCGTCCACCAGAGGACACTGAACATGCTCACTAAAAATGATGGTCACCGTTGTGTAAAAGCCAACACCTTTGTGAAGAAATGCTGATGTTAACGAGTCTCTGGCTGAAGGAGCTACATAAACAGACAGAGGCGTCTTTAAAGGTGTCTTTAATTCAGCTCAATTCAATTATATTTATATATATATATATATTTATATATCAATAACACTACAAAATGTCTCAAAAACAATCCTGAAACCTTAATCAGCTTGTTCAGAATTGATTTTTTTTGTGTCTTTAGGTTCAGAATCATAACTTAGATATATGTTTATATCTTTCTGTGCGTCTGCACTCTGCAGTGTGTGTTATTATTGTTTTTAATATCATCAATCTGTCAGTGACTACAAATGAATATTAGCCTGCAGGGCTAAATCTGGCACACTTACATGATTCTCCTTTGTACTCATGTCAATCAATGTGCAATGTCCCTCTTTTAAATAATAAGAAAAAAAGAAAGAGTGTTATTTTAATATTTAACATTAGCTCTAGGAACAATGTTCCCTGTATCAGCACAAAACAGCTTCACTAGTCACTTGTGTTTAGACTCCATGTTTAATTACTGGTCTTTTCTTGCCCTCAGCGTTTCCCATATGCTTAGAAAATATGTTTTTGTTTACACCTGAAGCAGACGCTTTCAAGAGAGACAAACAGCTACAGATACAGTCTAGTGGTAGTTTCAGTTTACAGCTTTGCAGATCTTAAATATACAGCATGTATAGAGTATAATGAATGGAAAGGATCTTCATTTGTGAACCTTCAGGAAACTACGGAAGAGGATTAACTAATAAAACTAAAATTGTAGTTGGAGCAAATTATTTTTTTTCTCAGAATTCACTTCATCTGAGATGAATTTTTCTCTGAGATTAATGTCAGAATTCTGAGATTAAAGTCCCAACTCAAAGAAATCATTCACTCTATCTACAATCTTTTTTCCGTGGCCCTAATCCTCTTCTGTAGAAAACAGTGACGCCAACTTCAACTTTTTTTTATTTAACAGGAGTGAAGCATCTTCGTAGTTCACTATGTACATATCTTTATTCTAAACAGTCTTGTCCTTTTTGTTTTTTTGTTAGATATTTAAAGTAGTCCTACTTTTCAAGCTCCAACAAGTCAGCTTGCTGCTTCACTGCAAAACATAAATAATATCATGACAAATGTATCATGTCGTTTCCTCCTAGGCTATCACATGATATGACACGGTGAGTTTTATGACCTGTGCTGCTTGATCTTATTGGGTATTTAATCTCTCTAAACCTCAGTAGAGCTCAGCTGTCAACCAACCCTGCTGGATCCTTTAAACTTTAGTCTCTCAGCTCAGCTCAGCTCAGCTACACCAAAGTCACACTACAGTGATTTATCATCTAAGAAACCAAATGCAGAAATGTATGCATAAAATCACTTACTTAGGCTTGCGTCAACATGTTTTTTTTCTATGTGTTCCAATGCAAAAGTGAACCAGCTTGTTTACTACCAACTTTAATAGAGGAATAGCTCATCGGTTGTGAATTGGAAAGTTTTGCTCATCTTGGACAGACCTTGTGAATAATTAGATTAGACAGATGCTTTAATTTTCCCGTGGGAAACTCAGTGTCCAGCAGCTTGATCACATAATATTTATCAGCAGGACCTTCTGAACCTCCAGGAATCCACTACCATCACAGCCCTATTCACATTTTATTTTCCTTTTTCGTCTCAGTGTGAGTGTTAAGCCTCCTAATGTGCCTGTCAGACAGCACTGGAGGTGCAGGCCTGTGTGCGTATGAGTTCTTAACGCTCGTTGAACTCTGCAGGTGCAGCCGTGTCACATGACGGCAACTGTAGCTGAAAGTACACAAACCCCGCCGAGAGCAAGATGTGATTACACAGAGATGTTCAGCATCAAACGCATTCCATTTGATACGGGCTGTGATTTATCCTGAAGTGTCACCAGGTGGTGCTGTTTGAGTCAACAGATAACCCCGATTTTATTTTTTCATGATGAAAAGCTCCTCTGTTCAGTTTTGTCAAATCTCCGATCACTTCTCTTTAAATGCTTGACCTACTTTGTCGCACGCCGTGAGCCTTTCTTTCTAGACTGTATCCACTATAGGAGAGAAAAACAGCAGTCAGTGACGCCTCTAATGCTGCTGCTTGTTACCTGATAGCAAATCACAAGCACATGACCCGTGTCACGGTTGTTATAGTGGAATTATTTTATCTTCCATGTGTTTAATCGAATAGTTGATCAAACATCTGCAGAAAATGAGCCATACGTAATAATCTGGAATCTATACTAATCTGTACATGTTTGTTTGGGTCATGTAATGCAGGGATAAAGTCTAGACACATGGTTTTATATAGACTATAGAAATATACACCAATCAGCCAAAACATTATGACCGTAGAAGACAGGAGACGTAATTAACAACTTGAGACAATTCAGAGTTCTGCTGAGAAACTTTTGGACCTGGTATTCATTCATGTGGATGTTACTTAGACATGTAGCACCCACCTAGACCAGACCAGACCAGACACCCCCACCCCATAGCAATGACACTCCTTGATCCCCACAGACACAGAAACACTTTAGGAACAACCAACCAAAAAAAAAAACATGAAGAATGGCACCAGGTGTTGACCTGGCCTCCAAATTCACTAGATCCCAAACCGATCATGTATCTGGGATGACTCACAGAGGAGCCTCCCCTCAAGGACCCAAAAGCCCCCTCTAACAGCATTGTTTAAGGAGGCACAAGGGAGACCTAGTATTTTTTATCCTTAAATAATGATTCTATTTTCTGTATTTTAGATCAAATGAAACACAATCACTGTCAAATATTCAAACATATAATCAGTTCTCCTAATCCCCAGCACATCAAACATCGTGCATTGTTAGTAGAGCAGGTCTGTCATTCCGTTGGCATCAGTGCGCCCACAGACTCCCTACAGGTCGCATTAGAGACCAGCAGATGAGCTCCTGGCTGATCCCAGGCCTGCTCTCCGGATGCGAGCGGACGTGCGTCGCATAGTCTGGACGCCATCCACTGACTGACAGACCCGTACTGACGCTCCCACCGCCGCGCACACACCACTGACATGTTTGCCTTTGCGGGCTAACCGGCTGCTAATATTTGCGCGTCGTTCGGCAACACCGCGGATGCGTAATCATTGTTGCGCCATGCAGCCGCGCGACGCTGCCTGCCTTTTTTTCATTCCTCGGAACGAACGGGAGAGCTCTCCTCTCCGCCATGGCTGGAAACTGAGATGTGTTTTCTGAGCCGCTTGTCGTCTGCCGAGCAGCGGCTGCCTTCCGAAATGGTGCGCAAACCCGAGCCGGGCTGTTTCTGTACAGAGAAGAATGGACGAACAGACAGGGCTGCGTTTTCCACCGCACACGTCTGAGATGAAGGATAAGAAGAAAAAAAGAAACATGAAGTGATTTTGGTTTGGGTTTTTTTTTCTGTGGGGATGATTGCTGAACATTAGGATGGAATTTATGTTTGAGTAGGTTTTTTTTCTGCTCTAGAGGCGGAGGATCGCGTTGATTGGGTTTTTTATTCCGCCCTGGCAGGATAATACCGCTCGTCGATGAATTGATGTGGGGACACGCTCTACTTCGGCTGCATAGATGGCAAACACAAGCGAGTTTGGGGAGAGCAGCCCGTCCTTACAGAACTATGCGTCCACGGCCTCTGCGGTCAAGCTGGCCTCGCTGGGTCTGATCATGGGCATCAGCCTCCTGGGCAACGCGTCTCTGTCGCTGCTGCTGCTGAGGGACAGCTCCCTGCACAAGGCTCCCTACTATTTCCTGCTGGACCTGTGCCTGGCAGACGTGGTGCGCTCCGCGGTCTGTTTCCCCTTCGTGATGGCATCGATCAGCGGCGGCTCGTCCTGGCCGTACAGCGCTCTCTGCTGCAAGATCGTCGCCTTCATGTCGGTGCTCTTCTGCTTCCACGTCGCCTTCTTGCTCTTCTGCGTCAGCGTCACCCGGTACATGGCGATCGCCCACCACAGGTTCTACTCCAAGCGGATGAACCTGTGTACGTGCGTGGCGGTGATCTGCATGGTGTGGACGCTCTCCGTGGCCATGGCCTTTCCTCCGGTTTTCGACGTGGGCACCTACAAGTTCATCCGTGAGGAGGAGCAGTGCGTCTTCGAGCACCGCTACGTGAAGGCGAACGACACCCTGGGCTTCATGCTGATGCTGGCGGTGATCGTGGGGACGACCCATGTGGTTTACGTAAAGATGCTGTGCTTCGTCTACGACCACCGCAAGATGAAGCCGGCTCAGCTGGTCCCAGCCATCAGCCAGAACTGGACCTTCCACGGCCCGGGCGCCACCGGGCAGGCCGCCGCCAACTGGATCGCCGGCTTCGGCCGCGGACCGACCCCCCCGACGCTGGTGGGCATCCGGCAAGCTTCTCACCCCGGCAACAGGCGGCTCCTGGTGCTGGACGAATTTAAGATGGAGAAACGCATCGGGAAGATGTTCTACATGATCACGCTGACCTTCCTCGTTCTGTGGGCTCCTTACATAAGCGCCTGCTATCTGAGGATATTTGTGCGGGGGGCTCCGGTCCCGCAGCTCTACCTGACCGCTGCGGTGTGGATGAGCTTCGCCCAGGCAGGGGCGAACCCCATCATCAGCTTCCTGTTCAACAAGGAGCTCCGGATGAGACTCAGAGCCTGCTTCCCCTGCTGCCTGGGCACACAGACCCCCATGGAGCCCTACTGTGTCATCTGAGCTGCACTTGACCCCCAACCCCCCCAAAAATATACTGCCAAAGACCAGTTTTACACCTCTTTCAGAATGTACACAGAGTGCTCCCCATCCTGCTGGTAGACCTGCAGACAGGGATGCTGTTGCTGTTTACATTTCTATTTGTGGCAAAGGGGTTTAGGCTGCCCACTATTTTAACCCGAGGAAACTTTACTATGGTGTAAATTCATATTATATTTTACTTATCACAACCATTTTATTTTAATGTGCTGCTTTAATAAGAATATCTGAGGTTATGACCGAGCCACCTTCTCATTTCCGTCTCTGCATGTACTCTAGGTGACATTCATTCCAAATGTAGGACATGCGATGAACACGTGTCACGCTGCGTCCTACCTTTGGAGACGTTTCTCCCCTCTCCATCCCCTAAAGACTCTGCAACAATCATTTCCACGAATGTCACTTTTTATTTGTATATTTTGAATTCATATTCCCATTTGAGGTAGTTTTCCCACCGCAGGATTATTTTATCATCATTTGGAAACAGGCTATATTTGTAACAAGGGTAATTTCACATCTGTAAATACTGTAAAGCCCCTTCACGCGTTTCATTTTTAGCCAGATATGTTGTATATTTCATAATCACATCAGGTTTGTTTTGATGAACGACGCTTCAAACTCTCACTTTAAAAGTATTTTGCAAATTCTTCTCCTCCTCCTCCTTCTTCTTCTTCTTCTTCTTCTACTCCATTAGACGGGTTGACACATTCTCAGACATTCTTTTTCTACGGACACGGACAGTGGGACTCTGGGAAAATGTGAACAATTTGGTGCTTTGGACAGGATGTTTGCATTGTTTGTATTTCTTAGCAAATAAATAAGAAATGGATTATAAGTTGTTTGAATGCTATCATCTGTTTCTGGATCGGTATTTGGATGTTTAAGCCGCTTTAATGATGTGCAGTTGGGACTTAGTTGGGACTTTTTGAATTCAGCTGCAGGGTTTAAAAGAGAGTAATAACGGTTCAATTTTTGGAGAAAAAGAAAGTTGCACCCTAAACTGAGAAGTTCTTTTTTAAATTTCTTAATTTTTATTTCACTTGTGCATGTCTTGTGTGTTTTCTGCTGGGACTAAACGGGTCTCATACAGGTGCTACAGGCTCAGACTCCTGGAGTCTTGGGACAGTTTAGAGAATCTGATCTCTGCTCAGAGGTTCAGCCCAGATTATCTAATATAATGTGAGGGGTTTTCAGCCTCAACGCAGCCTCCCTGATTAATATCAAACATCGTATTTGGGGGTTTAAAATCTGGATGATTGCTCCAGTGCTTTCACGTAAACCAATGAGAGAAAGGAGTCTGCGAGGACACAGAGGAGCCGACGGTATTTGCCTGTTAGCTACTAACTGTTGACAGATGTTAAAACTGACAAATACAATCTCACCTCGGGGTCCGTCTGAAGAAGCCTGCGTTGGATCCCTCTTTTGTTTAGCAGCTTCATCAGCTTCCCCCCGTGAGATCACATGTGGTTGTGTTACAGAGAGGAATGTGTGTTTCTCCTAAAGTGTGCGTGTCATGCAACCTGACTTCCAAATCTGTCAGGAGTTTGATACGTCTGTAGTCTAGGCCCAGCTCAGGTTTACACATTCATGCAGTAGTGGGATTCACGAGAGATCGTTTTTTAAAAGAGAATGGTCATAAGTGAGCTGTTGTTGGATTTCAGGACTTGACAGAGTCTGTCCTGACTTTTTTGTTCCTCTTGTGTGTTACAATGTGTGGCTCCATCCCCACAGAAAACTGCTAAAAGTGTGGGCTACACAAGAGGATCCATAAAAACGGAAACCTGGCAAAAAGACCAAGGTCTGCCATTAGCAGTGTTGCTGACATTAGCTGCTTCGCCCCCATGTTGCTCCTAGACTCTATTATTACAGGTTTTCAGTGTTTTTCTATGGGAGTTGACCTTGCACGGTTATTGTTTGTCCAGGCTAGCAACGGTAAAAGAAGAAGCCTGGACAAAGGTGAAGGAGCCCTCTGGCTGGTGGTCGGCGGACCAATCAGGAGGCCAGGAAAGGGTCAGTTCTGACCACTCTTTTTAAAGTCCAGCTCTGGTGAGGAGCTGCTAAACGCCTCCTTCTTTTAATCCTTGGTCAAACCCAAGTCACAAAATTAAACTTAGTAGTGTTTAGTGTGAGAGGTGGGTGTCACATTCTGCAGGCCAGAAATATGCATGTGCTCAGTGTAGTTTAGTTCTTATTCAAGTACTTTTAGACTCAGTTTATTCACATTTGACAATTTTACATAAATAAACGAAATCACTACATGTTTAAGTTTAATTCCCAGTATTGTAGAGAGATGAAATCATTATGATGGGAAAGTAAATCGATGGAAAATAAGGTTGAGGGGACCCAGATTCTGGACCTGTTTGGACGTCTTACTGCAGTAATAGCATTTGCAATGTATGTGTGGAGAGCTGAATGTATTAGTCCATATGTGCACACTCACATTTGTGAATATGTAAAAGGAACTGTAAAAGAAAACTGCACAGACAGAGTACAAACACCCTTTTATCACCATTCACCATTTCCACATCAGTCGTGCTCCTCGGTGGACGATCTATTTAAACGGGACATGAGCTCAGGCTCGAGGAAACCTGAGAAACCCCAACAGATTTAAGTGAAATAAAAGTTGCATGTACAAATCTCATCCACGGATGTCAAATCTTGGTCCACGCACGCACAAACTGAGACGCTGCTGCAGGAACGCCTCCCCCACCTCCCCCACCTCTGCTCGTACGGATGTTGTTGAACATCATATCAAAATGGAGAATCTAAAAAGACATGTTTGCTCTTTGATTGTGACAGGCTGACACCAAACCTGACATTCACCACCAATGTCTCCCATCACGGAAAAAAATCTGCTGTCAAACTAATTACAGCCGGTGGTAATACGTTGTGTCAGTGTCATGTCACATTGAGTGCTGGCTCACAGCGAGCAAAAAAAAAAAGGAAAAGAGACATCACTTCATGGTTCCTTCAAAAGCCTGATATTCATTATTCTTAAAAGAGCACGTACACGGATCAGACATAACCCTGATGACGATCATGAGGATCAGCCCACAGATACTCGATCAGTTTGGGGTCTAGTGAATTTGGAGGCCAGGTCAACACCTTCATGTTTAGTTTGAGTTGGTCCTGTGATGGTGGGGGGGGGGGGGGGGGTCTGGTCTGGTTGGTGGTGCTACATGTCTAAGTTACATCCACATGAATGATACCAGGTCAAAAGTTTCCAGCACAACACTAAATGTCCAATGGTTAAATGTTTCATTTCGTCAGTGTCATATGTTGTGGCTGATCGATGTAGCTGGTTGTGTCTAACCTGCTTCTTAATCAAACTAAATCCACTCCTCACTCCTAAAGCCAGTGCATCCATTCATACTTCAGTCATTCTGCATTAGTGGGGAGTTTCTGAGCTCTCTGAGTCTCTGATCTACCGTTCCTCCCCGGACTCCTCAGCGCATCCATAACCATCAGCTTCACAACGCGGCTGCTTGGTCCCGACAGCTGGTTGATCTCTGCTGCCGGCGCGCAGAGGAAGATCCTCACCTGCACACGTGCTCTCGTGCGATGCAAATGCATGTTGGGTATTTTTGGTACATGGTGCTGCCTTCAGGGCACGCACGCATGCTCTGTTGTGATGTTGGAGAAATGTGATTCTTTTCTTTTCTCTGGGATTTTCTTTCTGGCTCGTTGTGTTGACCTTTCTGGGCTTTTTTCTTAAACTACTGAGCTACCCAGATTAACCTCTGTCGTCCTCTCTGGGTTTTACTGAAACACAATTTAAGTGGCTGAAAATTATTATTATTATAAGATGGACTTTATTGATCTTCAAGGGAAATAACTAATAACTTATTTTATTTTATCAACCTCCTGAGACCTGAGCTTTTATTTGCTGTGCATTTTTAGTTTCCCCAACATATTTGGGATCAGTAGGACTTAAGACGTATAAAAAAAAAAAAAAATGTCCTCATATGTGGATTATTTCATTATTTATATTATAATAAAGTCACCAATGTGTGACAAAATCTAAAACAGTTTATTTTAATACCTGAACATGACTGAGCCCAACGTCTCAACATCATCAAACAAGTACTTGCTAATTAGCGAAGTTGTAGCAAAAATTTGTTAAACTTGCAGTTCATATCAAATTAGAAACGTTAATAAGCATAAATTAAAAAAAAAATGTAACCTTAGAATTTGATGACGTTTTGTTCCTCGTACATGTTTTTCCTGTGATCGTCTGGAGAATGAATCCTATGAAATTCACGCTCATCATGTTTTTACCGACTAGTGTATTGACCCTCTGCTACCACTAGATGGCAGATTAAAGTGTCCACTAAGATGAACCTAAACCTTAATGTCCCCATATGAGGACACAGGGTCTCAGGAGATTAAAAAATGTCTACGGCCTGCAGTCTGGTTGAAGGACTGGGACGAATATTCAGACTTTAGGGTGCACTTATCAGTCATATCACGTGTCTGTGATACCCTGAGTCTGTTCACCCACAGTCACCAGACTAAATGAGGGACACATTTGGGATAAATAGAGAGATAACGAACTCTGATTAATACTGTTCTGTCTCAGAAACACACTGGTGAAATCTGGCAATGCAGATGTCTCTGTAGGAACATGTCCGTGAAGATTCTCAGTCGTCCAGGACATGTTATCTCCAAAACAAGAAGCCACCTGGATGAATGATCAAACACATGTAGTCTTTAAATATGTCTTACCTTCCTGAGACCCACTGGTTTGTAATGCATTTTAATTTCTTTAAGATCTTTAGGTATTTGAGATTAGCAGGACCTAAAAAGTATAAAAATAAGCATCATCTTTGATCTGGAGGTAGTTTTTGAAATAAATTATGTGGACACAGGGATTATTTCACTGTATATTTAATTCAACTTAAGTCACCAAAATATAAACCTGTCATATAAAGCAGAATTGGAAACGATGAAATCTCGACGTCTTAAAACGTGTTCTTGTGAATTTGTTCAATTTTCATGTCAAATCAAACTAGAAAACTTAATAAGAATAAATAAACAAGTGTATTGTGCCTTCACTACCAGTATGTGTCAGACATAAGTGTCTCTTTATGAGGACAACACGTCTAAATGAAGAAGAATAAGATGCAACAAACCTAAAACCTAATGTCCACATATGAGGACAAGTCACTTCTTCTTATTTTTTTTTTTAACTTCATTCTTGACTCACATCCTACCTGCAGTCTCAGGTACAGTAGCACTTTACTGCTTTAACTGCTCTGATCATTTATCATTGTCAGTGAAACTTCTCTTTATTCCCACTTTTAAAAACCATCTCAGTTTCATTCAGGCCACGTGGCTCGTTTAAAAAACCCAAATGATCAGGCTCCATCATTCTCTCAGTTACATCAGGAACGTAGTTGTTCAGCTTATTACAGAAATGCAGAAAAACCCCAGTGCATTTAAGAAGCTGAAAATATGCATTCAGTTTCCTTTTTAATAAAACATCAGCTGGTGAACTTCTTCTTGTTCCAGCTCCTACTGGGTCACAGAATCATTTTTTCTCGCAGGTTATCGGTGACGTAACGCTCTTTTATGTAGCCTAACTCTCAGACTTCATTACAGGTGCCTCCACTGAGACCCTTTACTGAAGTATGAGATGGAAGTGAGTCACTGCTCCACACACACGCCGGAAAAATCTAATTTTAGGCTCGAGCTTTGAAGAAACGCTTACAGTCATAGGCTGAGCGTGATTAATCCCATAGCAGTCTCTCTGTTTCCAGACTGGCTACAGATGTGAATGTGAGAAAAGGCCCGTCACCGCACAGGTTTACCTGTTTATTTATTTGGTACTAACTCTGGTTAGAAAAGTAATTTAAATTTGGAAAAACTGTGACTTGATGTCATTTCATTGCCAGTGACATGTGTTTCTCCTCATGTTTCCCTTTGAGAGCAGCTGAAAGCTCAACAAAAACTCCACCGATGATGCGTAAAACCCAGAGCAACACAGAGCAACGTGTCATAAGTGGAAATCATCCTTATCGCCTGTAAAGGTAAATGAATTGAAAATGATCAAATGTAAAGTCAAATAGAGAACAGTGTATTTTATTAGCTGTAAAAACCAAGAGGACAAAGATCAGCAATTGGAGTTTACTTTAAATATACAGTTTAATTTAACCAGGTGCATTCATAAATAAAATCTCTTTATTCCAAATAGAATTAAAATAAAACCCTGATTTTTATTCATTTATTTGTTTGGTTTGGAGAAAACAGAGCGCAGGCAGCAGATATAGTGTTGGACCTCAGAGGTAGTAGTCTGGATACTTGTACGACGAGAGACATTTGGATTTGCCCTCCACTATGGTGATACAAGACAGGTTGGGAAGACAGGGGCAGGTATGGTGGAGTCTTTTCCCGAGGTAAGGAACCTGGATGCACAGAGATAAAGACGCAACATTTATTCAAATTGGTGACATTTATAAAAAAAAAAAAAAAAAAGCCCACTTCATAATGTTGCTGAGTTTCTTATGTGAATTTGGAAGGTTGAAAATAGAAACTGCTGCTTGTAGCTTTGAATAAACTGAAGTGTTTTACAGAAAGATTGATGTAAAGATGACCTTTGAACTCCAAAATAATAAAAAAAAAAAAACACAACCTTATTGTATCAAATTAGATGTTCATATGACATTTCTTTTAGAATAAGGACGTGACGTGTTGATTTATGGGCAGTTTAGGGTCCTGCATCACTACACAGACCTCAACGCTGTAGCCTGACATGCAGAAATGTGGGAAAGAGCCCTGATTGGTCCGTTTGGTATCAGCATGTTTCCGCTTCAGTGTTTCCGGTTGCTTCTAAACCTACGCAACTTCTGAATTGATTGTTTTGGATCAATAAATATAAAACTGAGGAGGTTTGAAGGTACAAATGTTTGTTCCACTTGAAAGTTTCAGTCGCTATTGTTCAAAGTGAAGCAGGAAGTAGAAACAAAAGTGAAGCCAACTGGCAAAAAAGACACAGCACCGACTAGTGTTTGGGGGGAGTTGTTACAGAGCGAGACAGACTGTGTGGATCGATACTGAAATCGATACCTCCGATACCAGGTCTTTATGCTCTAAAGTCGATTCTCAAATCAAATTATCGACACTTTTCGATACTTCAGTCATTGGAGGTAATGTAGGAACACAGTGGAAAGTAACTAAACTACAGAGTTGTGGCTCAGGTTAAACCACAACACAGAATACGAGGCCACTACCTCAATATACTCCAGAGTTTAAAATAAATAAACGAATTACTCTGATGTCTTGTATCTTTAAGAAGCTATGATTTGAAATACACTATCGATATCGGATTCGATATCGCCGATACCAGCCTGAATTTTACTCAGTATCGGATCGGAAAGGAAATCGTAGGTTTTGAACATCGCTAGCATCGGCGTAGGCTACGTACGTAGGTTACGTACGTAGGTTACGTCTTTTTACTGCTGTACCTTATAGGAGCCTTTAAGTTCAAAACCACGTCTTCACAGGGTCACAGCGACTTTGACCTTTGACCCCCAAAAATCTAATCCGTACTTGAGTCAAAGTGAACTTTTGTGCCAAATTTAATCAAAGCATTCCAAAAGATACTGTATATCTCATGCATGACCGGACCGACGAATGGCCGACGCCTGCATGGAGACATAAAAATAAAACACGTGAGTGTACTTTGTGTTTGTAAAACCCCGTTATCACCCAGTTATCACCGACGAGGCCGCGCTCGACACCAGAGAGGTCAGGCTGCTGTGGGAGCTCTCCTCACCCTGTGGCTCAGAGGATGACAGTCGTCTCCTTCCTGTCCCATGGGCGTACACATGCGAAGGCTGCGGATCCACAAACTCACTGCACAGCACATCCCTCCTCCACACTGGGTGTCCTTCTCACAGGCCTGAACACACACACACACACACACACACACACACATAATGTCCAGACAGCCACAATGAAAACACTTTCCAGCTATTAATGCACATCAACTGTAGTTTTTATTTAACGTTTTTAATTTAAAATCAAGAGCAGAGTGTGTATGTTCTCCCTGTGGCAGCGTGGGCGTTTTCCAGCCTCCTCCCACGCTCCACAGACACGCTGGTTAGGTAAACTGTGGATTTTAGATTAACCGTATGTGTGCATGTAAGTGTTTTTTTGTTTTTTTTTCCAATGCGACAGACTGTACCCCGCCTCTTGTCTAATGATAGCTGGGACAGGCTGCAGCTCCCCCGCGACCCTCTAAGGATGAAACAGATAATGAATGAATGAATGAATAAGAGGTGGATGAAAACCCAATCTGGTCCTCCGCCTAATAAAAGCAAAGGTGATTTGCTAATGATGTATGTAATTACATAATGAACACACGATCAAACACAATCAAGTGATAATTTGTGCCTTAACAGGAGAAGGAAAGATAATCAGCTCTGTCAGAAAGGTGAGAAGCGTGTTAGCGGGAGGTAAGAGGTGCGACGCACGCTGCAGTGAAGCAGGAGTGTGATTACACTACGAACACAACGCTGCAGGACCGCTGGAGATTTATTGTCGTTGAGTGTCGAGAAGCTGAGTGACAGCTCTCACTTCTGATGAGATGACGGGAGCCAAATGAAGAGGAAACGGGAGGGATTTCATGTGACAGACGCCGACAAAAATCACTTTCTCTTTTATGGCTGCGTGCTCCTCTCTCACAGTTCACATCAGACAGGATGGTGACAGACATGGCTGCCTTATTAGCATTAATCATTTATGCATGATTTATGATTTGGACCAAAAAATCATTCAAAAAAAAGTTTGCATTTCAATAGTTTTTATAAATTGTTGTGTATTTTTTTTATACATATAATTAATAAACACTCTCATGCTTTTAATTAATTCTATTTAAAATTACACACTGTATGTGAGTATTTTCTAAAATGAGATTATTTTTTCACATTTTTTGAATTATTTTTTTGATATTTTTAATTCTTATTTTTCCCTTTGCTGAACTGATAAAACACCATAAAATTTGTGACGTCTGCAAATATTTGTAAAAAAAAAAATAAAAAACATGCACATTTAAGAAATAAAGAAAGAAGAAAAAATATAAAACTATTTTAAACAAAATGTTTGTCCTTTACTGTGATATATATCCTTTCTCATTTTTAAAATACATTTTTTTCTTTATAGTCCTATTATTTTGTAACTAAGGCAAATATAAAGTAGTGCAGAATGCAGCAAAAATACAAGAATAAAAATCTCATGCATTCGTGAATATTCCTATCATTTACCATTTGGAGCATGCACCTACCCCTGTGATGACGGCAGAAGATCCGTGGGACACCAGCAGCAGGAAGAAGAGAATTAGGAGGAAGGACCTCATGATGAAGAGCTGTCTCTGGGGTCTCGTGCCCTCCAGGGTGAAAAGTGAGGATGCAGAGGCTGACGGGCTTCGCTGCATGTGCATCCGTGACGGACCTGCAGAGACAAGTGGCCTCCAAACTCATGTGTTGAGGGCTGGCCGAGGTTTATAAACCCAGCCCGCCATTCAGAAACTCAGTGACTCACACACACCAGCGTTGCCTTGTAGGAGCTACAAAAAAAAAAGAAAGAAGAAAAGAAAAGAGACCAAGGTAAACTTTTACATGACAGTGTCCCTGCCTTTTTTTGGATTCCTTTCCTCCCATATTTATTTGCATTTTCATGCATTTTGCTCTCAGATATGCTAAACCTGACTGGTGACCAACATAAACTCATTCAGTGCAGTCTTGTGTCGCAATCCGCGCACACACCATCACCACCTTCACCACCTTTTCACGCTCCAAGGTCACAGTTTTAAAACAACCTTTCAAACAGAGTCGTAACGGTAGTTCACGGTGAAAGGAGCCGTTAATTCATGGACATGGATTTCTGTTGCGCTCAGTGCTGCCCTGATAATAAAGACCCTGCTGAACAGGCTGCTCATTATTTCACCGGGTTTCTAATCAGTCACAACAACTGTCATTTAGTGTGAGGAGGAGACGCATCACGGCCTCGAAGTCATTCCAGATAAATTGGAAAGGCTGAATATTCTGTTGATTCAGAAACAGTCTAACTTGATGTGTGTATTAGTAATCTAAGCCTTCTCTCTGATTAAATGTCACATGGTTAATTCTCATTCAGAAGCACTGACTGTATATCTGTAGACAAACCCATTGTGATGTCACCCACTGGGTTCTTGAACTTAAAAGAAGCCCAAAGTGGGCGGAGCCTGCGGTCGTCACATTGGATGAGCTTTACTCCGCCCACACTTGGATATTCCAGATATACACATGGTTGCCATGAATCCTGAAATAAACCAAAACTGTTTTTTGAACCAGGCTGTAAACATGTTTAATAATGCTGTAAAGTTGTTGTTATTTTTTTAACATGGGGGTCTATGGGGATTTGCTCCCTTTTGGAGTCTCTAGTGGCCACTTGATAAACTGCAGTTTTTTGCACATGGGTTTCATCGCCTTGCTCTCCTTGCTCAAAAGTCAGGACCAAAGACATGGTTGGTACGTTCATTCGTGATCCTAAATTGACTAGGGTGACTTTATCAGTTGGGTCGTTTACATGCACGTGAATAAAAAAAAAAAAGTAAGGTCTTGCCTTAATCCGACTTTAACTGGACAATTTAAGTGCATGTGAAGTGCTGAGTTCTCCTTATCCGATTAAGACACCGACATAATGCATTTGGAAATCAGTTTTCTCTGCCATGTATGCGCCTTAATCAGACTTTAACTGGACAACACATGTGCACATGCTCCACAAACGCTGTGCTGGTGTGTGACCCCGAAACAAAAATGGGGGATGTTCCCAGTTATTCGATTTTCTCCACTGCATGTAAACTGGGACAAGGACCAAATTCAGAAAGTTGAATTTAGAGCATAGCTCCATTAAGCTGGGGCACACAGAGAAACGTAAAGGCAAGTTTGATGTTTGAGGCTCTAGAAGAACAAAATCCCTGACAAGTTTGACACATTTTTTGGTCTCAAAAAGAGGACATGTCCATGAAAAAGACTTAAAATTTGTGTGAATGGTTGTGTGTCTGTCTGTGTTAGCCCTGAGATAAACTGGAGACCTGTCACTATGACCCTTCAGAGTAAAGTTCCCGGCATCTTCAGCATCCATACCGCAATAACATTTGCAAGTTCAAACTTCTCAAATCTCCGGAGTATATATATTCCCGTTTGTCAGACATCTGGGAGTCAAGCAGCCAGTGGCAGTCGGCAGTTTATTGTTGAAAAAAAAAAAAAAATGATGCAGTGCAGAGGCCTGAAGTCAGAACTGACGTGACCAATCAGCAGTTGTGTGGGTTAAATCAGCCTCCGTCACAGCTCAGGCAAATGAGTCACGCAGGAGGGCAGACATGCTGCAGTGTTGCATCGTGATGCATGGGGCGTGTTTCTCTGCACGGCATCATCGAACACACTGGCAATTTATTAAAGGGGGTTAGGACTGATGTCTCAAGAAGGTTCTGGGTTAAAAACCCAACGGTTTGCATGTTCCTGTGTGGATTCACTCCAACTTCCTCCCACCGTCCAAAGACACACTCACTGGGTTCTTTTATGATTCTAAATAGCAAAAGGTTTCATTTTTATAGGTTTTTTTTGTTGTTGTTGTTGTTAGAATGTGCAAAAAATCAAGTTTATTTATCATGAATGTGCCTTTTTTAGGGAATGAAAGAACATTTCACTGGTTCCTCCAGCTGCACATACAGGCATCAGTTTCCCTTCGTCGTCTTGAACTGCTCATTCTCGCAGTTCCAAACCGCCGCTATTTTCCACGATTGTGTAAATAAAATGATTTGAGTGCCATTGACCTACCTCTGCTGTGCGTGAATGCTTCCTTTTGTGAACAAACTGTGTGCTGCCGCTGCCCTTGCTGCTCCGATAAAATGCCGCTCATTCCTCACACCTGCGTACGCACAGTGACGGGCTTTTGTCTGTCCCATAATCAAGCTGAGAAATAACCTATTTCTGCCAAGTTTTTGGGGGATTTATTCATATGAAATCTATCTGTTTAAAAACGTGTCACCATGACTCTATGGGCACATAGGCACTTAGGGAGAGACTCTAAGTTACTCTGAGCTGCAGAGCATCATTTATGAACCATATAGACTCTGCATCATCACAGAGATGGATGATTGTAACGCTCTCTTGTCAGAGATCCCCAACAGGACCATTATTTAATATCATCTCTTTTTGCTCTATGCATTTAATACAAAGTAGATTTACTTTAAATTCAGGTCATTCCCACCACTTTTTTTTGTTTTGTTTTATTGACAAGCAATTTGCATCTTCAAGGTTAAGGAGGTGGATGCTTTGCAGATAAATATGTCCAAATGTGCAAATGTCTACAATGAGGTAAACTTACTCCCAGTCAATATAACCAGACACAGTGATGTCATACCCTCGAGTCAAAATGTGCTGCTTTTGTAGAGGACGTAATAGCTGCAGTGCAATCAGCCACAACATTAAAACCATTGACAGGAGAAGGAAATAACGTTGATCATCTTGTGATCATTCAGTCACCACCATACCACCATACTGCCGCCCTCGTCAGTAGAGATGATTAATAATAGAAATAATAATAATTCTTCTTATTATTATGATTATATATCTATTCATGGGAACCTTTCAGAGCCCTCAAGGTCACCGTACATAGAACTTCAATAAAGCGTAGAATGCAAATAAAAGCAGATGTGGAGGATCTGAGCGTAACGGTGGGAGTAATTGGAGACGTTCAGACAGATATGACGGAGCTTGGCTGTGAAGGACCTTGAATCTAACCAGCAGGCTCTTCTCAACATGGAGCAGCTGAAGAACCGGGGTGATGTGGGGCATGGCAGCGGCCAAGAGAAGCCATGCTTCCTCCCTTTTATCGTCTCTGTAGCTACCGTTAAATGACAACACTCCTTTCAACAGTTTAGCCAGTTCTTCTTCTGTTGTGTCACTTTCATTTCTTCTTATTTCTCTTCTCTAATTATTGAGCATTTTACGATGATGTAGACTAAAGAGTGGTGAAACATGACATTGCACACTGTTGTCCCCGAGCAGAGAGGAAAAGAGGAAGAATGACGAACCAATCAGGAGGCTGCTGTCATGACACTGATCACCTGTGATTGGCCAGAAAATATAAACGTAGACTATAGACTAGCAAGTTTCGTTTGCAAAATTAGCAAGTGAGTAAAAAATGATTTTACAGCAACAATCTCTGATAAAATGTGACGGGGGGCCAACGCCTAAACTAGAACGTGGTCCAGAGAGGAAGAAAGGTTTCCAACTTTTAATGTGGAGGCATTTGGAGGGTAGACCAGAGGGAACAGAGGAGTTACCGTAGCCGAGGCGCGGTAGAACACGAATGACCCGGGGGCTCTTTGGCATCATCTGTTTTATGCAAATGCTTCTAATCTAACGAAGAAACAGAAGCATGAAGAACGTTTACACTCATGACAATAGGCACAGATCCAGCAGGACACTGGGGGATGAACCGTGTCGTTAACCACTTGGAACGTGCAGACATGTTGGATTTCACAGAGCTGCTGTCATCCTCTCATCTCTGACTCTATCCTTCTCTGTCATCCACCAACATGAGACATGAGGGAGAGACGCATGCCAGTAGATTAGGTTTCTATATAAATATTGTTTGGGGTTTTTTTGGGGGGGGAGACTCAAAAGCTTTTGGCCAGAGCATTACATCAGAGGATCATTTCATCCAATGACTACACTATGACATAATGTGATGGTTCTTTTTTCTGCGACAATCCCAGAAGAGATTAGATTAGATTAGAGTATTGATGAGCATGCGTCCCGTTACTGTCATTTCACAATTTCAACTTCCCTTTTAAGCAGCTCAGCCGCACCTCACCCTGCTCCTCCCTTATTCATCTTTCACACATAGAAATACAAAATAAATTTTGGCCTTGGCCGTCGAAATAGCAGCAGAGAACTGGAAGTACGAAAACATGAAGGACGTGAGCACAGCTGCTGATTGTGTTTCTGGAAAGAAAAAAATAAAAAAAAAAGAAATTGAAAAGTTCCAGATGCCACTTTCACCTCTGGACCAAAGTTTCTCCTCATTTCTCTCTATCTCTACATTTAACGTGTTTCACATTAAGGACAAGGGGCTTCTGCTGGATCTCACAGGAAATCAAGTTTTATAACACTAACACCTGACTTTTACTTTCCACCCTGAACGAAAATCACTGTCGTCTGCGAGCTCTTGACAAGGTCACATCTATCCCATTGTCAGAGACGTCCTTGATTTCATGCCTTCCCTCCACAAAGCCCCCCCCTACCCCCCCTCAGCCCCATCCTCTGTCCCTCATTCGTACACTGATGACACAGGCTAATTGGAAAATCCATTCTTTCCATCAAAATACCTCACAGCGCTTACAGACAACACGATGCATGCTGCTTACGCTGTGAATCATTGATGTTTAGACATTATGTGACTGTCTCCACCCTGTTCTCCTCCTCAGTTTTCACATTCAAGGTCCAGGTTGAATTCATCGGACGCCTCTTAAAATCAGTGGCGTCCCAAATTGGATCTAAGACCATTTTTTTTTTCTTATGCGTGTTATTAAATGAAAATTTTTATTGTTCATTTAGACCAAAATCTGTGATTATAATAACTTGTACCACACTTTCCGTTCACCTATAAAGGTGTGTCCTACCCCCTTTCCCTCTGTTCCCTCAAAGAAAGAAGCCCTCTCTCTATTGGAGAGATAACTGGAATAATAGGACGGGTCGAATTAACAGGAAAAAAGAACACACTGAAGAGCTGGAGAAACCCCTCCACGAGAAGAGACTGTTCCCTTCCGAGTGAAGAACACTCTCCAGGAGGCATTTCATTATCTAAGTCCATTCATGAAAGCAAATACATACACAGGGTTCGCCACAGGATGCAAAACATTTCTAAACCTCAAGAACAGAAACTCCAGATTAGACTCAAAACCAAAATCATCTGAAGAGATCAGACTAGTTCTGGGACTTCATTCTCTAGGTGGATGAAACTTTGAAGAAGGACCAGAAGAAAAGAAAAAAAGGTTTATGAACCAAAGCAAAGATCTCTAACAGTAAAAATGAATAAAAAAAAGGTGGAAACAGTGTGGTAATGAGGATGCACAGCTTGCTCAAGACGAGCTGAAGTGTAGAAACTGAAGGTGGAAACATCCACAAAGACATGGACAAGAATCTTTGAGGATTATTTCCTAAACCAACAATTAATGCATTTCTGAAGACAAACGGTCCAACCTTTTACTAGCAAGCTGTACCTAATAAAGTGGCTGGTGAGTGCACTGAAAATATCCAGGTTCTTCACTTTTTGGGTCCCCTTAGAAATACTTCTGATGTCGTCTGATTTTTTTGGTGTTTTTTTTTTTTTTATATTTTTTTTCATTGCCTTTCACACATCGACAAAAATGGAACAGAATGTAAAAAGTTAAAAAACGTTAGAAAAGTAAAAATAAAAAGCTTGGTTGCGGAGTCTCTACAGTTTGTTTTGTTCATCCTGTTGTTGGTGTATAAACAGTCCATTTCTCCCATTTTTCTCAACATTGTTCTTCTTGTTTCCTTAACTTATGAGTCTTAGCGCCATAACATATATTTCAGTCACAGTTTCCAGCCAGTCATTTTGTGTTGGTGGGTCGATTTTCACTAGGTGTCTGTCTTCTTTCAACACATACTACATAAAGTAGCATGCATAGCCTAGGTGTACTGTACTATAACCCAGAATTCTAACATCCTCTTAAAAGTTGATGATGCCAGGGCAGAACCATAAAGCTTCAGATGATGTGGGGTGAGATAAAGAATCTAATTAAGTTCTTCCAACATTATAATCTCTAAGTTCATGATGACATAGTTGATTGTCGTGTTTTCCAAATATGCAGAAAGAGTCGTTTGTGCTCTATTATATTTCCGGGTGTTGCAATTGCCTGATGGTGTTGTGAGTGTCTTTAGCAAAATGTGTTGTCAAACTGATCCTAATAATGCTAATAACATTCTGTAGCCGGACGCCATAAACGCCCTCAGAAGGCCCATTTTCTTGGAGCGTTCATGTTAGAACAGACGGCTACAAAAGCCAGAGCAAGAACTGCAGCGCGTCAACGTTCCAGTGAGGTTTTAACTGTCTGTACGAGTCAAATCCACTTCTCTCCACAAAGGAAACACAAACTGAGAATCTCTCATGCATGACACTGGACTTGCTAGTTTGATCAATTCTTTTCAAGAACTCTGCTTTTGTGGAGTTTGCTCCATGCACTCACAGATGTGTTGCATGTTAACGTTTATTCATAACTTTTAAAAAACAAAAATGTTGTTTTCTAAGCGGCGTTCACTGATGATTAGAGACATCGTTAGAGTTTGTCATCCGTAGTAAACAAGTAAACAAGCCCACAACAGCTTTAGACGTCTCATTAAGATAAAAAGATGCAGACACATGCCACAGACGCTCATTATCTCACAACAGCTACTAGACGTGCTGTGTTTTAAAGTGCTACTGGTCCACTGGAGACTCAGAGAGGGATTCAGCTCCTCTCATTACAGGTTGTGTCGGTGGGACCAGTGGGTCAAACTCTCAAAGACTCAGAGAAGCGATGGTGGGGGTTTTAACTGAGGTAACTTTTGTTTTTTTGAGGCAACTTTCAAAGTCTACTTGTGGAAGAAGGCCCAAGTCCATTCTCTGATGAGTCCCAATTGGTTTGGAGGCTCGAGTGAGACCTACACAATATTAGGAAGGTGGTCATAATGTTGTGGCCGTATATATTTAGTGAAGTTAAATCTCCAGCAGTTTAATAAAAAACATTCCCTCTGTAGCTCAAATGGACTGAGGCCTTGAAACTTATTGGAAAAAAAGAAAAAAAACGTAGGACACGGAAAGTGATTTCTCTGTGAAATGATAAAAAACATCGTATTTGGATGTTCAGGGTCGTCATTCGTTATTATCACTTTTCTCAGGGGCTCGTCACGGTAACAGCATGTGGAGCCGTACTATTTGTACCATCACAGTGAGCATCGTATCTATGGTTTGTTCTGTCTCGTTACCACATAAGGTGACGGAGCCCCGGGGCCATAATTAGTCTTCATTAGTGATGCACAGTTCAGCTGTGACACCATTCACAGCTTCTTCACCGTTCAAGCACATGTGATTTCCCTTTAGGTTGCACTTAACACACTGGATCTGTAAATATATGGACAGATCCAAACCATCTGATTGGTCCTGCACTCTGGAAAACAATCTTTACAACCACTTAATTAAATGCGTTGTTGCAATACAAGAAATAAATTACACTTTCAAAGTTAGAAAGAATGTTTGATGTGTTCAGTTCAGATCATATTGTGTCTAAATATTGTGTCTAATATAATATTGCTGTCTAAACATCTGGTGACTTAATAAAATTGACCTGATGACTCACTAAAAAATAAATCTTTTGGCTCAACTTCAGCTTCTCCTGAAATTACTTTTAACCAACAGACTTTATTGAGTTACTTTTCTTCTACCATCAACAGTGTTTTTATTTAACTATGAATCAGTCAAGATGAACAGCTGAGCCTAGTTCACCATCAGCCACTACACAACTCAGAATGTTTCCAAATACACCAGCAGAATTATTCATGAATGAAATTATACTCACTTTGAATTGTGCTTTCTATCATGATACATGTTCCTTCGTCTTTACTGCATCATCAAAACCTCAGCTAAGCTAATGGCTAATGCAGATCAACTTAAAAAATGTTCAGAACTGTGATAATTAACCACATAACACCTAAAGATTTCTTTTAAATGATGTGATTGTGAACCATTTAGACAACAATTGGATTTTTATGAGTTAAAAATCAACATGAAAATGATTATTTACCTCAGTGAATATTAATAGGTCATAATTAAAACCCCTGTTGATTGTAGAAGAAAAGATCTTACATTCCTGTAACTCAGTATAGTCTGTTGTTGAAAAATAATTTCACAAGAGTGTGCAGATCTTTGTCGGAGCATAATCAGTTCACATCGGAGAGGACGCAGAACATATATTCCATATATGTCTCTAAACAATGCTGCAAATTTCTCCACTGTGGGATTTTTTTTCAGTCATAATTTAACAAAGTATAGCAAATGTGAAATGTGAAATCTGCTCTTTCTAAAAGTAGTCTTTTTTTTATAATAATAATCTAATTAATAACTAATTTTATTTAAAAAGATGATATATATATATGTAAATATATGCAGATACATCCAATAAATGACGCTTTAAGCAGCTTCTCTTGTGGTGCTGCTGGTTATTTGTCTATTATTATTATTATTACTATAAAAATCAAACCCTGTCTATCATAGTTTGAAAGAGGCTTTGTGAGGAGGAGCTCCGTCCGTGTCCAGGGGGTTTTATGATTAACAACACAGCAGAAAATCATGAATAAAGTCCCCGTTCCATTTTTTATATTCCTCACCGACCTCAACACACACACGGCCCATTCTTCATGCTCCAGGGTTGTTTTATTCCCATTACAAATGGCTGCGCAGTGAAGTGTGTTTTTCCTTTTGTAGTTCAGAAGCCAGAGCCAGCTGCTGAAATTCTGTACATGAATCACGGCGCTCATTAACACCCAGCGGAGCAATCTACGAGCCCGGCCTGCATACTCATGCACGGTAACGCGCTCTTCAGCGTTCCCCCTGCAGACACCGTGTTTACTGAGACAGGATGTTTGACATGCAGCGCAACCTCTCAGGATATAGCCGCGCATCGTGTTTTTATCCCTCCTCAAACAAATGTGTTTGAGGAGGGATAAAAAAACATGATGTAGCGCTGATCGCACGGGAAGCGACAGCAACGTAAAGAAAATAAATAAATAATGGGCTCCAGGATTTACCCAGATACAGATGAAGAAACACACAGTCACGGAAATATCACCCAGTCACAGCTTTCACTCTCTCCTTCAGAGGGAGCGAGCCCGCGGAGGATGGAGGAGGAGGGGTTGGACTCTTTCTTGAAAGTCATGAGGCGTTGCCAGAGGAGCACCTTGTTATCCAGGACTCATGCTGCTCGTGTCTCCGCCTGGAGCACCAATCTAAGGGTGGGGGGAGGTTGCAGGAAGAGCCAGAGATTACAGACAAAACCTTAATAAATCATGTCAAAATCTCATCTTTTTAAATGTATCGTATAGACAATACACATTGTTATACATATATAATAAAGAATTATATGATTTGTGTATGAATATGTACGTGAGCTTCACTGTTTATGATTATTCTGCTGCAAAATAAAAAGCATTTAGTTTAAGCATAAGTTGCATTGTGTAAAACTAAACTAGCAGCAGTTTCTAAAAATAAGAGTTTATGAATCACATTGAATAATAATTGCATTTGTTTTTATTTCTGCTACTCCTCATTTCAAGTGAATTATATCAATTTCAGCTTTGGTTGACAACACAAGACATTTGCAGGGGCTCAGGGTCATTTAGTCACGGGTGGGCTATGTGTGGTGATGAAGAGAAGAAGACCATATCAGCTGGATTTCACATCCAGCTGCTTCTCCGTGTGAAACAAGCCCCATGATGAAATGTATCTGATAAGAACTGAGTCTGGCTGCAAAGGGCTAAATCATTAATATACTGCATAGACACGTAGCACCCACCTAGACCAGACCAGACCAGACACCCCCACCCCAGCCTGACACCACTGACTGTACATGCTATGGACAAACCCATCGTGACGTCACCCATTAGATTCTGAACCTCGGAAATGAAGCCTGAAGTGGGCGGAGCTGCTTCCTGCTACCTGTCACTCAAAGTGGGAACTCCCTTAATTATGGAGAATTTTACACCTTAATAAAAACTAAACAAAATAGTTAGAAAAAAAATCACCTGTACAGTTGTCATGAATGGTGAAATAAACTACTGAGACCAGGCTGTAAACATGTTTAATAATGCTGTAAAGTTGGACTTTTTAACATGTGAGTCTATGGGAATTTGTTCCCTTTTGGAGCCTCAAGTGGCCACTCGATGAACTGCAGCTTTCAGACCTGGAGGTTGACGCAGACTCACACACAGAACCGCTTTAGAAACAAACTAAAAAAAAAAATTTAAAAAAAAACATGAAGGACAGCACTTTATATTATTTTTAACTTGCTTCAAAAAAGTTGTTTAATATTTTTCCATTCAGATCTATCAGAGATAGAAAAAAAAAACATTAGCTAGCAACCTCCTACTCATAACAACAACAGTAAATAGGTCTTTGTTTGGTAACTTACAGGAGATGGTTAATCAAACCTAAAATGTTATGTTGAAACCACATATGTTCTACTGTTGTGCTGATTTTTTTTTGTAGTTTATCATAGACAAGCATTTTTTAAATGTCTGTTCGAGGCTACGGCTACATACGTGGAGATTCTGCCGTGGTTCATATGTCACATTCCTTCTTCGTGTGGCTGCGAATGAATCACACAGTGAATGAGTGTGAATTCATGGCACAGAACGGCAAAGCCTTCAAAGGGAAGGAAGCTGTTTAAAATTCATTTATCTCAAACATAAATCAAGAGATAATAATCTGTTGGAAGTATTTTCCAAGCAGCTGCTCAGTTTTAAAAAGAAAAGAGCGCTCGCCATTTTACGACATGACTGAATCACCAGATTGGAAAATATATCACTTTATTAAATTCATCACAAACAGTCGAGGGGGGAAAAAAAACAACCTCTGGTTACATTCTGGTTATCAGGGCCACGCGTTTATTCTCGGCTGCCCATTTAAACATATTTCCCTTTATTCCTCTAATATTTTTAGAAAGATAATTTCCGCCCTGTAGAAGGGAATCACATATATTATGCACGGCGCAGCAGAATAGCACATTTCACCTTTTATCTTTGCAGTATATTTGATTCTCATTTGACTCTATTTAAAGGAAATCACATCCTTCACTTCTGTCCAGCGGCAGTGAAAAGGTGTGTTGTTTAATAAAATACGCACACACATGATATACTGCATCATCGGCCTCTAAGTGTGACACATCCAAGGCTCAAGATGAAGATGTCATTCAGTAATTACCACTTCAGATTTCATCCACTATTCACAGCATTGTTACTTCGACAGAGGAAACACATTTGCACGTCACAAGTGTCACAATTATTTTGTGTTCTATTCTGGCAGTGATCAGTGAGGTATGATGCAGCTGGTGAGGAGAACATCCTGAACTATTTTTTTCGTCCGTCTCCAGATGTCAGGCCTTGGACACATGGATCAGCCACAACATTATGACCACTGGCAGGAGAAGTAAACAACCCTGACCATCTTGTGACAGTTCAGTGTTCTGCTGGGAAATGTTTGGACCTGGTATTCATTCATGTGGATGTTACTTGGACATGTAGCCCCCACCTAGACCAGACCAGACCAGACCAACTCCCTTACCCCATAGCATTGACACTCCTTGACGGCAACTATTAAAAAAAACATGAAGAACAGCAGCAGGTGTTGACCTGGCCTCCAAATTCTCTAGATCCCAAACTGATCAAGTATCTGTGTGATGATCCACAGAGGATAGTCTTTCTCATAATCAGTATAGAGTTTGCTTTTTCAGCCCTTCAAGCCTCAGGATGTGACCGTTCGCAAAAAGCTATAAACAGTTTGTCCACGAGGGCCCCCGTGGTTTAAAGATTAAAAGCTGAACCACAAACTGAAGCCTGCATCCAGATGGGGGAACTTCTCTCCATTATTTCAGTAAACACGATAAAGCACAAGCATTCCCAGACTTGATGAGTGAATGAGTTCACATCTCACACTCGATCATTTGGATCATGTCTCCACTTTCATGCCTAACCATGAACTTTAGGGGGGTACACGCCAGAGAAGTCCAGCTACTACGTGGGGACCACAGACTATGGACTGTTCATGAAATCCACTGAGTCTTTGGGTGATTTCACAAACTCCAACAACTGCAAAAATCCTTTCCTGAAATTCTGAAGTGGGCGGAGACAGAGGCAGAATCTAGTAGGAAAAGCTTTCATCAGCTTTCCCTTGACTTGTTTGTGAGAGCTGTCACGGTTTATAAGCTGCAGGTAAATCATTTGTTGCATGGTGGTCTGGGCATAATTCTGATTTAAAACCTTCAATGTGTTGTGCTTGTTTCCCCGCTTTTCAGGGTGTTACCTAGACGACCAAGAGCCTGGAATGTCCACAAGCAATAAAATGTCAGATAGAAAGAGACTGGTGCTGAGTCCACCTCCTCTTTATGTGGACGCGGTGGTTACACGGTCCCATCAATCAGGACAAAGTTCATTACAAATTATGTGATGATGATATTTTAGGACATTTCACTTCAGGCTACATGTTAGCTAGCTAGGGCATAGGCAGAGTTTTTGCACGTGAAGGAAATAAACTTAATCTAAGTGGGAAAAAAAATGAATAAATAAAATAAATGAGTAGATAGATAGATCATATGGGTAGTGACTATAGGTCAATAGGCTGATTTTCCCTCAGAGGCGTTAATATGTCCAGTATCCAGCGCATACAGGATGGACTGTGACAGCAGCACCAGACGACCAGACGTCAAAGATGCTCCGAAGGCCGACTTCGTGCATGACACATATATGAAAAAAGTCAAAGACAGATAAGCGTGCGCCTACAGGGACACAGCTGACGGCTTTGTCCTGGTTCTCTGACGGAAGCTGCAGCCCGCGTGGCAGATGTGCCGCTCTTTGACAGTCAGGATTATGAATATCGACAGAAGAAGTTTCACAAAAGAGAAGCAGTGACAGTTATTTTTATATTTCTTTGTGTCTCTGCACTTTAAGGTAAAACTGCTTCATGCATTCTGGCTTAAATAAAAAAAGGATGAATCAGAAATAAACTATAGTTTATCACTCTGAATTGGGTCATTCTGCACATTCACACTTGGTGCTTCAAATATTTTTGGATGCAAATACTTGGCACAAAAAAAATGGAAAATTGGACTGCAGACACCAACCCAGGCCGTTGAACTGTTTAATAATGGAAAAAACACAAGAGGTGGAAAGTAGCTGGAGATGGTGGGTCCCCGTGGCAGCAGAAGGCACATGGTTGTGCTATTGTAGTCCGGAGAGAGCTGG
This sequence comes from Mugil cephalus, assembly GCF_022458985.1. Lineage (NCBI taxonomy): Eukaryota > Metazoa > Chordata > Actinopteri > Mugiliformes > Mugilidae > Mugil > Mugil cephalus. The sequence continues at coordinate 27,204,116 of NC_061773.1, forward strand.
ACTGAATGCAGCAGTAGATTAAGGTTCACTCAGGCGAGACTGTGCATGAACAGACGACAGGAGTCCAAATATCTGTGCAGCTGGACTCAGAGAGCAGGTCTTATATGTATGGAGGCTGGATGAGAAGATGTAGTTTTGAATATTGCGGGAAACAGGATTCTGAAAAAAGGAATGCCTGCTAAAAAGTGCACCAGCGTGACGCAAGTGGAAACCAGGTCTATACAGGAAATACTAGTCTACACGATCAATTAAATTTAACATGTTTAAAGACATCTGGTGGTACCAACAAATGAATGGTGCTGTGAGACGAGCATATACAGTAGTGATGTGTAGTGCAGTGATACGTCCGATACCAGGTCTTTATGCTCTAAAATTGATTCTCAAATCAAAATATCGATACTTTCTATACTTCAGTCATTGAAGGTTATGTAGAAACACAGTGGAAAGTATCTAAACTACTGAGTTGTGGCAACAAAACAAACCTTGTGAAACACCTCAGGTATTTTATAATAGTTCTTAATAGTTAAACAATCATTTATTTTAATGGTCTTATTCATTTCTTTTTTGTGTTTGAAACAGCATTTTCACATATTTATATTCACATAAATGTTGTCTTAGCTCAGCTATAAAATAAATGAGGCCACTACCTCAATGCACTGCAGAGTTTAAAATAAATGAATTAATTACTCTAATGTCTTGTATTCTTTATGATTTGAAATGCTGAGGTTTACCAGGTACATTAGGGTATATTCTGTATTTTAAGTGTCGATATCAAATAGGTATCACCAATACCAGCTTGAAAAGAAAGGTATCAAACACAAGTAATATACAGCCTGGACACAAGTGGAAGACCTTTTCTGTTTGTTCTTCTGCATTTCACCTGCTGCAGGACAAAGCTATCACCTCTAATACTCTTCCTTCCATCCTCCAGATGATAATCTGACTTCCTGCCTTTTTGTCAGTGTCACTTCAACGGAGCCTCGTCCCATTTGTCAGACTCTGTTCTTCCCATTTGTCTTGTATGTTCTTTTTTCCGCTGTAAGAATCTGCTGAGTTCATTCACGTTGTGCAGCAGGACGCCGCTCTTCCTGCACGTCTTTCATATGTTTCAGGGTTATGTGTCGTGATGCAATGATGTCTCAGTCATGAATGAATGACTTTGGAAAAGGAGTTCAAGGACAGCTGCAGCACATCGACCTGAAGATGCATGTTCTCATTCAGCCAACAAAAGACGGCAAAGGCGAACATGACGGGCTCAAACATGCTAGAGCTCAAACATGCTTCTCTCAGTGACCGATCAGTGTGTGTCCTTCACTTTGTCTTTGTTGGCTTATTGTATTTTTATGTGGCTCTAATTCTATTAGAGGACATCGGTCAATAAATTGGATTGGACACATGGTGAGTTTACATGTTTCATTCGTGTTCTGCGTCTAATTAGGTGGTTTAATGAGCCTGGTTTTATTGAATTATAGGACAGGACAGCGCTCCCATTTAATTAACCCAGCAGTGCTGTTAATAAAATAAAGCAGTTCAAGAACCTCAGACAGGACACACAAAGTCTTATTACATTCAGCCAGGGATGTGTTTGTGCACATAATTGAGACACACAGTAAAATAAATATATATAAGTAGTTTATTGTTGCTTTTTGTATAAAATTAGAGCGTGTGGCTTTGAGAATATACACGTCTGCCTTTTTTTTTTTCCCGAAGTGAATATGTGACTATGTATTAATACTTGAGGGAGGCTTTTAGGTCAAAACATATACTCTCTGTCTCATGCATTCATGTACAATGCAGATGTGAGGCCCGTAGTCAACATCCCACCAGATCGCATGGAAGCAAAGATGTGACTCCAGCACATTGTTGAGCTAAACTGCCAGAGTGCTCCTCTATAAATAGGGCACACAGCTGAGAGCTCTGGGGGATGTGGCACGCAGCAGGAAAAGAAAAAAAAAATGTGGGCTTTCACTGAAAAGCAGGAGAAAAGACAGATTCTTCTCAAGCTGCAGAAACGGGATGATGTAAACAGTAAGCTACATGGGGAAACTAATTTTCAAAATGTGAGGGGAAAAAATAAGATTGAGGGACTGTGCTAAAAACCCCCAGTTGCCCTTCATATAAGCTGAGTTTAAAAGGATTTAAGAATCCCACTGACCTGCCTTTGTCAGGGGTATTCAGTTCCTGCCAAAAATGAGATACTACAAAGGCAAGTGAGAGCACAGGCACAGGACAGAGAGGATGTTTTTCTCTTAGTTACTGTGAATCAAAGAAACTTCAAGAGAAGAAGAGCTGAGCTCCACACTGGCACTAATAATCACAGTTTATTTAGCATAGCATAGCATAGCATAGTGTAGCATAGTATAGCATAGCATAGCATAACATAACAAAGTATAGTAGAGAATATAGTGTATAGCATAGTATAGAATAGCATAACATACCATAACATAGCATAGTATAGCAGAGAATAGAAAATATAGTGTATAGTATAGTATAGCATAGCATAGCATAGCATAGCAAAACATAACATAACATAGCACAGCATAACATAGTGTAGTAGAGAATGGAGAATATAGTGTATAGTAAAGTATAGTATGTATAGTATGTATAGTATAGAATAGCATAACATAGCATAGTATAGCATAGAATAGTATAGTATAGTATAGTATAGTATAGTATAGTATAGTATAGCATAGTATAGTATAGTAGAGAATAGAAAATATAGTGTATAGTAAGTATAGCATAGCATAGCATAGCATAGTATAGTTTAGTGTATTATAGTATAGCATAGCATAGCATAGCATAGCATAGCATAGTATAGTTTAGCGTATTAAAGTATAGCATAGCATAGCATAGTATAGTATAGTTTAGCGTATTAAAGTATAGCATAGCATAGCATAGTATAGTATAGTATAGTTTAGCGTATTATAGTATAGCATAGCATAGCATAGTGTAGTATAGTATAGTTTAGCGTATTATAGTATAGCATAGCATAGCATAGCATAGCATAGTATAGTATAGTATAGCATAGTATAGTATAGTATAGTATAGTTTAGCATAGTATAGTATACAGTAGTATAGTAAAGTATAGTATAGCATAGCATAGCATAGCATAGTATTGTATAGCATAGCATAGCATAGCATAGCACAACATAACATAGTATAGTTTAGCATAGTATAGTATAGTATAGCATAGCATAGCATAGTATTGTATAGCATAGCATAGCATAGCACAACATAACATAGTATAGTAGAGAATAGAGAATATAGTATATAGCATAGCATACCATAACATAGTGTAGCATAGTACAGTTTAGCATAGTATAGTATAGTATAGTTTAGCGTATTATAGCATAGCATAGTATCATGTTTCTTTTCAAACCGTATGAACATATGTGAAGTGTTTGAGCTGAGGATGAAAGTGTAACAGTAAACCAGCTCAACGCTGAAACACTCCAGGGCCACGTATGATCCTCCTCCTGTTCATTCCCAGCACGTCTGCAGCTTCTTTGTTATCCTCCTTGTCTTCAGTGCGACTCTTAGTGTTTTGTGCAGCCTGTTTGTTATTTCTTTGTTGTTTGGAGACTTGTTCTTCTTCTGCTGCCTCTGTACTCGTTTCAGTGATTTATTCATAGACGGCGCTCGCTTGTAAAATAGACCTCCGTCTCGGAGGAATCACTGCGTGAAGGCAAAGAGGGGAGTAAACAAAAACATCTCTTGGATGTGATGCAACACTGTGACACAGCACGGCAGATTTACTTCTTTTAGTTCGGTAACTGGCAATACCTGTGTAATAATGAAAACCGTGAAACTCATTCACTGAGCTGACAGCTAACCTCGGGGTGATGGAATATGGTTGTGATTTAAACCGTGAAGGGTTGCCATGGGTAGGGTTTCTCTCATTTCTGAATTACTAAGACGCTTAAGAAGTGAAGGATGACCCTGAGGAAGTCTTAGCGTTTCTCCCTGGTGAAAGGCGGCAGGAAGAGGATGAAAGTGACACTTCTCCGTCCATTTCACGCGTTTATTTATTCAACAAATTCCAGCATATATGTTAAACATCGTGGGAATCGTTTCTCTTTCTTCCCGTGAGCTTGTCTTTTTATTGGATCAGGCTCCTGCTCTCGCCTCCAGTGTGCAATTTCGTTGTTCTTGGCTGATTCCCATCTCCTGGCCCGTAAAGTGGTGTTGATACTGAGAAAAATGACCGGGAGGCATGACTGCGATCCCTTGCACAGCAACTTCTGTGTTTGGTGTTGAGCCAACGCTTGGCCCCCTCTGTGATTTCCAACATCACATTACATTGCGAAAGGGGGAAGAAGAGCGGATGATATTGGAGCAGAGATTCTCTGGGGGGTTGAGGACCAGGCAATTAGTGGCTTGTACAGACTAGTCGACTAGTCACTGATCACATGATCGTAACAACATGGACGCCTCCTAGAAGACAAGTGAGGAGTCCGGTGGGTCTCACAGTGGTTCATCAAGTGTGTGGAAACACTTCACTAATGATGAAGGTCGGTTTACCGTGACGTGTCGGCCCTGAAATATCACTAAAGTACAACTGCACTGCATCTGAAAAGACATCCGCTAATGCTAGCAGAGGAACGGTCCTCTGGACAACAGTCAGTTCACAACTTCACCAAACATCCTGTGGTAACGAGGGATGGGTACCGTTAAGGTTTTATCTGATACCTGTACTTTTAAAAGCCTTAAAATTCTTGAAATGAGGAAACGTGGAAAACATACAAACTTTGTCCAAAAACTGCAGCTTTTTATTTTTAAGGCATTTTGTTATGTGCAACTTGAACATAATATTAATACAACTATGACGAATTAATTACCATAATAAAAACAGCAGCATAAGGACAGTATGTTTCTCGACTTGCTTGGAAAAAATGCTACACGTCGTCAGATGTTTAATCAAATTTCAGGTGTTACCTCCTTTGCACATTATCGCCTTTAAGCACTTGATGCAGGTTTCCCAGGCTGCGTCTTTTGAGGTGAAGTATAAACTTTTGACCGTTTCGCCTTAAGCATTTTGAAGGTTCACTTCCATCCATGCAGAAAAAAACTGATGTGATGTAGCGTCAGCATGTGAGACTTTTTTTTTTTTTTCAATAAAGATCTTGGAGGGAAGAAAAGAGCCAATCCCTAGTGGTAACAGAAAGAAGGAGGGTGCACATCAACTACTTGATAAAGTTATAAGACCTTTAGCTGCAGGACATGGAGAAGACTTCATAGAAACAACCAGGCTACACTGTCCCATCTAACAGCACTATTAAATGCTATCGATGGTACTGATGTGCTGCCTGTTTTTATACAGCCTATACATATCTGCAGCTCACAGTTCAGAGCACAGGGTTTTGGTTTGGTGGGTATTATTGGTGCTTCATTGTTATTGTCTTATACTGTGCTCTTCTGTGTTATTGGGGCTTTACTTGTATGGAGGCAGATGTTTCTATCCACCCTGAATTCAAAGCACTTCTGTTGTTTTCAATGTGCTGTAGAAATTAAGAGACTTGACATGAGTTGACTTGAGCTGTCTGCTCTCAGCGTGTGTATTCAGGTCAGGAATATAGACTTCATTACTTTCTATTTGTTTTTATCAGAGATGCTGTCAGAGACTAGTCGGACTTTAAAAAAATCTGACCTTGTGCCTCCCTTCCTGAGCACATAAAGTGTGTTTTTTTTTTTTGTTGTTGTTCTTGCACAGATTATTTTTCCAGCGCGTCCTATCTGTCGGCATCAACAGTGCAGCGTTTGACTCTGGAGTCCAGACTTTTGTTTTATTCTCAGCTATTATTTTTTTTTCTATCAGGTTCTTGTCAGTTTTAAGGCAGCTCAGTGTCTGTAGCTAAGCAGGCCAGTTATTGAGAGTGTATTGTTTTTATCTTTTATCATCAACATCACACTAAGAGGAAGATAAAAAAAAAAAAAAATCTGACTGGCTTCTTCTGACAGTTTTCAGAGCTGCCCACTAATAATTCATGTGTTTCTCAGTGTAATGAAAGCATACCTGACCATGACAGAACAATGTGTCAAGGACTCCTTCTTTCATCTAGGAGAGGCAAACGAGTGGGCATCGCCTCGCTCTCCATCTCTATACACGCTTTGTACGCACACCTTCACATGGGCAATGAACCAAAGCCGTGATTCACTCAAAATAGCCCCGTGGTCTTTTCAAGATCCTGTGCCGCCTCGTCTCGTCTGCCTCCGAGGCGTCTTCACGGAGGTGTTAGCGGCGGCGTGGCTAATTGAACGGAGCCTGTATCTTTATGAAGCTGCAGCGGCAAATCTGTTTGTACTAGTTTGATACCACAGATTATTCATCCGATCCGATACTGACTAAAATACAGGCTGGTATCGGCGATACCGATCCGATACTTTGTGTAAACAAAAAAAAAGTAATGTATTTCAAATCACAGCTTCATAACTGTGGTAGTAATTGTAGTATTGCAGTATTGCAGCTTTAATACTAATCCATAAATAACAGAGACATCTTCCATCTAACATGGTATCAGAAAACTGAATGACACTGAGTCCTGCCATACGTCCATAAAGACCTCGACTTTACCTCTCTTTTCTGGGGAACTGCGTCCACGTCTCTGGACAGTGGTGCACGATTAACACCCTGTGGCGTCCTTCAGCAGGTTCCTGCGCTCCATATTCGGTAATTAAGCTGCCACAGATCTGGGGCAGGATTAAGCTGCAATCGCTTTTTAAAGTACAACCACATCCTTTCCTTATGTATCTTCCTGTAAAACCTCACTACACATCAACCCAAACATATCTGAGCGGATGCAGGATAAAGCATTGTCTGTACATTTATGTAGCAACTAAGACCAACTAAGAAATGTTGCTTCGATTTATTAATTCTATTTAAAATGCAAAACATTATTCATGCTATGAGAGAACTGTGCTACTTCTCCCATTTCGCATGCCGTATAATCTATTTTAGATATTGTTTTGGGACAAACAGCATCTAAGTTGCAAAAACTTCTCGTAAAATACTAAATTCTAGGTGCAGAAAAAATAAGGGAACAAGAGTATAGAAAGTTTCAGCCTGAGGGCAGGTTAATCTTTTATCACAAATGTGAACTTAACAAAAGACGACATTAAGAGATAAGCAGTCTGAAATACATCACACCGGGTAGATGGTGCAGATTTATTGTGTGTGACAAAAACTGTAATTTTCAAGACTGATCATGGAAGCGGTTATAGCTACGTGCCATGATCAAGATCCACCTCTAAAATCTGAATTAGGCCTAAAATGGCTGAATGATGACGGAATAATCATCATCTACCAAATAATGACAAGACTTTAAGTCGTCACAACATCACTTTCCACTAGAAATGCACAAAATCTAAATATTGCAATAAAAAAACGTGTAATGGAAACACCTACATTTCTAAAAACCATTCAAACATCTAAAGCTAAAACACTCTCATGAGGTGTTTTTTCAGACGTATCGATATAAAAGTTTATCTCAATGGAAACACAGACACAGGGGGTCATGTGACCAGATCATTTGAAGTCCATCTTCCTTAAAGTGAAGTCTCCCTCATCATTATGCATTCAGTATTAAGCTTTCCCTTATCACTTTACTAAATATGTTGGATTCATGTTAATGTGTATTTAAAGAAATTTAAATTTGAGTGTGGAAATTAAAAAAAAAAGAAGACCTATGACTTAAGAGAATTATGGGATATCGCAAGACGAGAACACCCTTCAATGGAAACACATACTAAGTAGTGATGTTCCTATGTAGTAGTGATGTACCACTGACTTTCTTTCTGACTGATCTGATACTGATACTTTGTGTAAATCCATCCTAATGTGTCTGTTAAACCTAAAAATAACAGTGTAATTCAGATCATAGCTTCATAAAGAAAACAAGACATCAGAGTAATTATTATATTTATAATATAATATAAAATGAGAAATAACACATAATATACATAATACAACAAAAATACAACAAAAGAAACAACTAAATCATACAAAATATCACTAATACAAAGTGAAATTTCAGAAATATCATTTTTATTTTGCGATGGAAACGCAGCTACTGTGACACATCTGCTGCCACCTGGAGAACAGGAAGCCTCTTAAACATTTATCTCAAAGTGACACTCCGGCACTCGCTTTCCCTGTGAAATTTCATCTGACATCTAACGCTGATCCTCAAGCAACCTCGACTAGAGAGCTGCCTTCGTTCCTGCCTCGTTCCTGCGGATTAAACGCTTGATTCAGCCACAGAAAGGCGAGGCACACTGAAGGAAAGCCACCACCGAATGGCTGCATGTTACGCTCACACTGAAGAGCGAGGAAGAGCAGCCGGCGCATTCCATATTTACTCCCTGACAAACGTCATGTTTCCTTAATTGACTTGGTTTCACAGCTTGCCTCGCAGCTCCAGCTGACGCCTTGAACCGCTCACAACTGACAAAGGCTGCCACCACCTCCATATGCTGCATGGTGCATCTTGGCTGGGGTTAACACGTGTGACGCAACACACATGACGCTCACAGTTTCCATGCACGCATTCAGACGAAGAGCTGGAGCATGATGCCACCTCAGAGGCAGCTCAGGCAGCCAGAGAAGCACAGAGAGGAGGGGAAAAAAAAAAAAAAAAAGATGAATTTGACTCCAGGCAGCAGATGCCCAATTAACATATCCCCATAATTAGTCTGATGTGGAAGGATGAAGATGAAGATGTTCGGGCGCAGCTGCTGTTGTTGTCGGGAAACTGAATATTCATGTGACATTTTTAGGATTTTTTAATCTCTGCACAACCTTGCTGCTTTACGTTCAATTAAATGTGGAGGGCTCTTATTAGCGCAAAATCAAAGAGGCAGCAAAGGGAGCCAGGACATCGAGGAAACATAAAGCTGATCCGAGGAGCTTCCTCCCCCCCTGCAGCTGTTTTATATGGTTTTTTGCAAATGTATACTCATGTGTTTAAATGTTCCTAATAATGTGGTTAAATGAAATCAGAGTGCAGGGCAGTGGCTGCGTCCTTTATGCACACATGTGGGGAGAATAATGAGAGGAGCCAACCAGGAGCTCCAATTAGAGCGCAGCACTCACTCGTCCGTCTTTGTCAGAAACTTCTGCTCCAGTAACCCCATCCGGTGCAGCTATCCCGGCTTTTCTTCGTGGCCCCCGTGACGCAGGCGGGCCCTGCTTCTTCAAACTGGCAGATCAATTATTCAGATGGCCATCCTATAAATATCAGTGTCTTAAAAGGGAAGAGATAGCCGTCCGAAGGGTCTGCAGAGTGCTGAGTGAGCTAACGAGACGCGCTCTTTCATGTCGGAGGAAGAAAAAAAATAGAGCGTTTAATCTTTTCTTTTTTTTCTCATGACGTATGGCGGTTCATTCTGAGGGGCTGCATCTAAAATTTAGAACATTTAAGATGTGAAACCTGTGCAGTCACAGTCACCTCATCATCAGCACTGGCCGACATGTTAAATGGTGATTATTTTGTGTGTGTGTCTATTTCTATAGCACCTTAAAAGCAAAGAGCATTTGCATGCTTCACATTTAACATGTCATATAAAACATGTCAACATAAAACAAAGCTATTAACTACCCGGGGTGACCAGGTGAAAAAATAAAAACAGATCAAATGCCACTGATCTGAACTGCAAAGCCAGCACACCACAGTCTGAGGATGTGGAGGTTGTAGTGTAAGGGGCGAGAGGTTCAGAGACATATGAAGGGACGACACCAGGGAAGGATTTAAAAACAAGCAGAAGAATTTTTAAATGTGTCCCGAAATGAACAGAGAGTCAGTGTAATGATGCAAGAATGGGAGTGACGTGGTCTCGCTTCTTTGAGCTTGTTGATGGTGGTGGGTGCTACATGTCTAATGAATGCCAGGTCCAAACGTTTCCCAGCAGAACATGAAGTAAATGTTTATTTACTTCTCCTGTCAGTGGTCATAATGTTGTGGCTGATCGGTTTAGGAGCACTGTGCTGTTTATTCAACTGCATTTTAATAACAGATGGAACAGGCAGCTTAAAGGCAAAAATAATGATGATAATAATAATAATAATACAAGAAAAAAACAGAAATTACCATTCTCTTTTCCATACTGAGCTTAGGATGCATTTTTTACACTGAAAGGTATGAAAAATGATGTGAGTCATTTCCCACGGCCTTCACAGACACTTGGGTTTAGTCGAGTTAGATGTTCGTGACTCGTCAGACGGACGTTTTCTCCTCCTGAATATCATGAGACGCCTTAAATGCGCCCGTAAAAGAAAAAGAAACAGCTTTGAAGAAGTGAAAGATGTGCATCTCGAAGAGTTGCTCCGTCATGTTTTTTCTTGATTTCCTGCCACGTTTGAGGCTCCTTCCTTGGTTTGGACTCTTCTTCGTATGCGGTCAGAGACGAGCCCTGGGGTCTCCAGCAGCATGAGGAGGAGGAGGAGGAGGAGGAGGAGGACAGAAAGACAGAAGGTGAAATGGCACCTCCTCTACTGGTGAGAAAAAGAAAGACAGACAGGATGACAGCAGCGTGAAGAGCCTCCTGCAGACTGAAGCCTGAACTGCCGGTGGAGAGTCTGACAGGTCAGCTGGAGCTGAGATGGAGAAATGATGACTTCTCATATTTTGCTTGAAGAAAGAAGAAAGTTTTTTTTTTTAGAACCAGTGGCAGCAGTTGTTTTCCTTTGGATGTGATGGAATATGCTCCTCCTGTGTGATATTATTCTTTCATGATGAGGTATGGAAAAAAAAAAAAAAAAGCCCCGTGCACCATCTGACAGCAGCTCCGGTTTGGAGCCAGAGTGCTGTCGACAGGCTCATAAGTGCCCGCATAATGATAATTAACACACCAATTAGACATCTGCTGTGTTTCCAAGGCTGACTTGAGAATAATGTGTTTACAATTAATAGGAGAGCTCAAATGAGCAAAGAGGCACACATCATCCTCCTTAATGGCCCGCGTTCAACAGGAGGGCGGATTGCGGTGCTGCGGCTCGGCCGGTAGCCTGTGATTGTTCCATAAGTGGAGGCCCGGGGAGCTTGTCATATCTGATTAAGCTGAGGGAGATGCAGGGGCCAAATGAGCTGGATGGAGCAGCGACACATTACCACTGGGTGTCAGCGCTGATCACGTCATATCGCCTCCTCCTCCCCTCCACCCCTGACAGCTCAATCAATGGCTTCATTGACTGGGACCAGGGCCGCTGTCACAACAAGGTCCAGGGCCCCCGGGGGGGATAGCCAGGCTGCATGAACCGCTGATTTATTCTGAGATTAAATAATGGTTTGCAGCTCAGATGGAGCAAGGATGAAGATCAAGGAAACTTCTTCTATTGAAACGCCAAGTTCGACCACAAGATGGCACAGTTGGACTTTAAAAAAAAAACTTTAAAAAGGTCAGCTCAGGCTCTTCCTGCTCCGGGTTTTAACCTTTGTTTTATCTCAGACCATAAAGAGATAATTCCTTATCTCTGCAGGGTGGTGATGACATCTTAAAACCTGTGGACTGATCAGCCTTAACATTAAAATGGGAACAACTATGGGAGAAGTAAATAACAGCAAGACAATTCAGCGTTTGTCTGGGAAACGTTTGGACCTGGATTTCATTCATTAAACAACCTTTAAACCATCTTGTGACGATCCTGCTGGGAAACTTTTGGACCATTTGGATGTTACTTAGACATGTAGCTCCCACCTAGACCAGACCAGGTACACCCCCTCCCCATAGTGATGACACTCCTTTATCCCGCTTTAGGAACAACTCAAAAAGTAAAAAATAAAAAATGAAGAACAGTTCAAGATGTTGACAAGGCCCCCAAATTCACTAGATCCCAGAGTCACAACTGTCTTGGAGGCACAAGGGAGACCTTCATGATATTAGGAAGGTGGTCATAATGTTATGGCTGTATTGGTGTATATGATTCATCCATTTTCTTTGTAAAGCTCCTGCACCGTAGGCCTTTCGACGGAGGTAATTTCAATCCTGTAAATGTGTTGCAAGTGTCAGAATTGACAATAAAGTTGACTTTGAAATTCGCTAGATCCTAAACCGATCAAGTTTCTGTGGGATGATCCACAGAGACGCCCCCCCCCCAAAGACCCCCACTAACAACATTGTGTTACCAGACACCAGAGGACACCCTCAGAAGACTTTGATGAGTCATCATAAGGGAGACCTACGCGATATTAGGAAGGTGGTCATAATGTTATGCCTGATCGGTACTTCCTCAACATTTGTGCATGTATTTCAATACGAATAAACATATAATGAGTCAACGTGCACGTCCCATTTAGCTCATTTTCAGACTTGGTGCAATGCTCTTGAAGTCATCTCTGATTTAGATCCGAGGTCAGATTCCTGCATCTGATGTTGTCAAACTGTCACAAAACCAAACAAAAAAAACAGCTAAAATATCCCATAATATTCATCAGAGGGTTTTCTTTGAAAACTTCGTCCCGGCTGGTTTGGTGCGTGGACGTCCTGGCTGTGATTCCAGGCTGGGCCCCGGTTCAGTGTGTTTCCAGATCTCCCGCTGTGCATGAGAGAAGGCGCCTGGGTTTCCACTGGCTGGCGGTGAAACAGATACACCGCGTCTGACTGACTGAGACCTTCCCACGTTTGTCTGCCTCCTTCTTACTTCACAGGCTTGCCAACAAAAGTCACATTCAAGGAAAACCACCCATCTGCCAGGGACTCTGTCTGGTTTGTCTCTTCATTGGTGGCCAAAGACGCAGACACAAAGACACTGAACTGAAACTCATTTGGCAAATTGATGGTTTTTAGCTCATGAAAATATGTTTATTCCTGAGTGGCACCACATATTCATAGGTTTATACTGGTGGATCGTTATGTGTCCACGAGGAGACTCTCAACTGTCCAGGGATCAATAGAAAGATATTTGTGCAGATTTTCTCATCAAAACAGTCCAAACCCAGCTGGGGATTTGAATTTGTTAATCTTTTCTTTAACCTTGTTTGTGTTTTGTGTTTTCTGCTTGATTTCATGAACTTTTACTTCCTCTCTTTGTCTGTTCCCACCTGTCTGGCCTTGTGTCTTTTGTCTGCTCCTCCCCTCATTGGTCTCACCCGTCTTTCTTTAGTCCTTCAGTCCTGTGTGAGTGTGTACACACTGATCAGCCACAACATTAAAACCCCCAACAGGAGAATTTAGCATTCTTGTCTTTGTTTTGGATTTTAATCTGCATTCTTTCAGTTTTTATTCAGGTCAGTTGATTCTTGTAAGTTGGTTCTTACCTCACCAAAACCATCAGCCTTGAATATACACTACTGGTCTAAAAATTTTCCATTTTGTTTTTTACTGAAAATGATTCAGTTTAGTGTGTCATTGCATTCTGAAATGAAAGCCTAGAACAAATAAGCAATTTGATTTGAAAAGGAAATCATGGCAGCCATTTATAGACCAAAATGTATCTAAACTTTTGACTCATCAAAGTAGTCACCTTTGGCAAATATAACAGCTGAACACACTGTTGCAGAAGTTCCCATAAATGTGTGGCTCTTGCAGGTTGCTTTACTTTCACTCTTCTGTCCAGTTCATCCTAAACCAGCTCGATGGGGTTTAAGTCTGGAGACTGTGCCACCCCATGTTTTCAAGTTTTTTTCCTGAGGTAGTCTTGTTATAGCTTGGACTTGTGTTTTGGGTCATTATCTTGCTGTAGGATAAACCTCTGACCATCTAGGCGTATACCAGAGGGTACTGCATGGTGCTGCAGATGCTGTGGAAGCCGTTTTGGTTCAGGATGTACAAGTCACTCTGTACAAGTCACCAACCCTGGATCCAGACCATCACACATCCTCCTCCATGTTTGACAGTGATGTCACACACACTGTAGGACCGTTTAATTTTTAATCATCAGTCCATAAAACCTTCTTCCAGTCTTCAGTAGTGCAGTGACTGTGTTTCGTGGCCCAGGAGCCTCTTTGTCTTATTCTGACATCTTAGCAGTGGCTTTCTTTCTGCAACTCGTCCTGTCAAACCTGCAGCTCCAAGTCTTCTCTTCACAGTTGAAACTGAGACTTGTTTACTACGACTACTATTAAGCTGTGCTTGAAGCTGTTGTCCCGCGTATCAGGCAAGGTGTTAACTTTCAGAAACCTGTCCTCTGATTCAGTTGTGGCTTTGGGTCTGCCAGACCGCTTCCTGTCAGAGTTTCCCCCCAGTCTCTGAGCCTTTTGATGGTGAAGAAAGCTGTAGTCACTGACACCCTGACTTTCTTTGCAATTTCTCTGCAGGAAAGGCCTGCATTCTTAAGTGTTATGATGGTCTGTCTCTCTTCCATTGTTAATTGTCTTTTTCTCTCCATTTTTGCAGCAACACACAACTTTCTGCAGCACAATACTGTTCACCTGATGCTCATGAGGGTCTGGTACCACAGTGTGTTCCAACACTGCTTTTATGCAGACAGACGGGGTGGTAAGTAATCAAGAAAAGTTGGAACACCTGTATGAATTAGTAGCACCAGCTTTCAAGGCTGATTGAGCCTTTACTGCTGCAGAACAGCTTTAAATTGTTAACCCACTTCATGTTCCCTGAAAAAAGCCTTTTTGTATAATTCTGAAATGCTCATTATTTTTCAGTTTTGGGAAACCAAACCTTTTTTTAATCTCGGGCTGTTCAGTACTCACCTTTTTACCGTTTCAAGCTATTCATTGGGCTTGCATGACTTGAATTGCAATAAATAACTGGAAAAATTAGGGTGTTCTGAAACTTTTGACCGGTAGTGTATATATATATGGAAATATATGAGAAATTTAGATGATGCTGTCCAGTCAAAAGTTCAATCAAACACTCCAATATTTCTTTCTTAACGTTATTGACATGTATGCAGTTTAATGTTTCATTTTTATGGAAGAGCATTAGGGCCACCTAGAAAAAAAATTAGAGGAGGTAGATATTTTTTTCATCATGCACTTTGAGAAAAAGGTTAAAATCTCAAGAAAAAAGGTGTAAATTTTGAGAAAAAAGTCAAAGCAGAAAGTCAGCGGTGCGTGGTACTGCAGATAGTTAATTAATTAATTAATTTTTATTTGTTTATTTTTAAAAATGTGACAAAAACCTATTATTTACAATGTAAATATGTGTGGGATTAATAATTAATTATCAGTAATAAGAAAATAATCGCAATACAATTTTAAATTCTTAATATTAATTAACATGTTTTTGCTCCCCCCAAAATAAACAAATAAAAATAAATAAAGTCCCAATACTCTTCCACTGTTGGTTTAAAGTCAACTTAATACTTTATACTGTTTTGCTTTTATGTTTTTTCTTGAAATTTCAGCTTTTTTCTCAAAGTGCATGATGAAAAGAAAACTCTACCCCTTTTCTCGTGGGTGGACGTAATACTGTCCTGTACATTTTATTCTGAAATGAAAGCACAGACCAAATAAATAACTGAAGTTACAAAAATAATAATCATGGAATCAATATACAGTATAACTGTGGACTCATCTCACTAACCATCTTTGGAATTCTTCCCAATTTTGTTGGGAAGTTGTGTCACTTGTAGGAAGCTTTACTTTCACTCTTCTGTCCAGTTCGTCACAAACCAGCTCCACAAAGTTAAAGTCTGGAGACTGGGCCATTGTCCCCTCCGTCTTGTTTTTATCCTGAGGTAGTTCTGGTAGAGCTTGGACTAATGTTTTGGGTCATTATCTTGCTGTAGGATGAAGCCCTGACCAACTAGACCAGAGGAGACTGATGCTCTTGTAGAGTATATTATATAATGTGTAACAAAGATGCTCCTGTTAGATCTAGGTCAGAAGGGAGCATGGGCTGGTAAAAGAGGATATTTAGGTGCTAACTCTTGTATTATTCCAGACCTATAATGGAAAAACTGAACACCATTAACCAGAGCTATTGATTCACCTTTGGAAACACTTAAGATTCACAAGCTTTTAGTCGTGACTGTTTGAAAGAAACAATGGTTTCTGGCCTCACATTCATCAGACACCGACACATTTATGAGGACTTCCATGTCCCAGTCGCACATCCTGACTTTGGAGAATATCCATAAGAGATCCAGATCCCAGAGGAGACCCTGGCGTTACTGAACCCCCCCGCCCCCCCGCCTGGCTGGCCCTCTGAACCCGACCCTACCCTCGCTAATTTAATGTGTGTATGGATAATCCCTGCAGGGGATGTTTGAACGAGAGGTCAGACACAGAAGACACTCCCATAAGGTCAACCATTAAAAGGAGCTTTTTAATCAGGATGTAGGGACGTGTATCGAGATTCTACGTCATGTAATTACGTGACTATGGTGCTATTAGTCAGAGGTGTGGAGCTGAAGCCGGGAAGTACACTAGCCAGGCTCAAAAACAGGCTCAGGTTCAGCTTCGTCCAACCACTTAAATATTAAATGCAAAACAATGTATTTAGTGGTAACAGGCTATTTCCACCATACACTAAACTACAGGTGCTGGCCAGTAAATTAGAATATCATCAAAAAGTTGAATTATTTCAGTAATTCCATTCAAAAGGTGAAACTTGTATACTGTATACTTTCCTTCCACACATAGTGATATATTTCAAGTGTTTATTCATTTTCATTTTTATTATTACAACTGACAGCTAATGAAAACACCAAATTCAGTATCTCAGAAAATTAGAATATTCTGAAAAGGCCAATGAAAAAAATGTTTTTTTTAGAAATGTTGGCCAACTGAAAAGAATGAACATGAAAAGCATGCGCATGTATAGCACTCAATACTTAGTCGGGGCTCCTTTTGCCTCAATCACTGCATTAATGCGGCGTGGCATGGACTCGATCAGTCTGTGGCACTGCTCAGGTGTTATGAGAGCCCAGGTTGCTCTGATAGTCGTCTTCAGCTCCTCTGCATTGTTGGGTCTAGCGCATTGCATCTTCCGCTTCACAATACCCCATAGATTTTCTATGGGGTTAAGGTCAGGCGAGTTTGCTGGCCAATCAAGGACAGGGATACCATGGTCCTTGAACCAGGTACTGGTGGTTTTGGCACTGTGTGCAGGTGCCAAGTCCTGTTGAAAAGTGAAATCTGCATCTCCATAAAGTTGGTCAGCAGCAGGAAGCATGAAGTGCTCTAAAACTTCCTGGTAGACAGCTGCATTGACCTTGGACCTCAGGAAACAGAGTGGGCCAACACCGGCAGATGACATGGCACCCCACACCATCACTGACGGTGGAAACTTTACACTGGACCTCATGCAACGTGGATTCTGTGCTTCTCCGCTCTTCCTCCAGACTCTGGGTCCTTGATTTCCAAAGGAAATGCAAAATTTGCTTTCATCAGAAAACATAACTTTGGACCACTCAGCAGCAGTCCAGTCCTTTTTATCCTTGGCCCAGGCGAGACGCTTCTTACGCTGTTTCTTGTTCAAGAGTGGCTTGACACACGGAATGCGACAGCTGAATCCCATGTCTTTCATGCGTCTCTTCGTGGTGGTTCTTGAAGCGCTGACTCCAGCTGCAGTCCACTCTTTGTGGATCTCCCCACATTTTTGAATGGGTTTGTCGTCACAATTCTCTGCAGGGTGCGGTTATCCCTAGAGCTTGTACACTTTTTTCTACCACATTTTTTCCGTCCCTTCGCCTGTCTGTTAATGTGCTTGGACACAGAGCTCTGCGAACAGCCAGCTTCTTTAGCAATCAACTTTTGTGTCTTGCCCTCCTTGTACAAGGTGTCAATGGTCGTCTTTTGGACAACTGTTAAGTCAGAAGTCTTCCCCATGATTGTGGAGCCTTCAGAACAAGACTGAGGAACCTTTTAAAGGCCTTTGCAGGCGTTTTGAGTTAATCAGCTGATTAGTGTGGCACCAGGTGTCTTCTATATTGAGCCTTTTCAGAATATTCTAATTTTCTGAGATACTGAATTTGGTGTTTTCATTAGCTGTCAGTTGTAATAATAAAAATGAAAATGAATAAACACTTGAAATATATCACTATGTGTGGAAGGAAAGTATACAGTATACAAGTTTCACCTTTTGAATGGAATTACTGAAATAATTCAACTTTTTGATGATATTCTAATTTACTGGCCAGCACCTGTAGATCCATTTAAGATAGAAATTATGAGTGTAATGAAAAATGACAGTAAAAAATATGTTCAGACAGTGATATCAATATTAACTACATTCGTGATTATTTCACCCATCTGCTATTAATCAGGATGTTCATGTTTATGACCTGGTCCATGGATTTAACCTGCAGATACAGCACAACCCAACAAACAATTACTGCTTCTTTGTTGCCGTTTTTATTTGTATTTCTTCTTTATTTATCTTATTTATTTACATCTATGCTGTTTTACTCAGTATCTATTATATTATAGCTACTATGAGTAATAATCCGTGACCTGAGTTCATCATTTGGTTCCATCTCTTGCTTCTGTACAATCGCGAATGACTGAATAAAAATCCTTGAATCTGCCCCAGACTCTCCAGCGAGCGATGACAAGAGATTAGAAATTACAGTTTCCATTAAGTGCTTATAAAAGAGAAGGGCAACAGAATAGTAGACAATTCTCGATCCATTTGTTTAGTTGTCCCTTATTTCTGTGCTCATGCAGAGCAAAGCTAACGCGCTTTTATAAATCTGAGTTCGAGCTGAAACGAGGGGACTCGGACTTTCGCGTAGGGTTTCTGGAGTCGAGCTTCTTCTGGCTCAGATTCTTCCAGTTACAAGTATCTGATTGTTACAAACCTTAGCTGTGTGAGTTTCAGATGAACAGAGTTTCCTGTTCAAACCCCAGCTCCCACTGGTAATTTAGCAGAGAAGAAGCTTCTTGGATGAGTGAGAACCTTCACAGATACGAACACAGATCCACACATTTTTCAAAATGTTGCATTTTTTACGTAGTTGTGTCCAAGACAGAATTACTGCTAGTAAGTGTCTATTTCACGGTGTATATTGGTGTGAGCGTGGTGTGTGTGCGTCTGTGTATGTGTTTACAGTATATGTGTGTGAGTGTGTTTATGTGTGTCTGTACATATGGAGCGGGTCGGCTCTTGATTTTGTTTCTTGTTGTAATGTTATTTATGATTTGTGTGAAGCACTTTGGGTTGACGTTTTGTAGGAAAAGTGCTGTATAAATAAAGTTTGATTTGATTTGACATTATATACAATGATCAGCCACAACATTATGACCGCTGACAGGGGAAGTAAATAAACATTTAAACCATCTTGTGACGATCCTGCTGGGAAACTTTTGGACCATTTGGATGTTACTTAGACATGGAGCACCGACCTAGACCAGACCCCCACCCCACTTCAATGACACACACACACACACACACATGGTTTAGGAACAGCTCAAAAAATAAAATAAATCATGAAGAACAGCACGAGGTGTTGACCTGGTCTCCAAATTAGGTGGTCATAATGTTATGCCTGATTGTTGTATATAGTCCAGTAAATTTCATTTATGATAAGTTGTAATCAGGAGAGATAATAAAAAAAAAGCCTCAGTTTAATACTTGAACATCATATACGGATATAAGAAGAGAATATAAATGTAAAATACATGAAGCGTCATTAAGTCACTAAGCTGATGGGGGTGCTTTGTGATTACTGGTTACGGGTTTATCTGAGGCTGGCTACCTCCCTGTTACCACGGCAGCAAGAAGAAGCAGCAGCAGCAGCAGAGGTGCAGCGGCAGCAGCAGCAGCGGCAGCAGCGGCAGACTGCTTTCACATTCATAGAAACCTGAGCCATTAATTCCCAAGAATGGAGGTGAGTTCCAATGCTGATGAAATATATGAGAGGAGGAGAGGCAATTTCTATCTTTAAGCCAACAGACACCGCTTCACTTCATTCTGCGTTGGCTGGTGTGGTGAGGTGTAGTGAGGTGATGTAGAAAGAGTGCGCCCCCCTCCCCCTCCCCCTCCCCCTCCTCCTCCTCCTCCTCCTTCCTGGTTCTCAATCAGCCTGTGAAAACATCAGTCTGGACGAGGTGGGTAAACAAAACCGGAACGCGGCAAACAAAGCCGAGCTCGAGCGTTTCCACTCTAGCTCGTTTATATTTGTCTTACACCTAAATCTCCTTCACAGTGCATCCCCGAAAGTGTGTCATACACAAGCGTTGGCAAGTCGAAGCGAGAGCGTAAGTGATTCACTGGCTCGCTGACTCCGAGGGGCCCACGATGCTGCCGCCCGCCGCCGCCGCCGCCGCCGCTCCGTGGGCGCCGCAGGAGAGTCGCTCAATATGCATCACCGGTCGTGCCAGTTGGCAACGGGGCGTCATCGGCTGGCAGCTCACAGCCCTCGTACGCACTGACATCTTCAGCGGGATTGTAACATCCCACGTGCCC
The DNA here is from genome assembly GCF_022458985.1 of Mugil cephalus. Classification (NCBI taxonomy): domain Eukaryota; kingdom Metazoa; phylum Chordata; class Actinopteri; order Mugiliformes; family Mugilidae; genus Mugil; species Mugil cephalus. The sequence goes on from NC_061773.1 coordinate 27,224,417, forward strand.
CCTATTCTTCCACCCCCTCCGCCCCTGACGACTCCAGACACCCATCCTCACCGGAGCCTGAAATAAGACCGGGGCTCACACATACCGCGCTCTATCTCCTCTCAACATCTCATTACGCTCCCTGCTGCAGAGGAGAGGGCTTCTCACAGCCACGTACGAGCCCGGGAAAATAATCATGCACCGGCTACAGCACTTTTCAATCACGTTTTCACTCGTGAATTAAATGTCACAGAGGAAGCCCCTTATTTTGCCTCCCCTCAGGTTTCTAATCCCCTTCCTCCGCCTCCTCCTCCTCCTCCTCCTCCTCCTCTTCTTCTTCTGCTGCGTCGTCTTCATTATCATTCGCTGTTTGGAGCGATGCAGCTGCAGCCGAGCATTCAGCAGCAGCTTTCTCCTCCTCGAAGATCAGTAGCACTTCAAAACCACTATCTGGAGCCCAGATAAACATCAGGGTTTTATGAGAAACTTCACAAGACGCTGGCAGGTGAAATCTCTGTAAACCCCAGTCTGACGCAGCAGATTATCTTATCTGGTGATGAACGGTGATAACGTCGCACTCTCGCTCTCTCTCTCTCTGACATAAGGTGTTTTGTAAAATGGCCTCTTCATGTGTCAATCTGTGAGCGCTGCCTCGGTGCATAAACCCGCGTGCAGCTTCTGCCTCGTGCTGCCGTGATACTGTTGTGACACTTTTGCGGAGGGGGGATGCAGACTTTTAGGTGTTTAATCTGACACCTGCAGCTGCAAATGAGGACCGGCAGCGCAGCTTCCCCCAGTTACAGGAAGAGTTGAAAGTCGCACTTCATTATTTCACCTCCAGCTCAAGCACCAAAACGGCAAAGCTGTCAAACCGTGTCCCTTTCTAATCTTGTGATGAGTGCGTTTCAGAACAACAGTCGGACCTCAGAGCGGTTTCGTTTTTCCTCCGCTGTAATGCTGGAGCTCCAGGGAGGAGTCCCGAAGCCCACGGTGAATAGGTTCACGTTAGCCCGGCTCTGGTTCCCTGGATTGCTCATTAGGAGCTTGGCTGAGCACTCAAGGTTTTTGTTTGGACGGCTCCCAAATGGAAACACGCGTTTGGAGCCGCGCCAAGCTGTCAGCCCGGCGCATGAGCTGCAGCGTGAGTGATGGCTCGGCCGCTCTGATAGAGTCGTCCTCCGGGGGCTGACGCTGGAACAAACTTAGCGTCCAAATGAGGAACGCGCTAATCACTCAGAGCAGCACGGTCCGACTCAAACGCTCGTTCAGGTTTGACCCAGAAAAGACATCTGAACCGAATACAGAGAAATTAGCTTCGAGCACCAAAAGGTAGAAGGTTGTTTGAAAAGAATTTTAAAAAAATAAATAAAAATGACATGGGTCAAGGCGGGAAACTGTCTGACTGAGGACCTGAGGAAAACAGACATGTGGACATTTTTAAAAGCCTTTTTAGTCTCGCTTTGAGTTTTATTCACCCTTTAGTCTGGTTATTAATTAAATTGTACTTATTTTATCAATTTATGTTTTTTAGCCTGTCTTTTAACTGAATTTTCACTTTTCTTTTGTCTTGTTATTTATTGTAATTTATTCATGTCATCATTTTAACTTTGTAGACTTTTAATTTAATTTTATTTATTTTATCAATTCATATTTTGTTGTCTAACTTCTAACTGATTTTTACAGATTTTTTTTATTATTTTTATCTTTTTAGTCTGGTTATTAATTGGTTTATTTTATCATTTAATATTTTTTAAGTTTGACTTTTAACTGACTTTTACTTATTTTTTATTATTTTCATCTTTTTAGTAGCTTTTAATTAAATTTTATTTATGTTTATCCTTTAGGCAATTACTAAATTATAATTATAATTTATTCAGTTATTTTTATCCTTAACTAGAAACTTGTGGGACAGCGTTTCCTCAGTGTTTTTAAATTAGTTCATAGTCGACAACTTTGTGATTTCCGTCAGCATCACTGCAGCAGGAAGGACGGCTCAAACCACTTAAGTCCAGCTCTGTGTTTGCTGTTTTCTGACCTCGTGCTCGGTCATCCTCTTCAGTGTCCTCTTCAATATTTTTGCCTCCTCTCCCACGACGTGAAAATAACCAAGAACCCAGAGCTTCTTCACTTGAAGACCTGTGGGTGATGGAGTGATAAAGAGCTTCTTTAAAGACATATAGAGTTAAAATGATGCCAAAGCTGTGATGTGAAGTTAGAGTAGTTGCTGACTATTGTTTAAACATCTGTTGTTCTGGTATCATCATTCTACGTGGGGCGGGGGGGCAGATGCTGTACTTAGTGGCGTAGTAGCAGTGAGACAGGAGGAGGAAGCTGAAACATGGAAACACATGTTTAAAAGATAATTCCCCCTCATGAAAAATGCATGCCGTGTGTTATCGTCTTATTCTTGCAAACAGGAGTTGCAAGCAAACTATTTATTTATTTAGTTTGCTACTACCTCTGCATAAACACACGCTGAAGCAGAGCTCTGCATAATATTGACTCAAACACCAAACCGGGCTGAACGAGGATGGAAACGGCGGCTGATAGGACGATATGGAAACCAGCAAAGAGGCCGTTATCGATGCATTTTCAGACGTTCGTGCAGACGTGACCGTAAGTGATTCATGTTTAAATCATGTTTCGTGCTCGTTCCCTCAGTATCTGCTGTGTGGTGTCACCAGCGTCTCTGCACGGCAGCTACTTCATGTGCACAAGATCGTGAAACAAGAAGATTTTATGATGTTAGAAGTGTAACTAATGTGAAAAATGGGAAGTCTGCCACCTCGACGTGATCGCTCGCGTTAATCACAGCCTTTTCTAACACCATCTTCTCACCAGTTCGCCTCGTGCTTGCGGATGAACTTCAAACAGCAAACAGGGAGATTTTTTTTTCTTTGGGACAAGTTGTTAAACATATGGCGACTGTTTGTCGCTGTTGCTCATTTCTCTGTCAGGTCTCAACATCGAAGTTAGTCCCTGAGAGCATGTGATACGTTTGGAAACCTCTTTGACCTTTTTTTTGGTCGAGGGGGGAAAAAAAAATGTCACTTTATATGTGGAAAATGTCGACGTTCCACCGAAAATGATCTGGGTTTTCCATAGTTTTATTTTAATACCCGGAGTTTGGTGTTGGACAGTTACAGACGTCTTCTTGGATCCGCTCCTTCGTCCTGGCTCCGATTCATCTCCCTCTCCGTCTCCTCCTCTGGCTTCGCCGGGCTGTGCAGCGGCAGTTATTAGGAGCACAGATTAAATGGATGGCGCATCCCACGCTGTTTGATCCTATTAATAATTAAGCAGGGAGAATATTATACAGTTCACATGCTTAAAACATGGAGTTCAGTGAGTAGGTCAGGAATGATTACACACTGCGGGCTGACAGGCAGCGAGAAACCATTTGTTCTGCAGTAATTAGCCTAAATGATAAAGCAACGCACCCCCATTAAAGCAGAGGGAAGACGGAGCGTTCAGGAGGAGACTGGAGAGGAGCTGCAACATATTTAAAGGATTTAACACAATCCTCTGAATCCTGCGTGTGCACTTGAGGATGAATCATATCCACCGATAACATTATGACCCCTTTCCTGACATTGTGTAGGTCTTTGTGCCTCCAAGACAGTTACGACTCTGGGATCTAGTGAATTTTGCTGTTTTTTTGTTTTGTTTTTTGAGTTGTTCTTATGCATTTTTGTGTGTGTGTATCATCATGGAGTGTTATTTCTACCGGGGGGTGGGGGCTGGTCTGGCCTAGGTGGGGGGTTACATGTCTGAGTAATATCCACACCAATGAATGCCAGCCAACATCATATAATAGATCCTTACTAGCGGTAATTCTGTCCTTGATCCTCGTAGATTAATAATGCAACATTTTAAGAAACAGAATCATTCAAAGGGCCGTGACCTTCCCTCCCCTTGCGATCATTGATGCCCTCCCGCCACAGGCCATAGTGTGGCCAAAAAAGCTCCCTTTTTGTTATTCTTTTGTTATTAAATGTGCAAACTGTAACTTAAATAGCTTAAAATAAAATTTGAAAATTTAAAGCCCCTTTCACATCAAACAAAAAGACTTGAAGAACCTTGGTTGGTTTTCGTGCGAAAGGGTTTTCAACCCGGGTTGAATGACCCGGCAAACCACCCAGGGTTTTATGAGCTCGCCATCGATGTGAACAGGAATGACACGTCGACCTGTTAATTTACATGTTGATGTACCTGGTTGTCACATTCTGATTTTATCACTGGATGGAACTGTCAGACTGTGTCATTGTAGAAGCTCCAGGGCTGTGAGCAGCTCAAAAACAGAGAAAAGTTTTGGTCTGCTTCTACTAAGAGATCGATCTCTGAAGGGGATAGGTTTCTGTCCATCAATTTAAACAAATCAAATGTGTTCTTACACGATCGGTAATTCACCTATGCACTTCGTATAGGTGAATTAGCCTTACGTCATGTTCAGGAAATCGCATGGGAGAATCTTGATGTGCACAACTGTGTTTATATGCAGCTTGTATAGTGATATGGCACACTTTTATATCAATCATGGCAGCACACTGGCAGGACCGTGAGATCCACGAGCTGCTTTGCATCCGTGGAGAAGAGAAGATTCTTAAATGTTGCACTTAAATGTGTAATGATGACATTGTTGACACGATGACATATGAGACTCACACAGAGGCTGATTGAAGAACGAGATAACAGGTGAGACCAATGATGGGAGGAGCTTTCAGACACAAGGCCAGACAGGTGAGTGGAGTCACGGAAGAGACAAAGACAGGAAATAAACTCTGACAAAATAAAACAGGACACGCGATCAGTGTCACTGACTTCTCCTGTCTGTGGTCATAATGTTGTGGCTGCTCAGTGTACATGCCACCAGATCTACCACAAAATAAGTAAAAAAAATAAAACAAACTCCACTCCAAATCAAATAAAAGCTGCAGCGCTCATGTTTGAAGTATCGATTTAAGCATGATGTCTAAACGGTGTCAGGAAGCAGAGGCCCTGAGGGCGACTAGTGACACATATCACACGCTCTGTTTCTGACCTGCAGGAGAAGCCTTTCTACTTCTTCTTCTTCTTCTTCTTCTTCTTTTTTTTTTTTTTACAAGCCTCCCAAGGCTCCGAGGTTCATCAATAATTTACCGCACCGCCGCTCATGTTAACACTATCCTTAAGTGTGCTCATTATGTACCTCACACACACACACACACACACACATCCAATACGCGTGCACACACTCAGACGTTTGTTAGTGAACTCCCTCCTCTGCACACACAAATAGAAGGCCGCGGCTGTAAAACGATCCTCATTATCTTGTATAATCTTGACGAGCTGCAGATAATAACAAAAAGGGGCCGTGACGTATCCGCAGTGAAGGGGATTCGATGTCAAACGTGCAGAGATTTGCTTTCTGCAATGAGCGTTTCCCTTTTTCTGTTTAGCTCTTGGCAGAAAACGGAAAGAAAATATGCAACAGCTGTAAAAGACAGAGAAAGAGAAAATGTCCTCGCACACACAGAGGAGAAGCAGAAGAAGAAGAAGAAGAGGTAAAGTTCTTCAACTGAGATTTAGTGTTCCACTTTATAGCAGCGAGGCTGCTGCTCAATAAATCCTTTATCATTGTGCTTTTATTGGGAGATTTGATCTCAGCCAACAGATGGAAGGAGGGGGAGGAGGAAGGGTAACGCTAAGAATCCCCCCGGCTTCGCTCTGCTTGTGTGTCGTTTAAATGCACACAGGCTCAGGATCCCGCTCCCCCATGTTAACCAGAATGGGATGGTGTCGGTGCGATGGAGCTCGTGGCTGAGCGGCGCTCACTCATGTGGTGACTAATGGCGGCTCTTCCCCCGTGGAGCCGTGAGCTCCCACAGCTCAAAGCCCAGGCTCCAGTGGGCTCCAGTGGGCTCCAGTGGGCTGCGGTGTGTCACGGCGGCACGATTGAGACGTCCACGTCCCGGCTTTATCATAATCACGTCAATAGAAATCCACGCCACAGAGCTCTTTAGTCAGACGTCTGGCCCTTAAATAGACGTCTCAGCGAGGAGCTGCCACAATTACACGGAGAGATTCATCCCCTCTGAATGGAAGTCGATGTCATATTGATTCATAGGCACCAAATAAGTGCCTCTCTGCCTTGTTTACAGCTGTAAAGGTTACATAAGGACTGCTGTGGTTTCTGTTTCTCAACATGTTTTTCCTATAAACCGGCTCCTGCCCTGATATCAAGTTCAGTATTAAACAAAAGAAAAACTCCTATTGTTTCTCCTAGAGTTTCAGCTAAATGTCTGAAGAATGGATCCATATTAATGAACACAAACACAGCAGGTATTTACTGCATTTCTATTGATGGTGAAAAATTAAATCTAAGGTGGAAACATGATGTGACCCTGATGTCAGAGTAAAACTCCTGCTTCCCAAATCCTTTCTGACTAAAAAAACAGAAAATATCACTTATTTATTTCAAATCAATACAGGCATAATATTATGACCACCTTCCTAATATTGTGCAGGTCTCTTTTGTGCCTCCAAAACAGTTGTGACTCATCAGAGAATGGACATGGACTTTCTGAAGGTGTCCTGAATGTTGTTAGTGGGGGTCTTTGAGGGGAGGGGCCTCTGTGGATCATCCCACAGATACTTGATCAGTTTGGGATCTAATTTTTTTTTTAGTTGTTCCTAAAGAATCTGAGAAAGAATCTGAATCTAACTTAAAATGTTGACTATAATGGAAAATGTCCAGTATTTCAGTTCATGAAGACAAAAGAAGCTGTTTAAATGTCACTCATGCAAAGAATCAAGTTCAAGTCCAGCAGGAATCGTGTATGTTTTCTGTGTCTTCTTTAAATTCGAGGTGAGAAAACAAGTCTGACACTCTGCCTGTGAGTATCAGACACACCAGCAATTACTTTACTAAGTGCAAAGCTGCAGAGCCGTATATTAGAGAGAGTCTGTCCAACTAGGAAATGGAGCGTCTGAGCGATCTCTCCATGCTGATTGGTTCTGAGCTGGTCACGTGTTTCATGGGCGTTTCATGTTAGATGTCCCTAACCTATATTCACCCAGAGAGAAGAGGTAGTAACACTGATGATTTCTGAGTATTTATAATTTCCTGAGTAATTTGAACCTTTTAACGGTGCTGGATGAACACGGAGACTGAGGAGAAAGTAAACACAGCTCCATGACTGATGAGGTGATTGGGCTACAAAGCATTTTACAGGCTCATTGAACATATTTAAAGGAAGCAGACGCTGGGATGTTTAAGTGAGGGCCTTTTACATATTGACAGACGTTGGTAATAACATTTATAGGCCTGTTAATGGTGAAAATAAGACATTTATTTCGACAAAGCACATCCGCCTCCATAGGGTTACACTGTAGAATCTAACCTCAGATGTAGCAAACATGGCGCCCATGGTTTGATGTCATTAAACCAAACCTTTTCTAATCCGGGGAGAAATTATTTGTGCAACTGCTCCATGACAAGGCATCTACTTTTGAGAGGTGGATCTGCAGACAGCAGCTTGTGCAGCAACGCCTCGCTGATAAGGAGGGAGTGGACTGGCAGAAATGAGACGTGCTGTTGCTGGAGAAACTTTTACATTCATGCCTTGCAGAACTGCATCGGCTTTTGGAAGCTGCAGCTTAGCATACTGAGCTGCCCTGAAAAAAAAAAAATAAAATAAAAAATAATGTCTGCAGTGTTGATTTGAGTCATTCTGATTTCTGATTGGGTAGTGTACCTTTTCAGATACGACAGGATGTGACCTCGTTCTTCTTGCCATCACCTGTTGCCAGGGTTTCCGTCGCCTCCGTCTCTAAACGTCACATCTTCCCAGGCTGCCGGCAGAACCCGGACTGGGCCTGCGTGTGCAGACTCCGATATGTTCTGAAGCTCTGGAATATATGAGCGAGACCTCGAGACCTTTTTCATGAATAAACTTTTCAAGCTCATCCTTTAAAGGCGGCATAGACGAGGAGAAGTCCTTGAAGCGTTCAAGGCTGGCGAGCACAGTCTGCTAAATGAGAACATGTGAAGTACTTCCTGTTGTACCATATTACAGTAACTTGTGTGAGCACATATATTGCATTCTACAATGTGAAAAAATAAAAAGGTTCATGTAAAGTACAGTCCCACAAATACAATATGCCACATTTTACAGGAACTCAAATACCGATAACGATACCGGCCTGAATTTTACTCAGTATCGGATGAGAAAGGAAATCGTTGGTATTGAACATCACTAGTACAAACCATAAACATTTTTAAGGATGGTTTTTGCCATTTTAGGCAGATAATATAGTACAGATTCACACTCAAGTGTCTCTTTTTCTGATAATAAGTTTCGTTTTAGTTTCTATTTGACGCTATAGAAACAGGATGTAACATCATGACTTCCAGTCTGGAGGAAGTGGGCAGGGCATCGATAACTTCCTCTGGCTCCTCTGTTGGACCGTACTGATCAGACTCTGGCTGCAAACTCCAGACGAAGCATAGTTTGACTGATTCAAGGAAGTGGGGGCGCGTAGTCCATATTTACATACAGTCTATGCTACAAGCTAGTACTTATTTTGTATATTTTTGACACTTGACCTTAGCAGGAACTTTCAAAATGTTCATCATGTTGCCAGACAAAAATAAAGCGGCCAAACTTTTCAGTTTCCTTTCTTTTACGTATGTAGACCACAGGTGTCAAACATAAGGCCCGCGGGCCAAAAGCGGCCAGACAGAGGGTCAAATCTGGCCCGCGGCATGAATTTGCAGTGTGAAAATTACTTAGAAGACTGCAAATGTTCAACAAAATTGCTTATATTTCAAGTTTTGTCCACTGTTTTAGAAAGAGAAGAACACTGAAATGAACAGCAGGCAGCAATGAGACCAAATATCACGTTCTTTCTTAAGAGATTTCATTATTAAATCTAAACATTCTCCTAATTTACTCGTTCTTCTTTGAACTAAAACAAATGGGGAGAAAAATCTGGAGTTGTCATTACTTATAGGTTATTTTTACTATTGTGTTACTGGTCCAGTCCACTTGAGATCAAACCGGGCTGAACGTGGCCCACAAACTAAGATGAGTTTGACCCCCCTGACATAGACTGTCCTCTGTAAAAGTCAAATGTGAACTTTTATGAAAACCTTTTGCCGTATGCTACGAGATCAGTTTGATGGATTGTCCGGCGGCAGACGGGTTGGTGCATTGAATAACAAGCGGCTCGAATGAGATTTTCCTCGTCTCGATGTCTCGCTGAAGTCGTTGATGATGCTACAGAGCTATTTAAACCCCCTGTATTTCTCAGGACTTCCGGAGCACGAGAACAGGCACGAGCGTAAACATCACAGAATTTGTGGTTTGAGAGGAAACACGGCTCGTTTCACCTCCTGCTTCGCACGTTGCTGGTGCTTCGGTGCCTCTCGCTCGATTTCCTTTTCACATTAAAGCGGCGGTTTCTTATCTGCACATGTTCAACCCTTCCTCGACATATGGATCTGGTCATGGTGTGGCAGTTTGGCCTGGCAGAGGGGGGGGGGTTTGGCTCTGCAGCGGAAGGCACATGCGGTTGGATCTTGACCCGAATGGAAACAGTCCCAGAGAAGCTTTTGTCTTTGAACCGAGGCAGGGGGAAATTAAAGCCTGAGCTTCTTCTGCTTACAATACTTCCACAGCGTTCTAAAGAGTACACAGACGGATTATTGGTACCCCGCCCGTACTGTCTGGATAAATATTTGAAGAAGAAACCTTGCGAACAAACATCATAACGGCCCATTTAAAGTAACTTATTCCCATTTTGCTCCATCACATCAAACAGCAATTTTGTTTTATGGCTTGAAAGCTACCTTGTATGTTGGGTTTTTGCCCTTGCTACTTGAGTAGTGACCTGAGAGCAATTTTCTTTTTATTATATACTTCATTCATCCATCAAGGGGGAGATGCTCTATGCGTCCCTGGATGAGGAAGGTTAAGTACTGGGGGCTCAAGGATACTTTGGGATATATAGTCAGAGGTGGAGAGAATACCAAAATGTCCCACTTTAGATTTACTTTGGTCTGTAATGCTGCACTCACGTTCCCATTGGGACGTTCTTCAAGGCACAGGGGAGATTTCACATGTATGGATTCAAATATATGAGAAAGAGTAGAATGTTATTGTATGTATTTAAGGGGGGGCTGAAGCCCTCCTCAAATATCCTTACACCCTCCTAAATAATTTAGTGTTTTATTTTTGCAAAAATGCTGACAAATTCAATATGATTGACCAGAATATGACTTTAAATAATTAATAATGTACGAGCACTTAAACATGATCATATGTCCATTTCCCTTCACTTCATAGTGTGAAGTAGAGCGAGCTCCTTCAGTGAGTCCTTATCCAATCCACTCCATTCATTAACATTAATGTAATTCAAGTAATTCAGTAATATTTTTCAGGGCTTGAAATTCCAACCATTTTATTCTCATATGTACTGTGTGTCACTTGTTAAAAGTTACTGCTGGAACTTTAAAAACAGACTGACATGCAAACAATGAATAAATTCTCAGTCTTTGTTATTGTTTGTGAAATGTTGTGCTCACGCGCTACGTTCGCCCACATCCTGTGCACCTCCCGGGGGCTAAGCCTCCCCTGTCCTTAAAACCTAGTGACGCCCCTGGCACTAATGCACCAACATCCACATTTCTTAGCTGTCTGTCTACACCAGCTCATCCCCGTCTTATTTTTCATCATTACCTCATTTTATTCCCGGTGCAATATTTATTACTTTTATATAGTTTCTCTTACCTTATTCTATTTTCTTGTATTTAGTTCAGGTGTTGGGGCATTCACTCTCTTACCCTGTGCCTCCTGTTACGCCCTCTGCATTTTCACTGGCTATACAGGTGTGTTTGGCCTGTGCCTAATCACCTTAATCAGCTACACCTGAGAAGACTGAGTAAAAGGCCTGTTGACTTTTCCACTGCAGAAGCTTTACCCTGGCTCACCGGTTTTTCTGTCCCTTCTTGTAAAATAAATACTTTTTGAAACTCCACCATGTGTCTCCACTTTTATGTTGCACCTCTCGAGCCGGGACGTAACACTCCTTTTGATGGTTTGGGGGGGTGCACACACACAGGTCTTTTGTTGAGCTAACTTTGCACAGAGCATTCAGCTGCTGTTTCTTGCAGGAATCTCATGAGTCAGCTCAGATACCCGGTGTGTGATGTGTGACATGGCTCTGAACTCCATACGTTAAGTTTCAAGATCGCTATCAGTAACACCGAGAGAGTGCCAGACAACATATCGTTGTGACTTCCTATCGAACGTCTACATGTGCATCCTCATTTCTTTGTAAATGAGTGAACACCAGAGAATGTTTAAATCCCACGTTGCGTCGAATGGGACTGTGGACGCAGCAGAGCCTGAGATGCGCAGACTTTGAGTCCCTCAAACTAAATGTGAAAGAACTCTGGATGGAGCTTAAAACACATGTTGATTTATTGCAGTTTTGCGTGTGTGTAGCAGCTACAGCCGCATCAGCTACAGCTCATTCACAAATAATGCAACTCATAAGACCTTCCTTGTCTGGTAAAGGTCTTAATGCGCTCAATTTGCTTTGTAGTGCCACTTGAAGAGAGCAGAACAGTGAATGATTCAATTCAGCTCCACTGAACGACATTTTACAGAGGGACAAATAGCATTTTTTTTATATAAAACTTTTTAAAAGGATTAAAAACTGGATTTCTATGGCAGAGATTATATTATATTACTCTATGAACCAGAGAGAAATGGAAGAAGCCTCATCCTCAAAGTGAGTCGGCCTCTAAAAGGAATGGGAGCTTTAACTATTCTTTCAGATGGACAGTGTATAGATTATTAGCAGTGACAGAGGAAAGCATTCACTGGTTGCAGCTTGTAGATATGGTGCATTAACGAGTCCCCGGAGGGAGGCAATGATTGAGAGCTGCTGTCAGCGTGAGGGCTCCTTCAAGTCATGAGTGTCGCTACGCTGTGGACCCCCCCACCCCCCTGAACAGCCCCTACCACAAACACTATCAAGGGTTTCTCAATCATAGTCTGTATATAAATATATGTACAACATGTCGCCACTTGTCCACCAGTTTCAAGGAAATGTTGACTTATATATATATATATATGTTTATAGGAATTTTTATTTTTATTTTTACAATTCTCATGTCCTGAAAGTGTCACTTGGTTTTCAACGACAGATAATGAACTAAAACAAAACTTATCCAAACCCACTTCATTATTATTATATTAATAACATCTAAAATGACAGAAACGATCCTTAAAAAACAAAAACAAACAAAAAAATTTATGATAAAGTGTTTTAGTTTGGCTCAAGTCCCGCCCACTAACATGGAAGGGGGTGGAGCTTACGACCTACACGACCTGCAGCCTCCAGCCACCAGAGGAGCTCTACTTTATTATTATTATTATTTTTACAATTCTCATGGCCCCACAGTTGGCATGGCAACTGGCATTCACCTTTATGTCACGTCCTGTTTCTATAGCGACAAATAACGAACTAAAACGAAACTTATCCAAAAACACTCGAACGTGCATCATTGTTATATTAATAATATCTTAAATGACAGAAGCCATCGTTAAATAAATGAATAAAATCATTGCATGTGTATTTTCAGTTCGACTCAAGTCCCGCCCACCAACGTGAAAGGGGTGGAGCTTATGACCTACACTGTAGCCACCAGGGGGAGCTCTACTTGCTTTGGCAACCATGCCTATACAGTCTATTGTTTCAATAACATCTCACATCCACCTACAAACAATCGTCAATGAAGGACAAACAAGCAGTCGGACAGTTTAGAACTTTAACAATTTTATTTGTGAAAAACTACAAGCAAAATTCATAAATAGACATTTCTATTTGAAGCGGAGGAGAAATGGATTCAGGTTAGCCTATAAGCGCAAAGTCGTGCACATGCCAGAAACATGTATTAGTTTAACATTATAAGCTAGACAAGGAGCCGTGATCTGCTGAAAATGCTGCGTACATTTCCACACCAGGAACAAAATGTGACCATTTCACAAGGGGGGAGTGGGAGTGGGGGGAGGGGGGGAGGGGGGGGGGGGGAACAATGACACATCAGCTAGAAGTTTAAAAAAAAAAAAAAGAAAAAGAAAGAAAGAAAAACAAAGAAAAGAAAGAAAAACAGAACAAAACCAAAACTGGATTAAACAAAGAATGGATTATTGTACTGTCCCAACATTTTTTATTTATTTATTTTTTTTATCTTTTTTTTTTTCTGTTTTTAAACCGAGCAATAACTTTAAAAGCATTGTACAAGACATTGTTATAGGAAGAAATGAGTTTGTATAATACACTTAATTGGAAATTCACGGTTAAGGTTATACAGTCAGTAAACAAGCATTCTATATTTGGGTCTCTGACAAACAAAGCTAAAAAATGTAACCATCTTTACACAGTAAATTAAGGTTACTGGTCGCACACAAGAACAGAACTGCTTGCGCGGGAAGGAAACAGGAAACAAAAGACTTCAGCTCCAATGCCATTATTCATAGTGTTTGCTTCTGCACCGCTTGTTTCTTTTTCTGTTTTTTTTTTTATTCTATATACAAGCAATAATTCATATACTCAGCAAATGGCCATTTGTCAATAATAATTTAACAATGAATCCTTTTTCCGTTGTGGAGTAAGTCGGGTGAGTGTGGTTGCAGATATAAGGCAGGTGAAAAAAATGGCTTTTTAGGCCCCATTTCTAACAGATTGCATTACAAAGCAGGGGGTTTATTCTCAGTAAAAATTGGACAAAACATTTGTTTTTCCCTTAACCCCCGCCCCCGCCCCCCTTCTTTGACCCAACACTTGTATTCACATTGCCTTTTTCCTCACTTTGAACACTGATTTCATATCTGTATGCAATAAAGTACATAATTACATATTAACCAGAGCTTAAAAAGCAGAAAGAATTTATCAACACACATCTCAACACACATGTGATTATCGTCCCTACGTGTGGAAATGCAAAGTGTTTTATTTATTTGAGGGGGGGGCGGGTGTGGGGGGGTGGGATTGGGCACGTTAACGTCCCCTAACATGGCTTTAGTTGCTCTTAAAGGCTCAGCCGGGGCCTCGGTTAGGGGAGCTACATGTACTGTGGGAGTCCAGCAGAGTTAATGGGGGGGGGGGGCTTCCTGGGACCCTAAGACCCAGATACCCCCCCCCTCACCCCCGCCACCACCCAGCACGTTGTGCGTGGAGCTCTGGTTAGTGTCCTTGTACTCGGCTCACAGTGCGATGAGATGAGTGGACAATAAGAACACCATTTACATGGATTATATTAGTCTTTATTTAAACTGTTATTCATCTCACACATTAGATAATTGCATTTCAAATTGTTATTCATCTGTCTATGTATCATGTCATTATGAAATTCCTTTGGTCCTTCAATAAATAAAACTAAGATATCATATACACATTTATTCTTTATACAATTTAATACAGTTAAAAGGAAAATTATGTTGGTCTAGTATCAGCTAAGGTGAAAGTGAATTAAAACCCTTAAATAAGCCTTGCTGTTATAAAATTTGAAAGAACAACTGTTTTCCTATTTACTACTGCAATAATATTATTATTTTTTTAAGCCTTCAATGACAGGAGTCTTAAATTAATTCAAAAAAAAAAAAAAAAAAAACAAGTCAATTGAATTGTCATTCTTTGTAAAAAGCAAAAGCAAATAAAATTAAAAATTAGAAAAATTGTTCTTTGCACTTGTTTTTCTGGGGTTGACTTCAGGACCACAACGCAAGAAGAAAATGAATTCACAACAGCTTGACACAACAGGTCTATTTTAACAGTTCAATAATGGTTTTACCAAGCGGAACTGTGTGTGTGTGTGTGTGTGTGTGTGTGTGTGTGTGTAACCAACCTTCAGTCACAACAGGAAACAAAATAAACCCCCCCACCCCACAAAAAAAAAAAAAAAGACATGGCTCTGGAGCTGAGAGAGGACAGAGCTCTCTACCTTCAACCGGAAAACTCAAACCATCCAAGTACGGAATGATGCAGGAAATACCAACAGCTTTTTAGTGTTTTACACAACAGCCTACACTGTACAGTTAAGGACATAAGATACTGTATAAGAGAGCTGCTATAGCATACGAAAAATCATAGACGAGTCTAGGTTGGAAAAAACAAACCCAAGGAAACAAAAAAAGTCTGGACTTCAGGTGATGTTCTTCTGATGCACAGTGACCTGTACAGAAAGGGACCCGACGAGGTCCTGACAGTGTTCAGAGTGAGAGACAGTGTTGTTGAGAAAAGTGAATGAGAATTTGATTCATCAGCACTTTGTCACATTGAGTGAATGGGCGATCCCAGATCTGCAAAAAAAAAAAAAAACGCTTCACAGTGTATCTAGCACCAGTGTATGTGTGTGTATGTGTGTGTCTGTGTTTGTGTCTCTGTGTCTGTGTGTGTGTGTTGTCCAATAATTCTCAAGCTGTAATAAAAACACTGAAAGAACGACGGGTCGGCAGAGCTACACAGCAAAGCTTCAACGTAAAAAGGAGAATATCAAAGTATACAGGTGCAACAGGTAATAAATAAGGGTAATAATAGTTTAAAGTTATTAAAATGGTGGTGGTGGTTATTGTGCCCAGCGGAGAATTCTTCTTTACAAAAACAAAAAAAGAAAATGTCGACTTGGCCTCACATCCACGTACAAATATAAAACAATACATACAAGTGTCTGGATGCTACCGCAGGGGAGGTGGTGGGAGGGGGGGCGAGATCAGGGGATGAGGAGGAGGAGGAGGAGGAGGAGGAGGATGGGGGGGCGTTAATCCGTGTAGCTCAGCTCTCCGTGCCTGTGCCAAGAGTGGAACCACGAGGGAAGTTCCTCAAGCAGGTGCTTATTTATTTTATTTATTTATTTATTTATTTTTTATTCCCCCGACAGGCGCACTTTTTCTTCTTCTTCTTCTTCTTCTTCTTCTCAGTCAACTGGTGGTGGTGGGGTGAGGGTGACGTAAAAGGTGGGGGTAGTGATGGTATGGAGGGAGGGCAGGAAGGGGGAGGGAGGCAGGGCGGGAGGGCAGCGATGGGAAACGTGAAATCTCTCCCCCTATGGGATCCATAGTGTCCAGAAACATGGGGGAGGGGGGCGAGGGGGTGAGGGGGGGTGGTTTTAGGCGGGAGGAGGTGGAGGTGGAGGAGGAGGAGGAGGAGCTCAGAACGATTCGTCGTGCCCCAGAGAGAGATCCCCTTTAGGGGTGGAGGCGCGCGACGAGCCTTTGTCCATGCTCTCGGAGCCGGAGCTCTGGTGCTGCTGTTCAGAACCCGCGCTCGACGTGATGGTGGACGAGGACGTGGACGAGGAGCGGGTCTTCTCCTTAAAGTCTGTTATGATGACGGTCACGTTCCCTACGGTGATGGCCAGCTGCTGAGCGGTGCTCCGGTCTACGTTCTTCAGTTTGGGCCTGAGGAGCAGAGACAGATGTTAGTGTGCGACGCTCAGACTGGGACATGTCGGACGCTTTTAGCAGCTTCTCAGAGGAACCTTAAGACTCATCGTTACTCATTGGCTTTCAGTGGCATTTCATCTGTGTTGGGTGTTAGCTGCTTTTCATTTGTCAATACATTCTTACGTTTACATGCACGTGAAAAAAAAACTAATTATTGTTTTAATCTGACCATTTAAGTGCATGTAAACATGTTACTCCGACTAAAATCAGAGTTCTCCTTATCTGATGTTCTCTGGCATGTTCACTACAGGCCAAACGTTTGGAAGCAATGTACATAAAAGACCATGGTTTCATCGGTTCACTCTGCATCAAAATAAACTTGATTATTATATAAATAGTAACTTATCAGAAGACATTTCTACTATAATTATCAGGTATTTGAGTTTTTCTTTCTTCGTAGTAACGTCCTCTGGGTTTAACTATGGTATAAACTAGACATTCCTTCCACAAGGGATATTTTTACACAGTCTCACTAAAGTCAAAGAGTTAAAGTGAATAATGCAAACTGTGATTATTTATTTATTTATTTTTTTACTTCTGTGCTGAAGTTGTGACTCTTGCAAATCTTCTCGACCCTAAAACTAAATCCTTCTTTTCTTTTGCTGACATTTATTCAGCCATGTTCTTGTGACGTTAATGTGCACCTGAAGGTAAACTGAGGAAAATGGTTCATATAAATAAAAGCAAAGTCTCATCATTTGGTAAATACATCCTAGAACACATAGAACTTGTGCTGGTTTTTAAGAAAGTGAACAGAAACTTGAAGTTGCTTCCAAACTTTTGTCCCGTAGTGTAAACGCCTTAATCTGACTTTAACTGGACGTGTGCACATGGAACAAAAACATCCAGGAAAATCATCTTATCTGCACCAGAAATAGCGCAAACATTACGTACGAGACTTAAAAAGCTGAACTTTTATCCATCTGGTTGTTTGAAATGTCGCTGTGACACATGAATGACTTTTGTTTATTATATGACGTAATAGGTCAACCAGAAAGGGGGCCCGTACTAACCCGGGAAGTATGTCAAGACACATATCACCACCTGGTGTGGAGGAGGAGGAGGACATGTTCCCGTCAGTTATTTGATTTTCTCCGCTGCATGTAAACTGGGACAAGGACCTCATTCAGAAAGCTGAATTTCCAGCATAGCTCCATTAAAGCTGCGCATGTAATGAACTGACTGATGCTAATCTGTGTTTTACAATTGTTATGTGACATGCTGAATGTGAAGCACTGTGGTGCAAATGCGCTTTGCCTTTAAGGTGCTATATAAATGAAATTAACTTAATATGTGTGTCTGCAGCAGCCAAAGAGGGGGGAGGAGGAGGAGGCTTCCAGCACTGTGCGGGCGGTTACACTAAACTGCTCAATTCACTTGGTGACACACAAACACTCAGAACAAGCGTATGAAAAGTGAGAGTGGGTGTTTAGTGTAAAAGATTATTGGTGACTCATCTCAAGGTTTCCCACTAACCCTGCGCTGCATGAGTCTCTCTAACAAGAAGTTGCTGCGTAGTACTGGAAGTGAAACCATAACACACAGAGACAGCAGAAGGTGCTACACACCTGGAAATGTGAGAGTTCTTGTTGGTCTTGGTTGTTGATTTGCCAGACTGTATGCTGTGTTTGTCACTGGGTGAACTTTGATGGTTGTCTGACTTGGGTCTGAGGAGGACAGAGAGGACGGCTATGAGTACAGAGGACGTCCAGAGACACGTGAGGAGCTGCGACGTGAACACTGACCTGGTCTTTTTGCTGCTGGGTTTCTTCGTGACAGCTGGGCTGATGTCCTTCTCTCTGTCGGGTTTGTCTACGATCGGTAGCTCCTTGTCGCTCTTGTCCTTCTCGGGGGTCTCCACCTCTGGCCTCACCGTCTCCGGACGCTCGCCCTCCGGGCGTCCCTCCCCGTTGGCCCGCTCGCCGTCTCCGTCCGGGCGCTCCTTGTCTGTGCGGTCGCTCCTTTCTCTCCGCTCCTTCTTGGGCGGAGGAGGCATCGGATACTGCTGAGCCACCTGCTGAGCAACCAGCTGGGAGTTGATCCTGGGTTTCCTGTGGAGGAGAGATCCAAGGCACAAACACGGATTAGCCTCGTAGCCTGGCCGCGCACCAGCGCCGTCACTGCACGGCTGACAAAGAGAGGTGACTGAACCCAGGAGGCCGGTGAGGGAAAGGATGGGCCGCTGCTGCATAGGTAGCATTACGCAGCCGCTGCCTGGCCCAGCAGCTCTGTTTTGAGGGGGCTAATCTCATTAGCTCACGGCTGTAATAAAATGAATGCACAGGATCACAAGGTGGGACATTTGCTGCACGTCACTTAGGTCCTCTAATCTGATTACTGCAGGGTTGGCCCCATTTGTCACAGACCGAGATTGAGTTGGACATGGTGTCGCTGCTCCGCTCGCTGAGCTCACCGGCGGCCGCGGAGCCAGATGATCACAAGCCATTAACATCTTTGAGTCTGAGCATCCCCTTTTTTCCAGCCAAGACAATAAACCACTTTTAATTACCTAAAAAAGGCAGCTTTAGTTAACTAAACAGGAGCACAGCAGATAGAGCTTAAAAAAAAAAAAGATTTCTTGGATCGATTTTATTGAAATTTTCCAAATCAGAAATCATTGGTGCTGAATTATTATTATTATTATTATTTTTACTTTAACCCCAGTAGTCTCGTGCTACTAGTGTCGACTACTGCAGTTGCACAACGCAAGTGCATTCAATGCAAACACTGTGGATGCAGAGGAAGCTACACTGCCTCAACTTAAGTCAGAAGTTTGGAACGATTTCAGCTTAAAAAAAGAAGAAAGAAAGAAACAAGCTGGATAAAAGCAAAGATGTTTCCAAGCTCTGCCAAGCAGAAGTGAGGTTCTGTAGAAATATCACAAATCTCAGGAACCACTGATGAGATACCACCATGATACGCTAAGATCAGCCTCCAGCACACAGTCTGGGTTTAAACAGAAGAAATAGTAATAGTTATTACTTCAAACACTAACCAGCATCTTTGTTTCTTTTTTGTTTTTTATTATTTATGGACCAATGTTCAAGACAGACCAACAAAGTATGTTTGTATTTTATGACATTGGAGAGAATTCTTCATATCAACACTGATATTTTTAATAATTCACAGAGTAGAGGTTTCATAGGAACATCTACAGCTTTTGTTCTGACAGTCTTTTTTTTTCCAAGTAAAATTTGAAAGATCAACCAATACTGAATCGATTCTGAATTGAAAAGAATCATGATTAATCAGTTCAAACCTTTACAAATCGAATCGATTCAGGAAACTGGCCACGATACCCAGCTCTAACAACAGCTAATATCAGACAGATAATTTAGTAATTTCAGAAGAAACTTGGCTTCAAATTTGGAAACATCAATCCACTTCTACAAATTCTTCTTCTTGGCTTGATTTCTGTTGGAAGAACCTGATCTGTTTTTTTGTTTTTTTTTTGTAACACCAAACCAGAAGTTCACATTCAGTGGTTTGCAGCTTCGGTGCTGGAGGGAGTGTGGTGCGGGTTCGGTGGGCTATGTTCATATTTTTTGGCCATGCCCAGATATCTCATCTTTCTGGAAAGATGTGGGGCGACTAACTGCAGAGATACTTGGATTTCACATTCACTTTCCCATACCTCAGGAAAAATTCCTCAGCAAAAGGGACACATATATATATACCACTTTAAGATGTTCATGGTAGCCAGTAAAAAGGCAATAACTACACGCTGGCTCCAGAGAAACCCTCCTACCATGAGGCCTTTTATGAATATAGTGAACTCTATCCGTGTTATGGAGAAAATGACCTTTACCCTGCAGCTCCAAAAGGAGAAAAGAGGTGAATTCTGGGAAAAAATGGGATTGTTATGAGCCACACAATGACTCTCGAGTGCAGCGTCTTATGTAATGTACAGGTACTTTTTCCATTTTATTTCTGCTGATACTGTTCTAGTCATTTGCTTTGTGTCTGTTCAAAAATAAAGTAGAAAAAGAGGCTTTGTATAAACCTCTGCAGAACCTTTATCTGTGGCGTAAGGCCGCTGAGCTGCAAACAAACAAGAGCAATGTCTTCATTTGTCAACCGCGCAGATGTGCACGCGGCCGTGAGGCAAAGCGCTAACCCAAAGTCCGAGCGCGTGGGCCAACGCACACACCTGCAGCATATTAGACACCAGCTGGCAGCATCTGGGTGGGGAGGGGGCGGGGGGGATAGAGAAGACCCCGGGGAGATAGAGGAGGATGACTGCAGCCCTCCGGAGAATCAGCAGAGACCAAACGGCAGCCAGCAACACGGATAATCACAAGCCAGCAGCGGGCAAGCATGGCGAGGAGTAAAACCACAAGTACGCTCGTACACACAAACACGCACTTGAAAAGCTTAGCGTGCAAACAAACACTCTGGCACAGCGCGGTGGCCGCTCTGGAACACAACTGCTTGTGCTAGCTAGGGATGTATACAACACCTCCAGAGCTAATCCTGATCTTGGCAGAAAGAGTTTTTGAGGTCCTTGATCTCTCGCTGCTCCAGGAGACCTGTGGTCAATCAGCATCGGCTCAGATAAACAAATGTAGAAACTGTTGTGTGTCGGATGGATTTCAGTGGGTTTTTTCTGTAAAGGGTGGTTTTTCAGACGGTCGTTTAAGTGGTTAGCCTCAACCTTTCAACTGGGTAACATCATACATCCAGCCCGGTTCCTCTTGTTTCTTTAACTTAAATCCTCACGTGCTTTTCACAATCTGCTCCCCGAGGCTCTCCAGCTTTTCAGTGACCTACTGCTTATAAACTCAGCATATTGCCCATGTTTGCTTTATTTTCCACTTCAATTCTCACAAAACTATTTTTTTTTTTTACCCCCCGACTGCTCCATTAAACTCGTTTAACCTCCTCCTGCTGTGACCTATTGCAGACTGAGAGAGGCTCTCCTCGAGGAGGTGGAGGAGGAGGAGGGACCGGGGACATGCAGCTGATCAGAAGGCAATCAATTGGGGTATAATAGAGCATCATGTTGTAACGCTCGCACTACACTGCAATCAATACACCAGCTGTGGTGAATGCCGATGAGCGGCTGGGCTGTTTCTCCGGCATCCATTAGCCGCTGTGGTTCTCTGGAGCCGGAGAAAAAAAGATTGTAGCTCCATCCGTCCCCCTTTTTTTAAAATGGTCAACCACAGGGGCTCAACGACAAATGGAGCATCGCGTGTGCATCCCACGGCATGCAATGTCACACTAAATAATGTTTCACCACAGACAAATGAATAACACCACCGGGCAAAAGTTTTAGAAATATATTTCTGCAGTTTAATGTCTCATTTTACTCTGAAATCAGAGCATAGACCAAAGAAACAAATATCATAGAATCAATATATAACCCAAAATATATTCTAATTACAGGAGCAATCTTTGGAGTTCTTCCCAGTGTCATCACAAACCAGCTCCATGGGATTAAAGTCTGGAGACTGGGACGAACACGGTAGAGTAGCCCAGACTGAGAAGTCTCACTTTCCCACATGGACGTGGCACTAACATGAAACAAAAAGGACCAAAGTTTGGGAACATTTCATACTATAAACTATCAGGTCACCTCAGCTGTGCATGAACATCTGAAGAGGAAACACATTTTGGAAGATTCAGATGCACCTCGGTAAAATAGTTTATTTGTGAGACAGATTATGAGCGTTTAAAGAGTAATGTTGTCATTTTGTCTGACAGGATAGAAAGTGTCTTATTGTGCGATGCATAAACTGACGAGTCAAAACAGTCGTTACCTGCAGACCTAGTCATCCAGCGTCTTCTTCCCATTAATTACCTTTGATCGGTCAAACTGTGAGCAGAGCTTTTAAATATGCAAAGCATCAGGTAAACGTGATGGACGTGTGGCTTGTACGGACACAATAAGTCCAAGTAAGTCCATGCTGAACAAGCTGCGACACTGAAAGCAAATGTCAGACGATATTAATACGAATTCTTCCATACTTTTGTACGTGGGTTTCCCCCCTTTTCCCAGTTCTGTTCTGTTCTGTTCTGATGACACAATGGGAATCCAGCAGGTCTCTGGAGTACCACTGAATTCTTGATCCAGTGTCAACATCTTGAGGGAAATCACAAGCATGCCACCGCTGAGAAAGTATGGGAAAGAATTCAAGCTCTGAGGAGGCAGCTTGAGCTACAGGAAAAAAAAAAAAAAAAAAGAAACAGCAGCGATCAAAGCTACCACGAAGACATGTGCTCACCCACATATACTCTCTAACCCACAGCCATGAGTAAACAGACTGCGAACACGAGGCAGCATCCAACGGGAACCAGATACGATTCTGTTTGGCAGCGAGAGCTGTGAGTTGAGGAGGTAGTGAATGAAGTGGGTGACTGATTGATGAGCTCCACACCTCCTTTGTCCGCTGCGGAGTTGATGCCCTGGTCAGAGCCTGGGATTTGTGTCGGCAGCTACAGTGGAGTCAGAAGCAGCCTCGGTAGTTAGGCAGCGATTCGCTGCCAGCTGTACGCCGGCCATGAGTTCCTGCTGGCATCATAGTGCCGCTGCTCTCTTTGGCCCAATTACTTATTTACTGACTGCACATCATGACTTCGCCACAGCCCTCATTAACATGACTTCAGATTCGACGTGACACTAAAAAAAAAACTGCGTGTGCGGCTTAAATTCGATTAAACAGAATCCCTGAATACTGAAAAAAAAAAAAAAAACAGATTCATCTGTAGAATTTTACGACGTTTTATATGTGTGAAAAAATTAAACGACAGCTGAACCGCGTTGTTTTACAAACTTCCACATCAAGTAGCAAACATCTATAAAAAAGTACACGAGCTGCTGGAAACGGGTCCTGGGAGCAGGACCAGAAGTGAACCCCGGGGTCCAATTGTAGGAATTGCTGCAAAAACGCCCACTGCTGCCAATATATATTCCTGAGGCATCAGAGAGTGTGTGTGTGTGTGTGTGTGTGTGTGTGTGTGTGTGTGTGTGTGTGCAGGTGTCAAGTGTGCAAAGCCTGCCATTGAATCGTTTCCCACTGTGAGGGCGTACAGCGTATTACCTCCCCTTCACACAACAATAGGCAGTGATTGACAGCTCCTCCTATGCTCGGCCCTAGATTCCTCCGTCTGGAGGAGGGAGGAGCGCGGGGGGGTGTGTGTGTGGGGGTGGAGGGGGGGGGGGGGGAAACTCCCTTCCCCGGGATGCCCTGAAATAACTATTATCATGCTTAAAAGCTCCTAATTCAGTCAGAGCGACACCCATAGTTAGACTGCTCCACTCAGTCTGATCTGTCACACTCAGCTGTTGCTTGCAAGCAAGGCGCAAAAAAAAAAAAAAAAAAGCTTAAGGTGCTGTTTCAGGAGGGGAAGCGCAAAAAAAAATAAAAAAAAAACAAAAAAAAACAATGAGCCTGGGCACTTCATGGAGAGACTTGAGTAATGAAGAGAGGGAACAAGCGATGGTGAGTGAGATATAGAGAGGCAGACGAAGGAAAGCCCTCATTAACACAGCTCTTTTATTTGAAGTGCTGTGTGGAGGACAAGCAATTATTTCCTGCCGGGGCTGAATGAATGCGGCGGTGGCAGAGTGCTGAACGAGAAGGAGAGAGGAGGGACGGGCAAGAAGGTGCTCGTGTAAAAATGTCATATACGCACTTTGCTGTTGAAGCAGGTCCAGATGCATTAAAATGTCAAACACTTTGCAGTCGCACGATACAAAAACCAAACAATTCGCTTCGTATGTTAATTTACTTTTCTGCATATTTTGAATGTCTGAATGTCTAGACTTTAAGACTTTAATGATCCACAAGGGAAATTAATTGGTCAAAGTAGCTTAGTTGACACAAAAATGAGCTATTATGTTGCCTGATGCATTTTGGGTCAATAGCGCCGGTTTTGGGGGTTAGCGACAGCGCGTTAGCTGCTAGAGATGTGGAGGAAACTAGAGCAACAGCTCAGAAACCAGTGAACAGTTATAGTTTTAAAGAAGTAACTGCATAACAGATCTGAACGCATTTGAACCTGCTTGAACAATAAAGTGCGTATATGACATTTTAAATAACTCTGCTGGTATTGACTCCTGTTCTTAGCCAACAGTGGATATAAATCAAATGAAAGTGAGATTTAGAGACAATGTTTGACAATGATGCCGTAAACGTTAAATGATGATGATCAGCAGCAACTTTTGTGACTTGTTTTCGTTTTGCACAGTGGTTTTGTTTTCACCTCTGGACAACAGATCCTGGACCCAGTCATTGGATAAGTGTCTATCAAGGGATTTATAACTTTTACAAGTATGAGCACTCATGTCATTAACCAGAGAGCTGGTGATATCCAGGGAAGACGTTGAAGGCAGGAGTTCTGCGTCAAAGCTCCAGCTGTTTGCCCTCAGGTTGAATGGATCGATATTATTTATAGCGACCGACTTGGCCAAGCACCTGTCCCCGGCATCTTTGAAGACTTTGCCTCGGTATCTGCTTGTTTTTCTTCAGTTTTTTCCCCTGTTATCCATGGCGACATGGGGGGGGGGCGTGTCTTTGACATGACTGACAAAGACCGATTGCATCCTTTCATGCAACTGTGCTTCACACAGTTTTTTTTTTTTTTTGCGCTAATGACCCAAAATGCACTGCGGCTTTGAGAGTGTGATGACGTCACCTAACAAAGAGCAATTAAACACCAGCTGCACATTGTAAATGACCACACAAAAAAAAAATTTAAAACTTGGGAGCGTGAATCCTCTGTTCACCAGGGTCGAGCGATGACCTGGTTTCCCCCCACCCCACAGGTGGGACCGAGCAGAGCGCCACGGATTCCGCCCGGAGCACATGTCGGGAGTTTCAGATCCGACATGTGAGAATGCCACAGGGCTTCCAGCTAGTTCAGATCACACCGCCTCCCTGTGACGCTGTAAGTGATGAGCCCCGCGCTCTCATCTGTGTCGACACTCGCTTTACGCCTTGATCATTATGTAGAAACACATGACGGACCTCCCTCTCCCCTCCCTCGTAGCGGTATGAAAGGGCGATGGAGCAAAGCCCAGATCTGTCCGCGGCGACGCTCTGAATGTATAAACCGGTCAGCTGGTGTGTTTGTCTGTGCGCTCCATTGTTCTACACAGACTCCACAGAATGACTCGAAGAACTGCACGGCTCCTGACTCAGTTCGTGGGTCTTGAAACTTCCAAATTCTTCCCCCGAAACAGCGCGAAAGGGTGGGGCGTGCAAGATAATAATGAGAAAATAGCTCTACTGGCTTCAATTGTTCCCCCATTTTAATGTTTAATAGGAACAAAGATGAGTCAGTCAACAAATGAATCAGGAGTCATCTGAGGTGAGGGACTCAATGTTGCAAGAAGTTTGATTATATATGTATATCAACTCATTTTTTATTTTCTTATTAAAGGTTAAATAAAACATATTTAATCTTTATTGAAATGGGAAAAGTCCCACTGAGATTAAAAATCTCTCTTTCAAGGAAAGACGTGGCCAAGGCAGGCAGTCATGCATCCAAACAGCAAAGTTACTGATAGGGAAACAACACAAACACTTACAACAGGAATGCAACTTAGTCACTGGATGGTAAATGGAAAGTCCACCAGTTAAAACATGAACAGACAGTTAACCGAGACCTTTAACATCAAATGAGACCCGGCGCCTCAAATTTTATTCGTGGAAGAAGGAGCTGAAAAACCTATTTCTGTTCTAATTTTAAGAACACATATCAATTTAAATATTAATAAATCGATAACATCTTCAAGAGTTTAGTAAAACTCGACAGCACAAGAGAGTAAGGTATAGTATTACTCATATACACCTCACCTCATGTAATGTTATGTTTGAAACTTGTATTTTAGGTTTGAATGTGACTCAACAGTGCATCACAAAATGAGTCACATCACACTACATTTCATAATTGTTGCAACGACTGAGGCGTTAACAGAGTCTTTAATATAGATGTTTATCACACCAGCACACATTAAGCAAATATATCTGTATTATATATCTGTATTATATACAAATATATCTGTATTTACGAACGAGCTAAATTCAAAATATTCCCGTTGGCCTGTTCGGACCTCACATTAAGATCAGATCTGGACTATCCGATCTCAGGGGACCAGCTTTAGATACGTGCATTCAGACCTGGCATTAAACATGCATCTCCAGATAAGATCTAAGTTTCTCTGTATAAAAAAAAACACCAACGTCAACCGTACCACATTCACTCCTCCGATCGATCTCCTCTTCTGCTCCAGGACCGAGAACGAATGTTAATACGCACCGTTAATCTGTTTCCCAGGACACAGAAACTTCACCTGATCTTAAATTGGTCAAATTTTCAATGGGGTCTGGTTGACAGAATTATCAGCTGGTGATAAAAGGTGAATAAAGACACCAGTGACTGAGGAAATACTTCATACGTCAACATTAACACATCAATAATTAACACACAATCACAGTAGTGTTCTCATATTAAATGCTTTCATTTGTCCATTCTTAGACTAATTTCTTTTTTTTTTTTTAGTTTGATTCCAGCTACAAGGACAGAACAAGTGGCATTTAACGTGTTGCGTTCAAACTAGCAAAGGAATGCGAACACATGCGACCCAGACAACCAGACAAATCTGATCTCTCAAAGCCGATCTCAACGAGTCCTCGGGATGTTGTTCACACCTGCACCCAGATCGGATCTTAATGCGACGTCTGAACGAGCCGGTGGTTTTCCTGAGAATACATTCACAGGGAGAGAATCCTGAATCCTGAGCCTGACTTGACTGAAGCCGACTTGTCACCTCCAGCCATCCATGAGTAAAAAAAAATGTATATATATATATGTGTGTGTGAACAAGTGTTCTGGGGGAAGCTGAGTGAAGATAGCACCCGAAGAGCAGCCTGGGGCTATAGCTCTTCTTAATTCCTTCCCACTGCCCACCAGGGGCATTAAGCATTCATCCCATCATTTGCCCCTTCCAGTCAGGATTTTGAGGGCTTAATGTTACCGTCACTGCTGCCATTGACACCCTCCCCCTTAGGACAAGACGAAAAAAAACGACACCTCCTCAGCAGATCAACCACTCATCATCAAAGACCAATATTGTTGCTGCCGAAGAATGTGTGACACCATTTCTTCCCCCATCCGTAGTCATCGTCCTGACATAACATAAACAGCATAACAGGTTTTTGTGCGTGTAATCACAAGAAAAAGAGGCACACAAGACGGAGACGGTTTCTAGTAATAGCAATTTGACAATGTGAAAACACAGACGGCTGCTTGACCCAATTAAGACAGCCTAATTAATTTTAACAACCTGTAGTTACCCCCTGGAAGTGCGAGGAGAAGCAGAAGGTAAGAAACGTTAATCACATCGTTGTTGGAGCTGCTACGAACATACTTTTAATATCTAAAAATACTGATTTCCATTAAAAAGATTTAGCATCTGCCACATTCAGCCAATCGCTTCCCCAGAGCACGTTTGCTTTTTCACAAAAACACAGTACACTGGTGGTTTCACAGTGATGTTACAACAAGATGAGCATTGCCTTTGAGAGGGCACATTAACCAACAGACAAATGTTTTAGTGCCGCAGAATAAATATGAGTCGGCTACAATTTATGTAAAAGCATCACAGGCGTTCAATTTAACCAAAGAAGGGAACTGGCTTTTTTTCCAGAAAAGCTTCACACCTCAGACGACGTCACTGTGGAGGATGTAGGACCTGTTCATGCATTAAGATCCGATTTAAAAAGACTAAAAGGACTAGAGCTGAACAATTCTGGAAAATAATCCATGTCTTCCCCCAATATTGTGATTTAAAATGTAATACAATATAAACACAATATTAGACACATGCACGACATAAGATCTGTCTATTTATTGGAATTAAATTAAAAGATCCATGACTTCAAATAAATATTTTGATTGAACTGCTGGACATTTTTGAACACCGGTCACCATGCTGAGAGGTACCATTATATCTTTTGTAACGAACTCCGTACTGCTACTCGTGTCATTTTCAATTACGCTCATGGTACAACATTCACAAATGCAAGTGTCTGTAAATTTCACAAAGCAGCAGATGAACCACTCAGGCCTTTAGTCGTGTCGTAAGGGCAGAATGTCTCGGTATATGTTCGTCTCACGGTAACGCCAACAGCAGCACTGTTTTTCTGAATCATTTTACCGATGTGTCTCCTGGAGTCACCGCCCAAGGAGAAGAGAGTGTTACTGTTAAAAAGTGAAATATGGTTGAACGCAGCAGCTCCTTCAGACTCATTGCACTATTTTACATTAATGGTAATTTAGAGGTCAACAACAAAACACAAGTGCAGCGTCGTGCAACGTAAACAGACTTTCCAATAGACCATTTTACGAGCTACATCATCGCAGAGATGCTACAACAGCACTTTTACAAACAGACAAGGAAACAGGACCAAAGCTATCGCTAAACAACAACCAAAACAAGAAGAAGAAAAGCCAGGTTGTTGCGTTTACGGTTGTATGAACCGATACTCTCAGGACCGACTTAAGTTATATACTCAGAAGTTGATAAAAATTCCTTGAGGTTGTGACAGCTGTGCCAGGTTTCTCCACCAAACACGGGTAAATATCCGGCCACTTGCTAACGTTATCTTCCCATTCAGTAGCTGTACACGGATCTGGAAGCCACCACTAGCTGCTGTACTTCCACTGCCATGATGTGCGTGCAGCGGTCATTGTTTACAAACAGTAAATGGTCTATTGCCTGCTATTAGCCCACAATGCACGGGGCATGTCATGCTCTTTCTTAAAACCAAAATAATTCCAAATTGCAATTGCAAATTCTCTCCTTCCTGCAAATTCCATTAATCGTTGAGCTCTACCCAGGTCACATTAAGATGATATCTGAGATTTGGCTCATTCGTTCAGAAAATAAAAAACATACATCTGCTTTAATAATCACGTGAAATGGAAAAAGCACCATGAGCGATGTCTGTTCATCGGTAATGAGAGAACATTTTAAAATATCCTCTCCTTGTAGCTGCTGACCGGCTAAAAAATAAATGAATCTACGTAAGAATTTACAAATCAAAGTATTTAGTGTGAGTGCACCAGTGTTGTTCTGTTAATTATTGACGTGATTTTGGTGATGTATGAGGAGCCCTGTGTGGTTAAGTCACGCATTTCCTCAATCACCGGTGCCTTTATTTACCTTTTTACATGTGCCAAAGTCATGACGCACACACACAAACACACACACACACATATAAAACAGCTCTGTTCTCGGTCGAGGAGCAGTGGTAGAGATCCACTAGACTACGATATCCTACTGCCCACCCTCGCAGATGATGTCGGGGTTTATTTACATACAGAGAAACACTGATCTGATCTGGAGATGCATTTTGAAGACACGTGTTTACACCAGGTTTGGACACACGCATCCAAAGCTGGTCACCGGGGATGGGACGGACACTCTGTACAGGTCTGTAGTTAAACTGGCTAGAAAATGATTGAAACATGTGCTGGTCCAACACAACACAATTCATTCGCTCTACAAACCACAGGCTCTAAAAATGAAGCCGTTGAATCAACAGCTCTCTGAGCTATTTTAAACAAATGCTGAACACCATAACCTCCGTGAAGCCAAGATCCAGAGCAGGACTGTTATGTTAGTATGCGGTTGTTTCCACTAGTGTACCTAATGAACTGGTAAGTGAGTGAGATGTCTGGAATCCAAAGAGGAAATGTCTGACTTTGTGCACGCTGCTATGTGTAAAAGTACTTTATCTCTGCGCTGACAGGTTTTACCTCGAATGCCCTCTCAGGCTACAAACAGTCTGGAGCGAACTGACAGCAAATCACTGCAAAGGCATTACGCACATATGAGCTCCTTCATCAGCAGCACTGTCACATCGCTCAGTATCACTCATTTGTTTTCCTCTCCTCTAGTCCCTCTCTTTGTCTTTCTTCCCGGCTCTCTTCCCGATCATGCATTAGCCCCACCACCACCACAGTTCTTCCTTGAAACCTGCAGACTTTTAGTGTGCATCTTCTTCTTGTTCAAACTCTCTTCACTGGCTCCTTTCAAGAGGACACTCCGGTCACCACATCACATATTGCTGCATGCATCCTCTAGTGTGAGTAAAGCCTGGTATGGAATTTGCTAAACAGATAAACATGGAGACGCTAAGTACATTTACATGCATGTGAAAGAAAAACCTTCATCCGGCTTCGGAAATCGATTTTAATCGGCATGTATTAAACTAGACAACATGTGTGTGCATGACCACGGAACAAAAACATCCGAGAGAGCTGGTCGCAGGAGAAGAAGAAGGTAAATGGAGCCGGTAGAAGAACCACCTGAGGGATAGCGCCGTCTTATTGTGGCGTGCACGCTGCGTACGAAATTAGAAAAGCTGAACTATTATCCGTGCGGTTGTCGTTTGAAATGCCGCTCTGCTGCACGATCTCTCATGCATAGCTCTCTCTTCCTGGGTCTCCCCCGGTATCGCGTCGCTCCCCAACCTGCAGCCAACAGCAGCGGTGCGTCATCGTTACCGTAATGGCAGAGTTTCTTCTGTTTCCCCCCGAAAGCCCACTTTGAAATATGTCCGGGGTTTTAAAGGGTTAAGCTGCGCATGTAAACGTACTGTACGTCTAGCATCGAGCAAACCGAAACAAAGCGGGGCGAAACCCGACACCGAGACGTCAAGCAAAACTAAACAAAACGAAACAAAAAAAAAAGCTCATTCAAATCGACCCAGACTGATTTGGTTTATCCTGGAATAGCCTCTCGATAATGGAGACTAAAAAGACTGAAAAGAAGGAAAAGCAGTCATCCAATGGTGAGTGAGCTGGTACGATGGATGGACGGACAGATGGATGGATGGCTTCACTCCGCTAATTGCCCCTGGAGACTCTCGGCTGATTGAGCACATCCCCTTCACAGCCATACATACATATACATATGTACAAATGTCCAGACATCACACTTCCTCTATGTCCCCGTCTGCTTTCCCTCCTTGTCCTCTTTTGCCCTCTTCCTCTCCTTCCTCCTCGGCTAGCTCCGACTCCCTCGCTGCCTCTCTCCTTGTCCTCATATGCCTTCTACAGCCGGAGACGACTGCTGCTCGCTGCTGCTGCTGGCTGTCGCACTCATTTGCTTGCCTCATTTTTTATTTTTTATTTATTTATTTTTTTTTCCTTCTCTCCTCTCCCCTGAACGGGGAGGAGCTCAGATTCAACAAGCTCTCTGAACATTTCTCTGTTTTGTCAGATTGCCAAATTGGCTATTGTATTTAATCACTCACACACTGCCAAATCCCATGAACTAATTAAGAACTTTTAAATCCTCCAATTAACATGTAAAGATTAGGGCTACGCGCTCGGAGCTCGGGGCTTTCGTGCAGATGCCGATAATGCTGGATAAGCAAAAGCAGTTTCCTCTGAGTTGGAGGGGGTGGGTGGGTGGGTGGGTGGGTGGTGGTGGGGGCGTTATGGGGGCAGGAGTGCGGATATAAATTGAACGCCAGCATGTCCCCTCTTATGTAATTCCATTATGCTAGACAATTTGCCTTAATGTGACAGTGGTGGAATCTACGGATTATAATGACTCTATTCCATCATTGTAAAAGACAGACAAGCACACACGCACACGCGCGCAGAGACACGCAAACTGCAATCATTTTACAATAATTGTGCTGCCTTAACACACACACATACACACACACACACTTTCACTTTTTCTCTAAACCATTTAGGTTATCATTTATCCATTCTAATTCTGCTTATCCATTCTTCCTCAACTTGCCCCGTAAGCAGATTAAGGGCTTTCCCATATGGTGTTATTATAAAGCCACATATTAACATCTGTAATATCATCATGAGTCCGGGACAAATACAGTGACTGACTTGTGCGTTTTTTTGGGGGGGGTTTTTTTTGCAACAGCAGGAAACACGCTAGACGATAGTGGTGGGAAAAAAAACACCACTTTTCCTGTACATGTCCAATAAACTGGAAATGGATCATTTGGATTAATATTGTTTTTTGACTCAATTTGCTCAGTGAATTATCACTGATGTCATCTGATGTATATATATATATATTTACAACTTGTATTTTAAACTGCATTTAAAATTTCTCAGTAAACAATGTAGAATATATCGAAAATA
Source organism: Mugil cephalus (assembly GCF_022458985.1). Classification (NCBI taxonomy): domain Eukaryota; kingdom Metazoa; phylum Chordata; class Actinopteri; order Mugiliformes; family Mugilidae; genus Mugil; species Mugil cephalus. The sequence goes on from NC_061773.1 coordinate 27,257,026, forward strand.
TATCGCAATATCATAATATGGCAATAATGCATCGTATCGTGATACATATCGTATCATGAAGTCCTTGCCAGTGCTCACCCCTACGAGACAAATTTAAAACAGACCTGGTTTTAATCTAAAGGCAAAAACTACTACAAGATCCACCTCCTCTTTTAACCCTGTTGTCTGTGTTCACTGTGCAGAAATATACACGTTCTGCAAGAACCTCACTACATTTAGTACCCTCAGCTGTAGCGACTCAAATAATCTGAATATTTACGCTTTTTATTTTTTTTATATAATGAAGTCAGCGCGTTGCATTTTCCTAACATGTGACAGATTAATTCTGCTTAATATAAAACAGAGATGAAAAGCTTCTGGAAATGCTCGACTACAGAGCGAACAGATAACAGCGAAAGCAGTCAAAGACTGAGGTACCTCTAGACTTCCTGTGATCCCCCACCATCAATCAACTTTAGAGGGCTCCTAATGGTTTCTCTCTGGGCCCCGGGGCTGCCAGAGGTGCATACCAAACACCACCACAAAGCAAACTGATGTACAGCAACACAGTGTCACATTCACACAGCCGCCGGGTTCAGGTGCCAGAAACATTTAAAACACGATAGCATCCGGCTCACGGGAGGATGCTAATGCGAGCCCTACTCCAATTACCGCAAACCACTGAATGCGAAGGCTCAACGCTCGGGCTACTTGGACTTGTAGATTAGCAGCGAGGTCAGGTGCAAAAAAAGTTCTTTCTTGTTTAAGAGTCGGAGCAGCGCAGGCTAGATTTAGCCTACTTGGATATCATGTTTCATCACCGAGCTGGACTGGGTCAACAGGTTCGTTAGGCTGCGTTCTTCTGGGGGAGAACGGGGGGGGGGGGGGGGGCCTCCCCTTTGCATGCTGATGCCACCGCTGGGGTTTTGCTCTCGCTAATGCACATTCTTGCCTCTAATAGCACAAATCAGGGGCTGCGTCAATTAGTGTATCCACACCGGTGTCAGGGGAGATGGTGTGTAAGTCACTATCTGTGAATCATAACATGCGTATTCCCCATTAACACTTGTAGAAGCAGCTGATCCCCTGATGGTTTCAGGGCTGCGAGGGCTGGATGTGTCGAGCTCCACGGGATGGAAGCGTTCATCCGATTCTGAATTTCACACGGAACAGGTTGAACTATCATCATCCGCTACGATCTAATGTATCGACACCTTTTTTTGACCGTGATGCTGCCCTAAAACTCCTGCATCTGCGTCCTCCTTAGTAAACAGCTGCAGGCCTTTGCACGGGAAAAAAGAAATCTATATCCGAGGAATGTGGAAGAATGCGGACCAGGAACAATCAGATCAGTGCGACAGCGCGAATCAATGCAGACGCTCGCCGACCTAGTAGTAAAGACACACCGACGATCCCAAATCAAATTGCGACGTTGACTCCTACCGGCAGCGAAGGAGCTCTAATTAGCGAACACATGTGTCCCCGTGCATAAAAACCCCAGATAAAAGCAGCGAGACAAAACATCCACACACAGCCTTAAGTGTGAATCATTTAGCTAAGAGCATCTTGCTTCGTCCTGAGCTTTCGCAGGCATACATCAAACAAGCAGAGAAAAGAGGGCTAATTAGCGCTCATTAGAATAAGAGGCAGAGGCACGGCTACACAACCGCATTAATCAAAGGTTAACAATTCACATCAAACAGGAATGTGTGACAACCACTCCAAGGATGTCGCGTGCTCTCGTTTAACCGAGCAGAAGCACATGGGCAGGATGGCTACGACAAAAAGCATGCCTCTGCTTCCTGCTTTCTCACAAGCGTGCTCGGCGTGCGCCATCAGCTGTGGTCTCGAGCGTACACGCTGCTGGGAAAAAAAAGAAAAAAAATTCAAACAAAAAGAAAAACTTTACGCAGGGAGGCGGGGAGGAACCAGACGAATGAGATCGGGCTAAATTTTTTTTTCAGATTCTCGGTTAACCTGCGGTTTGCCCGAAGTGTCGATCTAGTCACTTATTGTGAAACCACAGCTGGAAAGGTTAGAGTGCAGGGGACTGTGACTCATCTGTCACTCCGTCTCATCGCACAACTCATGACTCGAGCAAACCAGCCATCATCAAAAACATTCCGCAGAACCCGAAGTGGGCGTCGTCAGACACACCAAAAACCGAAAGGGAATCCCGTCGCGATATTCACGTTAGACAGTGATTTCATCACCGTTTCCCATCAGCCTTCTGCTGACATCACAAAAATTTTCTCTGGAGTTGAGCTGAGGGGAAACGTCTCGGCCACCCGGGGCCCTGTTACTATAAACGCCGGCATTAATCTGGAGAAACATCTGACAACAAATATGCGTGAATTCACGAAACAGGAGTTTTTGAAAATTAGTCATAACTGGTGAATGACTAATGAAACACCAAATCAGCCACAACATTAAAAAAAAAAAAAAGGAGAAGTAAATAACACTGATCGGCTCGTATCAAACTCAATGTTCTGCTGGGAAACTTTAGGACCTGGCATTCATTCATGTGGATGTTACGTAGGCATGTAGCCCCCTATCTGGACCAGAACACGTGTCCCGCACATCATATAGCGATGACACAGCCTGACACAGACAAACACACAAAAACGCTTAAAAAAAACATGAAGAGCAGCACAAGGTAGACCCCAAACTGATCAAGTATCAGCATTGATGCAGTGGAACAAGTCCCCTCCCCTCAGAAGAGCCTGTGTTCAACTATTTTGAAGACCTGCACAACACTGGGAAGGATGTTCATGATGTTACACCAAGACTGTGTCATCAGGAGACGACGACCACAAACGCCTCTCGTACAGTTACAGCCAGTTTTTCCTCAACTTATGGAATAATTTCTTTCCGCGCGCGTGAGCAGAATAAATCAGATCAAATCAGCAGGAATCATCAGCGGCAGCAAATCCTACAGGTAGCAGACGAAATGCACTCCATGCAACAGCAGCAACAACACAAAAAAAAACAACACTGCTGCATGCACTGGAGCTGCACAGCCATCATGAAGTAGTATGGTCCTTCTTCTTCTTCTGCTTCCCCACCCCATCCCCATCACACCCACCCACCCTCCTGGATGGAGCCATCCTACCTACCTACCTACCTACCTACCTACCTATTAGAGACGAATGCATAAAAGCAATGACACTCGCACGAGACAATATATAAAGAAATATTTTTTTTTTTTTAACCAGATTCTCCATCAACAAGTCCCCATTCGCTCGCCAGACAAAACCGAGGCTGTCGATCAAAGTTGTCATCCCCAATAAATTGCGATGCAACGCTGCTGCTGCTGCTGCTGCAGCCCAAGGCAAGCAATGGAAAAACGAGACGCTCAGACGACACACACACACACACAGACACACACACACAGACACACAAAAAAAAACACGCACAGAGAGAAGGGAGAATGGGGGGGGGGTAGAGGATCGCTACGTTACCTTGTGGATGTGCCCTTCCTCACATCGCAGATGCTGCATTTAAAAGCCTCGGCGGTGTTCCTGAAGGTGCAGACGCTACAGTCCCAGTAGCCGTCGTCCGCCGTCTGTTTCGCTTGTCTTTTTGGCCTTGGGAATCAAGAGGGTCAAGTTAGTTGTCACGGAATGCCCACTCGCGAAAAAACAAAAAAACAAAAAAAAAAAAAAAACAATTTCACGTATAATAACATTACGAGACTGTGACATGACACAACATCATAAAGCCGGCGTGCGATTGCAACAAACTACTCGGGGGGTGCAAGAGCAAAGGCGGCGTTGTCGCGTTATTATAAAAAAAAAAAAAAAAGCGTTGGGTTCGAGACCCGGCCGGAACACAATAATAAAGAGCTCCGTGGGGTGTCTCGGTAAATCTGTCCACTGCAAAAAAAAAAAAAAGCAAAGTGTGTGTGTGGGGGGGGGGGGGGACCTGTCCACGCCGTCCCGATGTTGTGTCGCCAGCTAAGGCCAGCAGGCAAGGCGAGCGCTGCTACGAAAATTTCGGCATCGAAGCTTAGCATGTCGGCTAACAAAGCCGATACCACACCGTGCCAATTTCGACATTGACCTCCTAAAAGGCTTCGTCGAGGCGGAGGAGCGTTTCGGGGAAATGCCAGGCGTCTCCTCCGAAACATTTCCCTTTGTCTGTTTTAAGTGACTGGGTTAGTAGTAAGGAGCGAGAAGCCGCCATAGTGACTGCACCGAGCGAAAAAGGGAGAAACGAGCTCCTCCGTGCGAGAAAAACGCATCCGAATATCGAGCCCGAAAAACGCGGAAAAAACGGGTTTAAATCGACAGCCGGCCGCCCGCGTTACCTGGTAGGGCTCTTTTTGTCGCCCATGGTGAAGAATAGTCCCTCGAAAATAAGAAGAAGGGGGTAAAAAAGGGGGGGCCTCGGTTAATTGTCAGTGAGTGTGAGTGGGATCCAGATAGAGCCGCTGCTGAGGCTGTTGGCAGACAGGCTCCACTCGGCTCCGGCTCCAGGCTCCAGGCTCCGGCTCCTCCACCACGTGACCGGCTCAGGCCAATCACAGCGCGGCCAGGTTTAAAAGTCTGGATGGACTGGATGGGTTCTCAGTAGCCACCTCTAATTCCGATTCAAGATCCGGATTCAGAATAAAAAAACTAAAAAAAAAACTTTATTTCGTAATTTAACATCTTATTCTTATTATTTATTTATTTATTTATTTATTTAAAAAAAAACGCTTATTTAGGACATAGCCAAAGTAAATTGAATGCTGTTTGTTCATGAACATTTTTCAAAATCCAAGAAGTTTCTATCACAAAAGTCAGAATCATCAAGTCAAGGACCTACTATATGTGTTCTATATTAAACTATATACATTATTATTATTATAATTCTGCATTCAGTATTAAGCTATCCCTTGTCCCCTTTACCAAAATATGTTGTATTAATGTGTAGTTAAAGAAATTTAAATTTGTGGGGAAAGTCAAATAAAAAAAATGCTGTAAAAAATGTCTAATCAACCAAAGATTTTGTGACCCCCCCCTGAAGTGCCTCTGCGGACACCCTTGGGGTCACGGACCACCTGTTGAAGACCTTACGCTCTAAGTGGTTTTGTTCTTGAGTAATCAAATGGGACACAGTTATGAAAATCGGAAGTTGTTGGGTTCCGAGAAGAGGGTGTGAACTGTTTGTTCCAGAGCTGTTTCTAGAGTTTCTATTCCGCCGTCATATTTAAACTGTTATTCATATTTATCTGACAAACTCTGAGCAGTCACACAGTGCGTTTACATGCAGGCGTTTGCAGAAGAAGACGGTAAACAGAGCTGGTAGAAGAACCACCTGAGGGATAGCGCCATCTTATCTGCACCGTAAGTAGCGCGCACATTACGTACAAGATTTAAAAAGCTATTATAAGCTATTATCCATCTGGTTGTTGGACCACACTCAGAAAGTCAAATTCGAGCATAGCTCCATTAAACTGTGCCTGTAAATGCACTGACAGACCAGTCACATCACAGGTGTCAGACCATATGGCCCCTGGCCCCAAGCGGCCCACCAGAGGGTCTAATCCGGCGCGCAGCATGAATTTGTAGAGAAAACTACACAGAAGACGGCAATTTGTCAATTGAAGAAAGACAGCATCAGCTCTTCTGCTTGGGCACACGTTTTTTTTTTAGGAACTTGGCTGCTAGGTTGTTCCAAACATCTTGGAGAACTAACCACAGATCTTCTGTGGATGCAGTCTTCCTCAAATCCTTCTTCTCCCAGGACGTCTCGTTCTTTTTTACGCTGAAGATAGTTCTTAATGACCTTGGCTGGATGTTGATAAATTTGTGGCCAGTCACCCTCCTCCCTGATGGCACTGATGATGGATAAGTATCTGCCCGTAATTCTCAGCCAAATGTTTCACGTGTTGATTCGTCCGTCCAGATCACCTGCTGCCATTTTTCAGATGTTTTCTACATAGCTGAGTCTCTCGGCCTTGTTTCCACGTCAGAGAGATGGATGTTTGGCTGCAGCTCTTCCATGAAGACCAGTTCTGGTCTCCAGACAGTAGATGGGTGAACCTGGGTCCCACTGGTTTCAGACAGTTCTGAGCTGACGTCTCTGCTGGACATCTTCAGATGTCAAAGGGAAATAAGCTTGATGTGTTTTTCATCTGCTGCACTAAGTTTCCTTGGTCGACCACTGAGTCTACGATCCTACAAAATCCCTGACTTTGTGCAAGTGAACCTATGAGGATTGGTGCTGGTTTGAAGGCAAACGGTTGTAACACCAAATATTGATGTGACTTAGATTTTCTTTTGTTCACTCACTTTGCATTTATATTTTTGAAATCATTCTTAGCTTACAGCATTTTCTTCCCCACACCTGCCTAAAACCTTTTCACAGAGCTGTTTTTATATATATATATAACAAGACACACACATTTGTAAGAGTATCTTTATTATTAGTCCATGTTCTTGGATTTGGAATAAAATGTCAGAACTCCTTCATTTTTAATATTCAGACACAAATTCTCGAGGGTTTCTTTCTGAAACGACACAAAGGTTTAATAACCACATTGCCCTCCTCTGTTTAGCAATGCAGCCACATTCACAGCAGTCTCCTGAAGGACTCGAGACTTTCCATCACCCAACATTTACAAGAGAAACTTTTTAATCGCCCCCCTTTACCCTCCTGCCTCTGACAGGCTGCGTCATGGAATGTGTTGGAGCAAACACTTGCACGCCTCCACTCTCTGCCCAGGAAAAGCCTCTCTGTGGGGGAGACCGAGCGTGAATCATGTCGGCTCATTAGCCGCTCTCCACGAGCCCAGGTCCTATTGTGAATCCCTCGCTTTTTCTGGTCAGATTGAATATCCGTGCCCCCACGTTAGTCTGCCCTCCGCCCAGTGATTACCTCTGCTTAGCTCACACCACGCTGCTCCAATTGAGCTTCATCACGGTCGCCTACTGACAACTAGAGTTCAGTCAAAGCAACGTTAAGTCTTGCCTGGCTGCTTCTGTAATGAGTTGCCGAGAAAAAAAATGTTTGTTTTTTTGTTTCAGCTTGCAACTTATATGGCACTCACTTGCATGGGGTGTAGCGAGGGGAGTTCATTTGTATTCACAGGATGCATCCCTGCAGCTGCGTATGTTTTTTTTAGGCAGACCACAATATCTGTGCTGACTGGATAATTTAGCGATAGAACAGGGACGAAGATCGTAGCAACGGAGACGTTTAGAAACACCAACAGAGAGCGACTGGTCTATATATGAGAGAAGTGCACTTTACAGAGCAAATCCTTCCGCCCCTCATCAACTACACCCCTGAGCAAAGTGCTTACTTACAGCGCTCGCAGACGATTTCACGAGGCAAACGGTTAGCCCTCATTCATTATTTATGAGAGGTGTTGCTTGGTGTTAAGGTGGCGAAACAAATCGAAGGCTGCGAGAACTCTGAAGGCATTTTTATGATGCAAAGGAGGACGACAGTCACGCCAATCACGCGCAATTTAATTCCGCCAGGCTCAAAGAAAGTTGGCCGTCGCTGTCAAATTGCACAGGTTTACCTGCAACGCAAAACTGTTCAGACTCAATCTGAGCGCATCCCTCGTCTCAAGCAGACGCTTTGTTTGAAGCATGAAGCAGCCCTGAATTCCAATAACTCCAGAGAGCTGCAGAGTGTCTGACGGTAAAAGATGGAAGTTGTACCGCTTCTAGGCATGAATGTGTGAAATCTGAGTAATGTCGAGTGTTTTGGAGAAACCGCAGGTTTAGTCTCTGCTGCAGCCAATGTGCCCATCAAATGTGATTACCAGAGACGTACGTGCGCAGCCCGGCACCCCTAGGAATCACATCTATACCCTGGTTGCTCATCCTCGACGCCAACATTTGTTTCCTCTGCGAGAATCAGCGTGCCTTTTATGTAGAATGGAAAGTTTTATTCAAAGAGATCAGGTTGGTGAATCAAATGTCTTTATAGTTGGTATGAACAGCTGATGCTGGAAAGTGTAGTGAACCATCATAGAGAGGCAGATGAAGTGATATTCGTCAGATACGGGGACAATAGTGGAGCCTGTCTCTCCTGGAAGGGATGTGTGGTGTTGGATGCATATGTAGAAAAATGGAAAAAGAGACTCATTGATCACCTCCTCTCAGCCGGCTTAGCTGCCTACCAACTTGGTGAAAAACGTGGAGGGGCTCTGAGACTGGATGGCCACCCAATGAGCCCTTCTGATGTAGTGCACTACCAGCTTGAGAGTGTGGAGCCATGCGGAGCAGTTTGCATCCTGTCATCGACCTGCACTTAATCCCCCCGTTATTGACCTTCACCTCAGGCTAACTTAAAACAAGTGCTTTAGTTTCCGAACACTAACCATTATTTGCTGCAGTTTTGAGTCATTCAGCCACATCAAGAGCCCACACTCGAACCCCGCAGTCAAACGCAGCCCTAGTACGTGCACAACCCATTAAGATGCAACATATGCATGACTTTCCCTCAAGGGAGATGCAACACGACTGCACTTTATGCGTTTCAACGTTGTTCAGGAATCCCTCAGGTTTTAGGAAGATGTGCTCTGATTACAGAATGATTGTGTATCTGATGAGCTAACGGGGGGATAATAGCAGGCACCTTCTAAGAATTTTTCAGCAAACCGTTGACGTCATAATGGCATAAAACTTTAAAGAGAAGCTGACACAGTTTAATGCTGCAGACAGTGAGAGCCTGAGCTTTTTCGTGCAGGGGTGAGGTTAGAGTTAAGGCAAATGTGCACCATGATGTAACATGTGGGGTGCTGCATATCAGGCTGTACAAGATGCTGAAACCAAAAAGTGAAAACATCAGAAACAAAAGGCAAAAGAAACTGAGACAAATTCACTGGACGCTTGTGCTCATAGTCCATTTAAATTGAAGAATTACAACTGAAACAAGCGACAACTTGTTCTTATAGTTGAAATTTCCACAAGGACCCAAAAGCTCGAAAGCTCCCGCAGTAAAATACAATAAACTTGAGGATGTGGCAATTAAACTCAGCGAAGAATAAATCTGTTCAACATCCTTAAAGCCCTCTTGTCTCGAGCAATTTCAGTTTGCATTGAGAATCCGCGACTCCTCTCGCACTTTTTTTTTTTTTAACCAGAGGAGCCCACTGTGTTATGTCAATACCCCACTGAATCATTTATGTGGGCACACAGAAAGATCCACACACAACGCCCGGTGAGCACAACCAGCCCGGAACGCAGAGGAGAAATCTCCAAATCTCTGTCTGGGCCATTTTGCACTGTTTACTTGTTCCTCGAAAAAAAAAAAAAAAAAAAAACTGTTAGAAACTGAGGAGTGGAGATAAGAGCGGGGCAGAGGAGGGAGAGTTGGCAGATAAAAAAAAAAAAAGAAAAGCAGGAGGAGAGCAGACTGAGAACACCTCCCCTCTCTGTCTCTTTGGCTCTGATCCATACTCACAGAGGAGGAGAGTGACTTATGATTAATCATCCCTCACAGAATTCCCCAATAACATTCCCCCGATCAATACACCGTGCACGCCAGGAGGGAGAACACACAGCTTAGAAATAATATTTGAAGCCATCTTTTCTGCTTCCTTGCTTGCTTGAATCCAAATCTTTTGACTCTGGTGCAGAATCGGTCCCTCTTCAGTTTATATTTCAACAGTGATGCCACTTTTGTCACCAAGAGTCATCTTTCCACTTTTTTGTTTTTTTTCTTAGACTCTTGTTGCAGCTGTGAGGTTGGCTGCAGAGGGTTTGCTGCCAAGACTTTGAGGGTGCGGGAGCAGGAAAAAAAAAAATGGGGAGCCATAGGTTTAAGAAATGCTGCAGGGATGCGAGGCGGGAGTTGATGGAAGCCTGGCTGGGTAACCTGGGCGTGGGGGGGTCTGATGGCTCGTCTGATGGTGTCCCGCGAACGATGTGGCCTCCATAGACGATTAATTGGTCCTGCTGCTCTCTTCTCCTCCACCTCTCCTCTCTGCCTTTTCTTTTCTATCCCTTTCAGGCCGGCTGTTAGAAGGAACTCTCTCCTCGTCTCGGTGCTTTGCTCTGACGGTTTCAGGATCAGGATTCTGTAAAAGTATTTTCAGACAATTTGTCATTGACGTTATATAAATAAAACTGAACTAAAACCCAGTGTTGGGAGTAACGTGATACAAAAGTAATGCATAAATTACTGTAATGCATTACTTTTTGCTGTAAAGTGTTTTTATACAAATAAAATAATCGGAGCAAATGTTAACTTCCTGTTAGTAGAGAACAGCTGATTGGGAAGAAGATGACTGCAGCGGCAGAGTCGGTCTCTACATTCACCAGATGGACATATGCTCATTATTTTCAGTTCATCAGAGAAAAGGATACGAAGAACATTATCCTCCTGAGACCTGGGAGATTGTTTGCAGTGCATTTTTAATTTCTCTCTCTTCAAGACATTTGTAATTAGTTGGACATAAGAAGCATAAAAACCAAGCATCGTCTTTGAACAGAAAGTAGTTTTGAAAAGAAAAACCAATGCAGTCAATGTGTAACAAAATATAAAACTGTATATTTCAACACCTGAACTTCGCTTTGCAAAAACAAGATTGCAAACAATGAAGTCCCAACGTCCTCAAGCGAGTACTTGCTAATTAATGATGTTGTAGCTTGTTACTACTGATAATTTGTTAAATCTTTGTGTCATATCAAACCAGAGAAGTTAATAATCATAAATAAACAAGTTACAACCATAAAGTTTGATTAGGTTTTGTGCCTTGTTCACTTTTGTCTCGTTATCTGCTGCAGAACGAATCCACTGAAACACCCGCTACCACGTTCTTACATACTAGTGTATCGACCTTTTGCTCTCTTTAGATGACAAACTAAAACGTCCACTTATGAGGACAACAGGTCTCAATGAAGCAGAATAAAGCAGGGTCTCAGGAGGCCACAGTTAAGTTCACTTTGTGTGCGAAACCAAACTATCTAAAGTAATTTAAGGAAACATGTAGCGTGGTGCAGCTTTCTTTAGGTGTTCCCTTACAATGTACAGTAGTAGCTTCTAGCAATATTCATTTTAATATGAATAAATTTACAGTATCTCTATCACAATATGTTTTGCACCATGACTGCTCCATTATGTCATACTGTTGTTAGCGTTAGCCTAGCTCAGTCATCATGTCATTCCACATATCTACACTGAATGTAATAAGATCTACTGAGAACACAAAATCCATATTTCCAGTTATTTTTGGTGAAAGTAACTTAAAAGTAATATTACACCTCACAATTCAAAGACAGTAATATTATAATGTAACAAGTAGTAAGTAATGCATTACATTTTTTATAATAAATTGCCCAACGCTGCTGAAACACCAGCTGACGACGCATCCCCTCCATATCTTAAACCCACTTCAACCACATTTAGATGTGCCTCACCTTTAACCCACGTCTCTCTGTCACTCATAAAAGTTTCATGGTGTGCTCCTGCGATATTAAACAAATTTGCTCTTGTAACAGGCACGCGAGAGAACAGCCCTCCAGCGGCTCCAGCGGTACTCGTCTCCGTAGTAGTGCTTGCCTTTCTGACAAAAGCTCTCGTGGATTAGTAATAAAAAAAGAAAATTGCAGAAGAACCTCTCCAGCATCTTACAGGCAAGTGGGGGTGAATAGGCGCTCGGCTAAAGAGACGTTTTCTTTTTTTTCCCATGCACAAAAAGTTTTGCAAGTGATGGGTGACGAGGAACAAGCTGATTACAGATTTCTGCACTACGTTAATTCTCAGCCCTTCTTTCTCATACATGTCCACTTCACTGTCATACATAGTCATGCACACACTTTGTCTCTGTTTATCTCTTTCTGTTCCACACACTCATGCACTGAAATGGGGGGGGTGGGGGGTGGGGCATCTTCGTCTTCATGGCTGTTTGTGCTGAATGGTCATGTTTGCGTGCCGTTAAATGTGCCGTTTGTCCAGTGGTCAAGTCCTGGTGGAGCTGTGTGGGATGTGTGGAAACGTCTAGGGGGAATTGGGGGAGAAAAAAAAATGGGGGGTGGGGGTTGGGGTTGGGGTGTGTGTGAGGGAGGGTGGGCAATTGAGGACACTGTTTCCTTCAGCGGTGGAATGTCTTCATGCGTGTTCCTGTTTGGAGAGGCTGCTCACGGCTCCCAGAAGTTGGCAGGAAACCACATGCTGCTTACACTTGGGCTGATAAGAAGGAGAAGGAGGAGGAGGAGGAGGAGGAGGAGGAGGAGGAGGGGAGAGGCAAGAGGAGGAGGGGGAGGAGGAGAACTGGGGTTGTGGTGGGAGACAGAGAGAGAAAGAGGGAGAGGAGGGGTGGGCGCTTTAGCGAACCTTCAGGAAGGTAGATTATCCCACGAAATGCTGGCAGAGCTTCAGCCTTTGTGCATGCATGCCTGTGTGTGTGTGTGTGTGTGTGTGTGTGTTTTGAGGAGAGAAAAAGGATGTGTGACAAAAAAAAAAAAGAAAGCAGCTCCTTCAGCTCACTCAGCAGTGGAGAGTTTCAATGAATCCAGGGCAGCCTCCACAAAGAGCTGCAGAACAAAAGGCCTGCAAGCTGAGAATGTGCAGCGTGGAGGCACGGCCCAATCTCACGCTTTGTTAACTCCCAAACACAACACTGAAGAAAGACTAAGACAGTCACGCCTCACTTGTCAATTACCTGCCTGTTGATTAAAAATCTGACAGCTCAACACCTCAGACTGGAGGATTTTTGCGCCGTGGCCTCATGCAGGAAGACTCCACCACTTGGAGCTGAATTTTTATCGCGTCGTATTTCTTTTACCTTTATTTATTCAGGGAGGGCCAGTTGAGAGCAAGCTCAACTTTATCAATGACGCCCTGATTACAAACAATCCATCAGTACGATATGAAGTACATACAATATAAACATAAATATAAAGCAAGGCGATAGATTGGGAGGCATTTAAAAAGTGCATGTACACTCATGGAGGAGTGCATGGAATCATGATAATATGTCTGAACTGACTAAAAGGAATCAAGATTATTCCATTTGATTGGTGCAAAATGCTTAAAGGCCAATGGATTGTGAATATGAGTAGAGTAACTGAATAACTTAAATGTTGGTAAGCTTGTTAGATGAGGTCGTTTGTGCAGCAAATGAACAGTGAGCAATGTGGTTCTGGATGAAGTCCAGGCCACATTTTGCCACAGTTGGCAGTGATGGGTCATGAACCCATCACCAGAAATAAATCTAGTTGCGGCACGACAAACTGTGAAGCATGCACATAAAACTTCTAAACATCTGAGCGTTTATGTTCTGTTTTGTCTTGACCTACAGTTTCTCAGTTTGTTTTTTTTCCCGCCGTACCACCGCGACACAACCAGTTCACGGTGCATTTGCATTCCAGACTGTTTGAGACCCGCAGCATCAATGGCTGGAGGGGCTGCAGCACTTTGACCCCAGCACCAGCTCCGCACACAGCATGAGGTTTAACCTCGGCTGAACCCACTGTTTGTCGACTCTGCAGCAACCTCTGCATTCACTTTACAGCTTCTGCTGAGATTTTGCAAATATTCATGATGAAAAGCTTCGAGCAAAACATTTCGTCTCAACTTTGCGTGTTTAATTTTCACAGGTTGCTCTCATCTGTTTCTTACTGTCTCCATTCAATCTGAACCTGAAAGCCAGGCTTTATTATGTTAAAGAAAAGAGAGGGGACGTCATGCGTCAAACCTACGAGGATGGTAGGACCAGTTTGTGGAGCGCCCATTCAACCAGGGGAGCTACAGTGACTTTCTGATACTTATTAGGAAATAAAAACTAAGGCAAAGATGGAGCCTGACACGAACACAAAAACACTTTAGGAACAACTCCAACCCACAACCCAAATTCACTAGATCCCAAACTGATCAAGTATCTGGGGGATGATCCATATAGACCCCTCCCCTCATCTCATAGCACCCACTAACAACACTGTGTTTCCAGACATCACAGGACAATATTAGGGAGGTGGTCATAATGTAATGCCTGATCGGGCTGGTTTCTGACAAATGTCTGTTAAATGCATTATATTATGTTGCAGATGCTACTGGGGATCAGTTTAATTACTGGGCGTAATAAGCCTTCACTTAAACTAATCTAAGCCAATAATAGTAATAATAATAATAATATGTCGTCATTTATTCATTGTCAGCAACGTAACTCGTAAAATGTATCAAAAACATCTCATGACAAATGATTATTTATGTGCTTGTCAAGACAATCTTTCCGTTAAATCTCCAAAATGCACAAAAGGGATAAAGACACTGAATAAAAGGGTCGTAAAGGGTCACCGGTTCCCACGGACCAAGAAAAATGTCAAAGACACACGATTCTCTCCACTCTTTTAATTTATTTATTTATTTTTATCTGAGTGTATGAGCCTTTGTGCCCTTCCGATACAACTGCATGGGCTGAGCCCCACATGTCCGACCGCAGTCTATAGCAATTCCCACAAGTGCACACACGCACGATCCAGGGGGATTATAAATCACGGGCTCTTGGGAGAGGTTTCAGCTGACTACGCCTGGTGTTTATGGTTTTCTATGACTGAATCCAGCTGTTTGGAGCCGCAACATGCTCCGAGAGGTGCAGTCAATTTGGCAGATTAGCGTATTGACATATGGTGCGTCCTCCATCCAGAAATCAATATGTTTTATTTTAATTCCTGCAAATGTTTACTCGAGAATCTGGACACTGAATGCTTCTCCCACCCCCCCCCCGAGGGGCTCCGCCGGCTATTATACAACATCTACGGCCTCCTATTACACCTCCTCCGTGTTTTCTCTCCTGTGAGGAATGACTTTCTGGCCGACCAAAAAGCAACAATCGCTCTGAGAGTGCAACGGGATACGCTTCCCCCCGTCCTGAAGTAGGGCAGCCAAATCGAGCAATCAGACAAGACATCCATCACTATCCTATAGGGTGGAGTAAATGACCTTGATGCAGTCTTCACACTCAATTTCAGATACCCTTGGGCTCCATTATGAGGAGATTTAAGCAGCGAGAGCGCGGCCGGCCTTCACATCTGATTCTTGCGATACTAGAAGTGATAAGTGTGCGATGCCGCGCAAGAGAAATAGCAATACAGGAGATACAGGAGGTGTGGGACGGAGGGAGGGAGGGAGGAGAGGGTGAGTCAGCAGGTGATGAAAGCGGCGGAAAATTAAGATGGAGTAACAGGACTCGGTGAGAGATGAGAGCAGGAGATGGCTGGAAATAGCTGCAAGAGCGAGCAGGTAGAAGGTGGCTGAGGATGGGGAGAGGATAAATTGCTTTTCAAGGACTTTCTAAACCCTCTGAAAGAGAGCCTCAAAAACCAACAGTACTCCAGGTAGAGTAGACACAATATGAGGGTAATCTTCAGGAAAAAAAAAAAGAAAAAAGAAACAGATCTCAGGAGTGACTCATCACAGCGGTGGATGTGAGTTTAAGCAACTCTCCGTAGCTGGTGGTGGAGAAGAAAGACGAGGCAAGAATGGGTAAAGACTCGCACCCATCCCCCTCTTTAGCTCTTTAGCTCTCCTTTCCAGCTGTGTGGGGTAGAAAAAAAGAAAGAAGATGTACGAGTGCCCTCCAATGAACACATGTTTATATAGCCCACAGGTACGGAACGGGATTAGAGCCACTGGGGGAAAAAAATATAGTCAGAGCAAATGATTTTTGGTCAGTTCTGACTTTTTTTCTCTGAATTCTGAGATTAAATTCTTACTTTTTTCTTAGAATACTGACTTGAATTTCAGAATTCTGAGAAAAGAGTTAGAATTTTGAGATTAAGTTTACTTAATTTCAGTAATCTGACTTTTTTTAAATCATCATCTGAGTTTAATCTTAGAATTCTGACTTTTTTCTCAGAATATTGACTTTAATATTAGAATTCTGAGAAAAAGTCAGAAAAGTGAGGTTAAATGAGACTTTAATCTCACAATTCTGACTTTTTTTCTCAGTATTCTGAGGTTAAAGTTGGATTTCTGAGATTAAAGTCAAAATTTAATCTCAGAATTCTGACTTTTTTCTGATAATTCTGAGATTGAGAATTCTGAGAAAGAGTCAGAGCTCAAAAAAAAAAATGAATTTGCTATAACAACATCTTATTCAGTGGCTCTAATCCTCTTCCGTACTCAGGGATGTGGCAGGAGACAAAAAAAAAAATACACAAAAAGGACGCCCGCTGAGTTTTGATGTAATTTTAGACAATGGTTTTCTTTTAATTTCCATTTTTTTCTTTTTCTTCCCCCCTCCCCCTTCCCTCCCCCTTCCCTCGCCCGTCTCCAGCCGCCGTAGCGCTGCAGAGATGCACGCCGCTCCAGTCCCGCGGGAGTTCATCTGAGAAACACCACCTGCAGCTTTGAGTGGCGTCATTAACAAAGGTCAGATGTGCTCACTGTGAAATTATACACACATGAATTTCTCATTGACTTGTTAATACACCTGATACTTGGTTGCCCACGGTGACAGTCTGCCCTTTCCTGTCTGCCGGGGTGGGGCGTGGGTGGGGGGGGTTAGATAGACAAGCGTGCAGCACGTGGTCGACCATGCATCTGATTCAATTAAGAGGCTGCTGATAACACTTAGGCCAGCACGTAAAGAAGACTAACACCATTAATGAACCAAGGGCGAAAAACAGAGCATTATGGGATGTTGAGACAGAGGCTCTGCCTTCGTATCTGATAGGAGGTGAAGATTTTTAGGACAGTGAGTTTTAACATTTTAACATAAACTGATTATTTTACTGTAATTTCTGCTTTCAGACAAAACGACAAATGATGCACATCTGAATTCAGTCAGTTTGGTTTAACAAATCCAGGCTAAGGATGATGAGAGTGATGCTGTTTCTGCAGAGCTTCTACAAACCTACAAATCCTAGATTTAAACATTGCTCCTGTTGTGGAAACGTTTTAGTCTCAACGGAGAGCGGAGGCGAAGAGGAGAAGGTGCTTTTGTGAATTTACCGGCTCAGGGTGAACACACTGCACGGCAGATTAACTCTAAGTCTTATCTAACGGGGCCGGTTTAAATGCAGCTAAAGAGTTGTGTTACAGTGTCTGTTAAACTTTCAAATATGCCCCAATCAGGCATAACATTATGACCACCTTCTTAATACTGTCTGTGGATCATTTCCTCATGGGGGCCGTCTGCACTGGGAGGTGTGTCTGGTCTAATTACAGGGACGTCATCTGTGGCACCTCTTGGAGTGGCTGGCTCTGCATAGGTGGTGGTTTGTCCTCACCTGGATCTTCAGTGCCCTGGACTGGTACTGGACCATGCTGTGCTCATGCATTTTGTATGAAAAGTTTGATTTGATGATTTGAAAGTTTGATCCCACAGATACTTGATCAGTTTGGGATCTAGTGAATTTGGAGGTCAGGTCAACACCTTGTGCTGTTCTTTTGTGGGGTTTTTTTAAGTTGTTAGTTGTTAGTCTAAAGCATTTGTGTGTGTGTGTCTGCATCCTGCTGGGGATGGCTGCTGCCATCAAGGAGAGTCAAGGACTTCTCCTGTCAGTGGTCATAATGTTGTGACTGGTCGGTGTACCCTGCTATCCTGCATCTCCAAAATGTTGACAGTTTATTGCCTATCTTTTCTACATCCCATGTTGGTAATATCATGGTGGCGCTACAGCTTCATCTGTAAGATTCATCCAATAAGGACCACGAACGTCTAAAAACTACTCGTGCTGTTAAAACCAACAGAAAAGGACCAAATATTGGCATAAAGAGCAGCCGCTGCTACAGATTAGATCCGGGAGAAATGCATCCATGAGCTGAGCTCTTCACACATTCCTCCACACACCACGGGCACACATTACCCATCAGCAGATTGGCCTGCAGATGAGCGTACGTCTCCGTGGCAGCCCCCCCCCGGCGTGGTGTGAACAACTTACGGTCGTAACGCTGTGAGAAGGGTTGTCATGAGGAGAAACGTATCATCAAGAGTCAAGCAGCTGTGTCAGATGAGACTTTCACACGGCCCGCCGCTTTGTCGTGTAAGAGGAGGTTGCAGCTTGTCCTTGTCCACTGAAGCGAGTGTTTGTGCAGTGGAAACAGAGCCCGGGGCGGTGTATGTTCGCGCCACTCATCCATGTGACTGCGACGTATAAAACACTCCACTGTGTTTCCGCTCCTCTGCTCCGTGGGCGAGCGCTAAGTGTGGAGGCTCGTGGGGCTGAGACGTAGTATTGCGGTGGTAACGGTGGAACCTGGGCGTGTGTAGAGCGCATGAAGTACGTCTGCAGATAAAGAAAAATAATACAGATCATTTGAAAGCTTTTTTTTTTTTTTTACTAACAGTCAAACAATGAGAGAATTTAGAGTTGTCTCTGAGGTCTCCTAGCAACTGGCCCGAAGGCATGCATGAGTGCATGAGTCCGGGTTGGGGTCAGGTCATTAGGGTAAGGATTAAGGTCTATCCACTCAGGTTTCCTGGAGGGAAGGATGACTGTCTTGTAAACAATCCATCCTAATCCTCACTGACTCAGACGGCTGCATGTGTCACAGCAGAAGGTGAGGAGATACGACTGGAAGGTTAAAATCAGGTTCTTCACGACAACGTTAACAACTTTTGTTAACTCGGTTCCAGTCATTCTGCAACATGTTCCGTGCAAAAGGCAGCAAGTGGACCCCGTTCTCTACAGACATACGGAGCAGAAAGCATCCAAATCATTTTAAAATTCATAAACAGACCTTTTTTTCTAGATGTTGTTGCTAGGCGATGTCGTCAGGAGACGTAGATGCCCAACATGGTGGCCCATATTGATGTTACTGGCATGTTGTTGGCCAAGTTACCTAGTCACATAGCCGAGCCAATCACTGTTGTTACAGAGCTGTGTTACAGAGCTGTGTGTCATCAAACAAACAAAAGAAAATACGCAACAAGTCGACAGAAGTACGACATCATTTCTCTCCATTAGGCTCTAAATAGACGTCTCACAGTTTGGAGGATGTCAAGATGCTCATTTTTTTTCCTTCTTCTTCTCGAATCCGGTGGCCAGCATCGAGGTCTGTTCTCAATTAGAGGCTGTCACGATACCTTCTGTCACATTCTTGAATCGTCCAACAGGCTGGATGCTTGCGAGGATCGCCAGGCTGTACATTTGCGAGAATGGGCGTTTTGGCACGACACTCAACCCGAGCCCCTCTCCGCTATACGTCGCCCTCCATCTCTCCCGCTGTCCTCGCCTCTACGAGATGAATACTAAAGAATCATCCTGGATTTATTTGCTGTTGCCTCATGTTCGCCTGAGGATGTCTCACCAGAGCTGAATGCTGTGCGCCCAGCCACAGCGTAAGAGTAAACTGGCCGAGGCCGACTTTCCTAAAAGATATTAAACAGTCAAGGTTAGAGCTGGATTTGCACCTACTACAGATTTTCCTAATGCATTTTAGAGCGAAGCAGCAAAGCCGGACTGCTTCCTTCTTCAGTGTCTTGGTGCTAATTCTTGTTGATAGTGACCGAACAGAAAAACAGAGGTGTAAAATTATATTTAATAAAGTTTCAAAAATATAAGCAAATTACAAAAATAATGAGATCTAATATAAAGACCTAACAAATGGAGAAAACAGGGCTCGAAACACAAAATGAGGTCAAATCTAAGGCTTCAACTTGACCAGAACTGACCTGTTTGACAAATGAACACACACAAGGGTAATATATACACTGAGGACTAGTCCAAAACAGACACAGGGGGAAATTAAGAAACAATTAACATAAATCAGCTAACATACCTAAACTAAACATCAACTAAGTGAAGAAAAAGAGGGGGCCCAGAGACAGCTGATATTGGTCCATATCAATGACAATGATGGAGCCCCTATAGACACTAGCTGGCTTCCTGCTTCAGGGCAAAATTAACCCTCTGGATTCAAATCCAGCAAGATGCAGCACCACTGAATCTCCATTTCAACTTTTGCAGAAAGTGCTAACTTCAAACTATATACCAGTTTTTATTACAAAAACTAGATTTATTATAAATACGCCACTTTTTCCTGAACATTGCCGTCATGTTGGTGCACGTCTGGTGCACGGGAGAAACGGTGAAAAGCAAAATGCTAGCATGCATTTGATGATGCATTTCCTGAATTTTAATGGAACTGGTCAGAAATAGCTTTGTTGTTTGCTAAATTTACACTTTAGATTTGAATTCTAAGTTCTAAAAATGGTTCGTTTAATGTGGTGTAACATGGTTTTCACAGTGAAAAATCTTCCTTTTTTTTTCCATTTTCCTACTTTTAGTCTGGTCTTAGGGCCAATGTGTTCGTACAGTTTGTCAAAATGAAAAAATAATTGTAAAATGACACAGGTGAGATTGTGCTGAAGAGTATGAAACCAGACAAGGCAACAATGTAAAACCGTTTTTAAGATGAAATATAAAGGCAAAACTAAAAGTAGTCAAAAACAGCCAATTACACTCTGGACTCCAGAGGGTTAAGCGAACCTACCTCTCAGAACACACAAAAACAAAAATATAAAACAAGCAACAGACAAGTTTACTGTTCAATACATAACCACATTTGAAGATCTTTAGACATTCAAAGGTCTTTGGATGTAGTGGTTGCATTTGCTCAAGCCAACGCTCACAAGCAGCAGTTTTAAAAGGAAAATGCACAAAGACTAAAACTGTAAAACCTCAAGAGGATGGTGGGGGGGCTCCGAGGCGCCCGGGGGCCCCAGACTGTCTTGAAACAGCCCTGAAGGTGAGCGTTTATATAATTCAAAAACCATGAACACGATGCATGAACTGTATGCACCCAAATAACCAAACTGCAAATGGAATAAAGTGTGATTTGAAACCACAACGCTACATGTGTTATTATCTGTAGATGTGTGCGAGTAACAAATTGTAAATAAAACACTGACACTGGTGTTGGATGACGGCTGTGGCCGCCGCACTTGGCAAGCAAGACACAACGAGCGCGCTTTATGTCAAAAAATATTCCTTCACTGCCTCCCGGCAAGTGACAGTAATTATGTTGACAAGTAAATATTTGCCCCACAATGTATTTGCTCATTAGCTTAATGGCTTCATTTGCATAAGTAGCTGTTGTGGTGGTGATTTTGGTGGTTTCACTGGCAGCTCACACTGCTCTTTACTCTTTGTTGACGACTCGAAATGTTCTCCCGCTGCACTATAAATTCAAGTGAATGAGCAGTTTGTTGGGGATAATTAGCGCTTGTGCTCGGCTTCTTGAAGGCGGCCTGTCGTCTCCTGATAAGATTCAGAACAGAACAGAAGACGCGCCGTGTCCTGACGTTACCTCCGGGGCCGAAGGGGAGGCGCGCGGAGGAGCGAGCGCGGGCGCAGGTTTGTCGACACACTTGTAAAAGCAACGAGCGACGCTAACATCCCGCAGATGTGTCGACTCCCCGTGAGTGGGTGGTCGGGCGCCTCGTCGATTTGTGCTGGAAAGATTAGTGAAT
Organism: Mugil cephalus; assembly: GCF_022458985.1. Classification (NCBI taxonomy): domain Eukaryota; kingdom Metazoa; phylum Chordata; class Actinopteri; order Mugiliformes; family Mugilidae; genus Mugil; species Mugil cephalus. The sequence goes on from NC_061773.1 coordinate 27,278,372, forward strand.
GTGCACGAAGGGCTGGGATGTGTTAGAGAGGAACATACATCCCACAACAGATGTATTACCACAACACACATCTCAAACCCTTTTGATCTAATAGTGAATGTTAACATTATTAGAGCGAGCGGGAAAAAAATAAAAAAGAAAAAGAAAGTCTGGAGCGAAACACACGCACATGTTTCTACTTCATTTGAAGAAATTGAATCGGTTATGGGACTTCCCCCCTGACCTCTGGGAAGAGGTCGCTGCGTAATACAAGAGAGTAGCTTTGGTCACGTGATGACATCAAGGTCACAACACGGGGGGAGGGATGTGGTTTCGTTTTGGGGTCTGCAGAGCTCTTCACTGCCGTGGATCATTTTCTTGAATGTTATTAACATGTATTAACATCTGCTTCTTAAATTATTATGATTAAAATTCCATCAGGCAGTAACTTAAGTGGCTTAATGACATTAAAGCCTGGATGGATTAAGGCCTTTTCTATTTCTTATAAGTTTGAAAATATGCAAATCATGTAATTTATTTTATTTTATTTTAATATTTAATCTTTTTTTTTTACTTTTTTGCTTTTGCCTCATTTTATATAATTATTGTTATTTTTAGATTTATTTTTTTATTATTTTTAACTATCTTACACCAATTTTTCTTTTTTTAAATATTTTATTATATTATTATTTATTATATTTATTGTGGGAGAGGTGAGGAAGAATAAAGTCTATATAATAAAGTGTATGTCAAAGCAAGATAATCATGCGTCAGGCATAGCAAATGGAATCAGGTATTTTTTTACTAGTGGTTTTCATGAGTACTTTTTTTATGTGCAGCTGAGTTACTGTGACCAACCTTGTATATCAATAAAGTCGATCTGGGTGTAGCTGGCCAAAATGAAGCCAGTTCTTTCTCCCAGTAGCTCTATGTGTGGGGGGGGTTGGTGGCTCCTCCATTGCCAGAACGGCCTTTGCACGTCTTTTAACCGGCACACCTTAGCTTTAAAAACAGCTCTAGGATTTATTTTAAAGCTCTGTTTAAACCTCCGAACGGCCTCGCCCTCCCTCCCTCCCTCTCAGAGCCGCCACACCTTCGTACGCCCGGCCGCTCTCAGAGTCAAAGACCGTAGCAGCAGCTCTGCCATTGTGGAATGATTTGCCTCTGCACGTCAGTCACTTCTCGAAACCCAGTCTCTTCTCTTTGTTTTTTTATTTATATTGCTTTATAAATAAAGTTGCATTGATTGGTTTGGACATTTGTGAGTGGAAAACCATTGGAAACAGAAAACATATGGTCACATGGAAGCAAAACTACATTTTTTAAACTGGATATGACATTACAGTCAAAGCTGGTGGGGGTGTTTTTTTTGGCAGCGCATCTGTGGAGACATTTTAAATATCCTGTTTGGAAAAGGCCACGTTTCAAGGTGCTGCAAAAAAAAAAAAAAAGCATCACATCATAGAGAGAGATGCAATGTGGCAATTTTGATGTTGTGCCATCTTCTTCTGCATGTGTTTGATCCCCCCCAAAATAAAAAAAACACACACACACACAATTACTAAGAGAAAAAGTCTGATGTGAGCTGTAAAACCCTTCAAAGTGTCTTTAAGTATCAAGTCAATTCTCTTATTTTATTTGAGCTCATTCATGTGGCCTGTGTGGCCTCCACTACAATGTTGCACAACTTTGTGGAAGAACATGCAGAACATGTGGGAACCTCATGGAGAAAACATAACGGAGAGGGAGGGGGGCAATTTTTAGACATTTTTAGGCCACCAGCTCCTATTTGGAAAAATCATCATCATCTGGTTTCCTCTTCTCTTTGGCACGTTTATGGATTGTCATACACTTTCTCCATACACCAATCAGGCATAACATTATGACCGCCTCTTCCTCATATTGTGTATTTCTACCCAGTTGTTGGACAGACTCTTTTAATTCTGACTGAGCTGAGGCATGGAGGTCCAGATGATGTTAGCCAACAGAACAAAACGTTTCCCTTAAGGCCAACTTGAGGCCAGGTTATTATTTCCTCATCCACGCGATCTGGACACGATGTGAGCGAGAGCTGTGAATGAACCTGCAGCTGGTGTTTGTCGACTAGCGCCGGGGATGGACCGGACTTCTGAGGAAGGATTTCTCGCCGGGATTTCACCCCCATCTGCGCGTCCTTGAATAAATTACACTCACATTTGTTTCACTTGCACACGTGCAGGTGCGCATGCGAGCGCGAATGTTTTTGGCTGCGGTCGGATGCAGTCCACGTAGGCCCTCGCGGGCTTGGAGAGATGAGAGAAATTACATCAGGAAAGCGTGACGTGGCTTTTAAAGCCTCCCACAGTCGACCACATGACAGAGACAAGCTTCGTGAACATAACTTCTTCTAAATATATGCAAACACTCTACATACAGAGAGAATAATGATTGAAACACAACTTCAGGCGGATCAAAGTTTGCGTTAAGCATGAACTTGGTTCAGAGACGTTTGTGTTGGTGAGGGACAGGAGGACACTGAGGACAAACTGCCCTCCATCAGGGGACGATTCTTCACACCCACCAGACTCATCCAGCGACACAATACAAAACTCCATGTTAATCACGTCAATGCTCCTCCATTCATATTATTACACCTTATCATGTATCCTTCTTATATATAGTATATATTTTATATTTACTTCTATTTCTTGTAGATCTGGATATATGCAGCATTTTATTTTATTTTAATAACCAGCAATATTTTTTTAATTTAATTTAATTCTTATGCAATTTTACTTTATTTTATGCATTTTTTAAAATTCTTTAAAAGTTTAAAGATTCTTTAAAAATCTTTGATAAGATTTGTATATATTCAATATTTTATTTTATTTTATTTTATTTTATTTTATTTTATTTTATTTTATGCTTTTATTTTATACTTTTTATTTTATCCCTATACTTTTTAAAATTTTATTCTTATGCTTTTTTTAATTCCTTATTTTATATCTCACACTATTTTTATTTTTACTGGTGGTTTTGAAGCACCAAGCAATTTCCCTTGTGCAGCAATAAACTCTAATAATCATCCTGAGCAATGCGGACGAGCTAAAGGTCGCGTAACGCGGCCGTGCTGCCAGGGTTCAACGGTCACCAGCCTCCTTGTGTACAAGTAAATGGATCCAGGTACAAGCTTGTTATCTGACTCCTTTCTGCTTCTCGAGTGCTGAGTCACTCAGCTCACAAACCAGCCTGCAGATAACTCCGTGCAGATTATCCTGTTTTATCTGATCTGACGCAGCGCTAACGTACGACATGCACGTTTCTCCTCTCTGATATGTCAGTGCCACTCGTGTCGGTGGCGGATTCTGCAGCGACGCTTCAGTCGCAATCTACTCTTCGCTCTTTGTGTTTCATTAGCCTCAAGTCTGGGTCTTTGATGAGAGCAGCAGAACTCCAAGAAATTAGAAAGCAGGATGTAAAGAAAGTCCTGTGCTCCTCCTTAACTTCCTCTTCCTTTCATTTAAACCTGTACTTTTCTCCTTCCATGCTGATGCCGTTGTGTCAGCTGGGAGGCACCGCGCTGTACCCATGCAGATGTAATCTACACCTCTCCGAGCCACAGAACAGCGATTCAATCGCGGCGGGGAGTCGATCCGTGACATGCTGACAGGATCGGCGCAGCGACACATGTGGGTATCTGCTTTCATGCTACACAGCCCAGGGGACGGGAAGACGGTGCGAGGCCAACTCTTGTCGTACGTGTCGGTGGAGGGGGAGGGGGAAGATGTAGAAAGAGAGTGACTTTACGAGAGAAGGCCGCAAGTGAGATGATGATGATGCAGGAAGAGCAGGTTTAAGGAGAGATCTGTGGATGAGACGTGACAGGACGAGGTTGTGCTGCTCTCAAGGTGGACACGTCTCTGTGTTTGTTTGCCCCGCGCACGTCAAAGGAATTCGGAAAAGGCAGCAGAGTGTCTTTCTGTGTTTACACGTACGCAGGAGCTTTCATCAGTGTCGAGGACTCGTGTCGGCATGTGTCAGGGGAGCTCGTGCGGCAGAGCACTCCGGGAGAAATCTCGTGTTCCCGGGCCTGGTTGTTAACATCCGCGAGGCATCGTTAGCCCGCTCCGCTCTGATCCGGGGAAAGGCTGCGAACGTGGACTTCACACGGAAGCCAAGGGGAGCGCTGAGCAAACGCCACTGAGCAAACGCCTCGGAGGTTTCGGCATCAAAGCTTCGGTGCGATTGTTGCTCCGTCTACTCCGGCTTGGAACGACACCAGCTGTGCGGTTTGATTTCACATGGTGCGCTGCTTCATTTCGGGATTCACGGGGCCTCCTCAGATGGAAGCTTCCAGTGCTGGAGTTTTGTGCCGTTCTCGGTTCTGGAGCAGCGGCAGAGATCCATTTGAGACAATAGCTGTTATTCTACTTCACAGGGGTTTATCTGCCTGGAGCGCTGTGTATCAGACATGTGGAGTCCCAAACTACGTCTGTTGTCTTGGTCTCATCAGCCTGCCCCAGTCTTCATGGCCTCCTGCAGTTATCCACTCCTACCTGGATGAACAATTCTCCAACCTGCCAATGATTCCCCTTATTCTCTCAAACTGTCACATAAGATCATCAGTTATAGCTTGTATTATTAGATGCTACGTGTTTCCTTCAGTCCGATGTATCTATGACAGAAGTTTGTTTATCTTGTTCCTCTTCTCTGTTTCTACCCGGCTGGCCTTAGACAGATGGGTCCCTCCACAATAGCTCAAGTTTTCTTCTTGTTAAGTTTTTCCTTCAGGCATGCTCTGGAAGTTTCAGACCATTTTTTGTAAAGCATCTTCTTGAGACAGTTTGTGTTATTGACGCTATATAAATAAAATTGGTTTGGAAACAGGAGACATTCAGCGCGTTTACATGCACAGCTTTATGAAGCTATGCTCGAAATTATACTTTCTGAATGTGGCCCTTGTCTCAGTTTACATGCGACAGAGAAAATCAAAAAACTGACGGAAACATGTCCTCCTCCTCCTCCACACTAGGTGGCGATATGTGTCTTATCAGCGGGTCAATACGGCTCCCTTTCCAGTTGACCTATGACGTCATATAATAAACAACCGGAGTCGTCCATGCAGCGGACCGGCATTTCAAACAACAATCAGATCTCATACATAATGTTCCTGCTACTTCAGGTGCAGATAAGATGGCGCTATCCCTCAGGTGATTCTTCCACTGGCTCTGTTTACCTTCTTCTTCTTCTGCGACCGGCTTTTGTTCAGTGGTCATTCGCCAGCCCATCAGTTGTGGAGCACACGCACAAGTGTTGTCCACTTAGAAGTCAGATTAAGGCGTATACATGCCGGAGAAAATCCATTTCTAATCTCATTATCTGGGCGTCTTAATCGGATGAGGAGAACTCTGGAGTTGCATGTTTTACATGCACTTAAGTTGTCCGGTTAAAGTCGGATTAAGGCAATAATTCGTTTTTTTCCTGTAAACATGCAGACTAAAGCAGATCACCTGAGATCGGATGTTAACGCCAGGTCTGAACACGGCCGTAAAAGAGGCTCTGAGCCGGATGCTCGCATAGATGCAGCAGACACAGTCGAGGAGGGAGCGTACGCCAGAAAGCAACAGCGCTGCCTTGTTGTTTCCAACTCCCCTCGCACTTAGAGGTTCCCTCCAGCACGGTCTCCCGCTGAAATATTAATCGCGTTTGACAGCTGTTTCAGCTAGGCAAACAAACACGAGCGCGGCGCTTTTCTGGAAAGCGTGGTGGAGCGACTGGCTCGGGCAGAGGAGCAACTGTTGTGGACAGAAAGGAAGAACAAGCTGAACCACAATGTGGAGGCAGCCTCGTCAGAAACGAGCCTGCGACGAGCCGCGGCGTACCTCAGACGTCGGTATAAAGCTTCACGTGTCCGCGGCGGGTCAGAGTCGAGCTGCCGCGCGGCTGTTCTCCCTTATAAAACGTTCCCTGCCTCGACAGAGTCACCTGCAACCCCCGACGCACTTAACAAGGCGGTGTATAACGATGAGAGGCTTTCTGGCTCTCGCACACGGCTCCGGCATGGCAGAGGCAATTTGCTGCATTAAGCTGCCTGATAGCACACGTCCACCGAGAGTTAGGGAGTGATTTAACGGACATTGCTCACACCAATTAGAGTGAATCAGCCAGGCAGCGGTGCCGACGACAAGTGGATGCCGACGCTGTCAACACACACACATGCTCCCACACACGCGCTGTACGGAGAAGAGGGGGGTGTTTCACTGGTTCTTTTGTGATTAAGAGCATGAAAATAGCCCATTTAGATAATCCTTCCCCGTCAGCACTGTCAGCCGGAGAGAGACTCTGACGTCCCCTCATTACCATACGCCAGTCATTTTCAAGAGGGCCGACTACAAAGAGGAACTCAAGAGACTGAGCCACCTGCTTCCCGCCTCGTCCACCTCGTCTCGTCCGAGGCCGATCCCTCGGAGCGACACGACGCGGGACGGAGGCCACAAAAAGGGCGAGAGCGGGGGGGCCGACGCAGAACCGCCAGAGAAAGACGCCGCACAAAAGGATTTCTATCTGCACGCCCGTCGGAGGAGTCAGGCCCTGAAGAGCACCTGATTCATTTCTTCTGGAGGGCTATTAATCTTTTCAAGCACCAGAATCACTTTGGCTCTCAGGGAACGGGAGAGGAGATTGAGTTTTCTATTACAATCAACCAGAGGCAAGGAGAAGGAGGAGAAGGAGGAGGAGGAGGACGGTGGAGGGGTGCTGGTTACGACACCGTCCTTGCCGCTGCCTTTCCCGTATAAAACAAAAACAAGGAAAGGAATGCATTATCTCCTGAGTGGGATTACTTTTAAATTTCTGGTCCCGGTTAATTCACTGTTGACGTAGAGGCTCTTTACATTAAAACGCTTCGCTTGGTCTTCGGATGATTTCAGTTGAGTCCGTGTGTTTGCTCACGAGGACAATGAGACACCTTGTCTTTCCAGACAGAAGATGCCCTTTCACGTCTCAGGCTTCTCATCTGTGTGCTTACGTCAAGCAATGCATTTCCATAGCAGGAAGGCTACGTGAATTAGCCAGGAGGAGTTTAAGAAGTCCTGAAATATAAGAGTATATTACATACACCGATCAGGCATAACATTATGACCAGATAATATTGTGTAGGTCTCCCTCGTGCCTCCAAAACCCATCAGAGAATGAATGGACATGGGTCTTCAGCACCAAAGCATCCTGCTCTGGATCGCCAACCTATGCGACTACTTGACATTCTGCACCTATACCGAACTCTAAATTGTGACTTTTGTCTCTACAAATATGAAACCCTAAAAGGCTGGAGTCATTATGTTGGTTGAATTTCAAATTTTGACACAAACTCGTTAGTATTTGATGGTCAAAGCACATTTTTTGGAATCACACCTTTTGATAATTCCAACGTCACCAATCATTGCGTCATGTGACAAATCTCTCGACCAGTACGAGAAGTCATTGCATCGAAGTCTTCAGTATATTTACACCACATCAGGCGTAACATTATGACCACCTTCCTAATCTTGTGTAGGTCTCCCCCTTGTTGCCTCCAGAACAGTTGTGACTCATCAGATAATGGACATGGATCTTCTGAGGGTGTCTGGAAACAGAATGTCGTTAGTGGGCGGCCTTTGGGTCCTATGGGTTGACGGGAGGCGCCTCTGTCTGTGGATCATCCCACAGATACTTGATCAGTTTGGGATCTATTGAATTTGGAGGCCAGTCCAACACCTTGTGCTGTTTTTCATGTTTTTTGAAGTTGTTCCTCAAGTGTTTTTGTGTTGCTACAATCAAGGAGTGTAATTTCTATGGGATGGAGGTGTCTGGTCTGGTCTGGTCTGGTCTGGTCTGGTTTAGATTGGTGCTAAATGAATGAAAACCAGGTCCAAAAGTTTCTCGGCAGAACATTGAATTGTCACAAGATGGTTTTAAAGTTATTGACTTCTCCTGACGTGGGTCATAATCTTGTGGCTGATGGGTCTATATTAGTGTAGTTTATGAGAATGTTACAAGGCTACAGCTTAGTATCTAATGGACTGTTAAATGAGGAGTGACATGATCATTTTACTCCTTTACATGTTGGACATGTTGATATAGATCGTGTCTCTGATCTCACAGTTTATGTTAACAAGTCAAAATCACTGGGAAAAAACGAAGATGCACTAACTTCAGTGTGTTATTTGTGGGAACCCCCCCATTATAAGCCTTAAATAGCTTCCTTGGGGTGCCCCCATTCCACACATTTAAAGGATTCTTTGTACAACATGATGATGTGTAATGCACAGTCTGTACATTCAGCACAAGGCCTTAGCAGACATACCTTCATTATTTGACATCTTCCAGTGCTAATTGCCTAATTACCTAATTACGAGGCTGAGTCAAATCAGTCTTGAAGACATTATCAGTTTGTCGGGGGTCAGAGGTGAACGCTCGCTACATGTGTAAGTGCCTGATTTATCAAACACGAGTCAAAACAGAGCACGGACGCCACATTAAGCACCGCCTCGTAGAATTTATCAGCTGCGTCCATTAAACCGCGGCCTAGCCCACTTAAAAAGAGACAGAGAATTAATTGCGAAAGAACTCAGAAGACGTGTCGGGGGGTTGGTTGAGGACCCCTCACCAGACCCCAAACACCCCCCATCCCCCCACCACCACCACCACCACCAGCAGCAGCAGCAGCAGCAGCAGCAGCAGCAGCAGCAGCAGCCAGGCTCCGAGTGAGGAGGCAGCGCTAATGGAGGAATACGGAGGCCACTGCTTTCAGATGAAAAACGGCATCGGGGGCCCCGTGTCACTTAATCAATGTGAAACCCCAACGGGGAGAAGGGATCCGCCGCCTGCAGGGAGGGAAGGGGGGGGGCAGTCAAGTCACAGCACTCACTGCAAAGAAGGGGTTTTAAATGGGACGGCGATGATGTCGCTGGATCCCGAGGGAGGTTGCTACGCTACAGCGATGCCGTCTCTTCTTGGGAGGTTCCCGACAACAACATCCATCTCTGTGACACGACACGACGAGACGCTGCCGCCGCCGCCGCCTTCACCACCACCACCACCAGCACCACCGACCTAAAGAGCCGTCGTCATCATCATCATCATCATCATCATCATCACCGGCGGCTCCAGAGCTGCCGTCAATCAAGCCGGATGAAATAATAATAAAAAATTGAAATTAAATTAAGAATAAAAGCCTGAAGCAACACAGAGGCTGTGCTAGATCTCCCTCAGCTGGTTCCAACCCGTTACAATCACCACACCACTCTCACTAATTTGGGTCATTTCTGTATTCCTTAATTATACTAATCAATGCAAGTCCACTCAGGGGACACGGATATTTAACTCCTCTAGTTAAAGCCTACAGGCCGCAGCGTGAGCCACAGTGTCGGTTTGTCTCCGCCGCTCTATCTGGCGGCTGCCTCGGGTCCTGGGGTGCTCTTATCGCTCAAACTAACGGCTCCCCCGCCTCCTCCTCCTCCACCTCCTCCTCCTCCTCCTCGCTCGCGGCCCTCATCTATCTGCCTGACATGTGCTTCCTTGTTTGTTTTCTCTCGCCTGTTAAGACGCGGACGATGATATTGAGCCGTGTCGACGCCGCTCCTCCGCTCGCGCCGGCCGAATCAATCACCCCCCCTCCGCCGCCACCACCACCACCCGGGCCCCGGCTCCGTGCTCCACTGCCCTGTTTAGTGCAGACAGAGTCTTTTCCACTTCAATCAATGCCGAGGCGTCAGGGAGAGGTTAGTGCTCTTCCTGCTATTTATTAAGAGGAGAGTAGTGGCTCTCTTTAAAAGTAGCTCCAGAGTGACAGGCAACAAAAAGACAAACGCTTCACAGCTTGGTGGAATATCTTTGCCTTTTCTGTTTATTGAAGCCCAACGTGACATGTAACAGGTGTAAATATGTACAGAGGAAATATACATGGTTAATAGACTGTTGGCAGATCACTGTTAGCGGACTGAACTCCTAAAAAATCAAAATGTTCAGAGAGTAAAAAAATAGACCACAATTATTCTTATTTTTTTATTCTCATTAATGAACAATAAAAAAACATAAGTTCATCACTGGAGGAACACTCGTGCCACTTACAAAGAGTTTACAGGTCAGCTGATGAAGTCCGTCTCAGGATCGTGCAGGTCCTCCTGTGTTTGGACGATGAGTAAAGGGTTCCTGCGAGGACTCAGCTCCAAGAAAGTCCTCCCAGATGTGCCCTCGGCGCTCCCCGCTGCAGCCTCGTCCAGCTGTTTTCCGAGGCTGGAGTCTGGCGGAGAGATTCTCAGCTCCTCCGCCACTTGATCCCCCAGCTCCTGGATCAGCTGTCTGGAGGGACGGGCGTCCACCTTCCTCTCCTCTGCAGAGAAAAACGTGCTCGTGGGCTGGTGGGGGATGGGAGAGGGGGAGGGGGAGGGAGAGGAGGAGGTGGGCTGGGGCTGTGGAGGGTTGTCCTTAAATGTCTCTCCTCCTCCTCCTCCTCCTCCTCCTCCTCCCTCCTTGGATTCAGCGCAGCCCTGTCCTTCAGCCTCAGACTCTTCGCTCTCGTCGGATGAGTCGCTGCTGCTGCTTCTGCTGCTGTCACCGTAAGACACGGGAGCGATCCTGGAATCCCGTTGCTCTCCCACCACCTCCTCCTCCACCTCCTCCTCCTCCTCCTCCTCCTCCTCCTCCACCACCATTGTCGCTGCAAGCTCCAGCTCATCAAGCTCCAGCTCCAAGTCCTTTTTCTCCAGGGAGGTTTTTTTTAACGTCGCACCCAAGGCTGTCACCTTCCTGGACCTGTGGTGAAATGGAAAAAAAAAAAAAAAAAAAAAGTTCTTGTGGTGTTTGCACGGAGACAGAGGAAAGAAAGGGAAACTACATCAGTGGCACCAGAGACGAGAGAAGAGACGTGACGACTGACTGATGGACTGGCTCCGCGTACTAAAGACATAGCCACAGGATAACCATCTACAAATCTAATACCCATTAACCAAACCTCATATGAATGTTAAGTAGAGCGCGATTTGCAGAGGCGACGGGGGCTCAATGAAATATGGAAATATGGATGTTTAATAATGTAGGAAGATGAGCGCTGCTGATATACGCCGGGCTCAGGATCTCCTCCTCCCCCTCCTCCCACCCTCACCGCCGCTCTCCCCCTGCGAGAAGTGATAAGAGACAGAGAGGAATTACAGACAGAGGCAGATCCCTCCCTCCTCACCTCACCTCACCTCACCTCACACAGAGGAGAGGTAAACAGCTCTCGCAAACGTCCGCAGCAAGATTTAAATCCTGAGTACTCAGATCCAGAGAGAGAGAGAAAGGCCACGACAACGTGGGTGCGGTGGAAGTGGAAAGAATGAAGCTTCAGCCGGTCCTTAAGTGGCTGGAGAGACGGTTGCAGCTGTGCACCAAGTCTTGACTGCAGTCCAGTCAATAAAAAAAAAAAAAAAAAAAAGGCCTGGACGGAGAATGACTACAGGCAACAGCCCCGCAGCTAAATGTCTCAAAGATTAAGAGAATCCTCCAATAAAGTGGCGACATTAGACAACGTTCCCGTCCCCTCGGTTTTATGGACGCGTCTCTGCAGAAGACGACGCGCTGAGGAGAAAGAGGGAGAGCGTTTTTATTGCTGATGAATGTCCTCCTACAAGGCCTTGTTTGTGTAAAGCCATCAGATTGCACGGAGGCCTCCTCTCGCACATTATTCATGCTGGGAGCGGCTGCCGTGCTGCCAAAAACTTAAGTGCTTGCTATTCGTCCCCCCAGCGCGGTTAGGGAGGGCGTGCGTGCTGGCCCCCATCGCCATGGTGATTACGAGCCGACCTCTGCGGGTCACTGCCGATTCAGACTGTGTCCATTCGGGGTGGGAGAAAGTGTGTGTGGTGGGAGAGGGGGGAGGGAGGGAAGGAGGGAGGGGGCTACTCTTCCGCTGCCATTCGCATTCACACACACTCAGCCCTTGTTGCCCTCTCTGGTCCAATTAACCCACTGCTGAGCACCAGGATGGCTCCTCATTACCAGTGCAGGCCTAATGAGCTCCCTACTCTGGTGACTTAAGTGTTTATGGAAGCAGCTAGCGGGGGGGCTCGCATTCATTTAGGACCTCAGTAGGGACTGAGTAAACACATCTCACAGGTTTGCTGGATAACACGGACGCGCCGAGAACCCAAAGTGTTTCCCATCCACACTGGCAGAATCTGAAAGCAGAAGCCGAAGCTGAAACAGAAGCAGAAGCTGAAGCAGAAGCCGTTCAGATCTGTGCTCTGCATGCAAATACAGCAAGTACAGCAAATACAGCTGATGGATCTTTGTAAACGGCAATGTGCAATAAAGAGACATGAGACATGTAAATAATTCCATATTTATTCATCTGTGCCCAGACGTTGGTTATTTTTAAAGACCCTGCAGCAGAGTTCACATCATAACTGAACCCTGGAAGCTTCTATACGCACAGTCACCACCACACACCATCAACATGAACTTTTAGTTAATTCTTCTGTTCGTCTGTTGTTTAGTTGGTTAATAGCTATAATGTCTGTGAAGGTTCTCGGTGATCCAGGTCATGGTTTATATCCAGAAAGCGTTTTTTTGATCCAAGTAGCTTCTTCAGTCCTAAGAAACTGGAGGTAAGTTGAGGTTTAAACTGGAACATCTGTGGATCTGGTCCAACAGAAACATGCCTGACTTGTGTCCATTAACGGATAGATGCCGACTTGCTGAGACTCACCCGTCGCTGACACCAGTCGTGCCAGTTTCTGCTCGTTAACAGAAACAAGTCACGCAAGTTTCTGATGGTCTGCACCCACAGGTGTTCCTGTTTAAACCTCGAATTCCCAACAGTCCCTTAAAACTGAAGAAAAAAAATCTCTTCTAGTCCAGCTGCCTCTCTTCAGTGGTTTTTGGATCAACTGCAATAATAATTTGAATTTAGACATCACAGAGTTTTTATGGCAACTATTCGAGAATAAAAGCACCATGTTTAGCAGGTCGTCTTGAATGTGACCTAAGGTGAACTGTGTGTTCAAACCAAAGAAATGCAGTCAAACACGTCCTAGACGTCTGGAAGGGTCCGTTGAGACGGCTGCATTAACATCCAATCACGTAAAACAGGTGCCCAGGATGCACTGAGATCACATTTAAGAGATCTGATCTCTGACCACCTGCACTCAAGTATTATAATAAATCTACTATTATAAACGATCACCTGAAAGGATAAAGTGGTGTAAGTGATGTCTGTTCCATAAGTAAGAATTTACAAATAAAAGTATTTAATATGAATTCCAGTGTGTGTGTTTCTGTAATTACTGATGTGGTCAGGTTGATGTATAAGGTATGAGGAAGTTTCCTCATTCACCGTCTTTATTTACATTTATGACCAGAGATTAATGGTGTGCATGGAAAACAACCAGGGTTGGAGTTATAATCTGAGTTTTGTGCAGGTCTAACTAACGTCAGGGTGGAGATCAATTAATAATAACCTAATGGGTCAATTGGGTCTGAGGAGGTTAACGTTTGAAGTCAAAGTCAAGACGCACACACATAAAACAAAGCTGTTCTCGGGTCTGGAGCAGCGGTCGAGATTCGTTAGAGACACCAGGACTGAACACACGTATCTAAAGCTTAATAAAGATCTTAATGTGAGGTCTGAACAGGCGTTAGTTAGGAGTCGTATTTCTATAGCGAACACTTCCCAGATTCCTGAGATATCGTGGTGGACAGACTCACAAACATCTCTACACAGCACAGACAAAAGCACCGGTCAGCGCCTTTGTGCTAATTTTCAAATTTGTACGGCAGACTTTCCAAATGTGCCCCGACGAAATAAAGACGAGCGCCACAGACGCCTCGTCACAACCCCCCCCTCCCTCCCTCTGTGGGCGGTGCTCCATTCTCCTCACACAATCCCAAGCTGTCCTTCGAGGTGACTTATGTGTGAACCCAGAAAACCACCACATTCTTTGGATAACTCTGTGTGAAAGTCAGCAAAAGATTCCCCAAGGTTTTTTTTTGTTTAACAGTGACAAATAGCTCGTTTCAAACACTGAGCGCAGGATATCAAGCCGTTAATTTAACCTCCGGTGATGGCGACGACGATGAAGAAAGTGTGTGCAGCAGCCTGCACGGAGTCCGTCAGGGAGCCAGGCTCCATAAAAAAACCCACGTGAGAGCTTCCTGTAGCGGGGCCGGAGCAGAAGAGCCTCCTGCAGCACAGCCACTTCAAAGGCTGCCCCGTATTCTCTTTCCCCCGTGGGAAGTCATTATTGAGTTAGCAATGGAGAGGCGCGCTTGTTTTCTCTCCCCCCCTCCCTCGCTCTGTGGTGGGAGAAGCTCAGCCTGCGGTGAACACAAAGGCTCCGTCCAGGAGGTGGAGGGGGGATAATGTTGTACACAATCCAGTCATTACTACACCGCTGTTGTGGCTTGCCTTCATTAAACTGAGGAGGGGCTGCTTTTTTTTTCAAGGTTGGAAAACTTCTGCCGAGACAAAGACTCCTCCATCTGCCAAAGCCTTTAGATGAGAATAGTGGAAAAGAGAAAGAGAGAGAGCGCATGTGTGTCTGGGACGGAGCCGAGCTAAATTACAATCTGACATTTCTTTCATTAGGCTCGTGCTCACTGAGAGAGACGCTCATTCAGCGCCTCTGCTCTTGAAAACCTCTCAGATAAAGCTTGTGCTCAGATGTATAAATCTGTGTAATATAAGCACCGGAGTAATTTGCAATCGCATCGTTCACTAGCCGGAGGCGAGGGTGGGGTGAGGTGGGGGGGTACTGGGAGATGTGATCCACCAGTGTGACTGAAAACTGGAATGGTCCGAAGCACTAGTAGCTACTCCGGTTCCAGAAATGAGAAACGCAGATGTATTTATCCAGCCAGGCAACGTTCAAGACCCGGCATAGAGGAACCTCAGAAAAGAGTTAGTGGACCGTGGAAACACTGATCTATGGTTCATCGGCGGTGTCGTAAATATCCGCTGACAGGCCGGGAGGATACTTTGAAGGAACATTGTGTTTCTCACATCCTGGGTTATCATTTTGTCCTTTATACCCATCAACAAATTTACTGCAGGGCACGGAGATTTCACAACTGACAACATTAAAACCGTCTTGTGACAGTTCAGTGTTCTGCTGGGAAACTTTTGGACCTGGCGTTCACTGGTGTGGATGATACTTAAGCCCCTTTCACACGGCACGAAAAATCCGGGCTGACGTGGGTTTTTACGTGCGACCCAGGATTTTACACTATGGTTTTTCAATCAAACAAATCAAATGCATTGTGACAGCGCACAGGTGAATTAGCCCTACGTCATGTTCGGGAAGTCCTACCATTCGGGGAATGCATGTGTGACTGTGTTTATATACAGCTTATACACCGGCATCATGGCAGTGCACTGGCAAGACCGTGAGATCAGCGAGTCTGAAAATCCCGTGTCAACCTGGTATTTTCGATATGAAAGCGGTGTTACACATGTAGGAACCACCTAGACCAGACCAGAAACCCCCACCCCACAGCAATGACACACCTTGATGGCAGCAACCGTCCCCAGCAGGATGCAGCCTGACACACACACATGAACATGTTCATTTGGCCTCCAAATTCACTAGATCCCAAACCCTCCTCATCAAGGAGTGTCATTGCTATGGGGTTTGGGTGTCTGGTCTGGTCTAGGTGGGGGCTACATGGCTAAATAACATCCACATGAATGAATTCCAGGTCCAAAAGTTTCCCAGCAGAACATTGAATTATGATGATTATTATGTCTGTGGTCATAATGTTCTGGCTGATCGGTGTATGCAGATCTACTACCTTCTTCTATCTCACAGACACAATATTTCACATCTAATTTGCAATGTTAAGCAGCCTGGTTTGATACGCCTCCATCTCAAGCCTTTGAAGCTGCAAAGACACAAGAAAAAAAAAATGAAAGAATCACTATAATCAGTTGCATTAGCTGGAGTCGGCACTGGAAACGTGGATAGAGGACGTTATGCAAACATAGCAGCCTGTGTTTAAAATGAGCCTGTGTATTCAAGACAGAAATCTGGAGTGGCCTCACGCTGAGAGGAAATCTGTACTACTTATCCCCGTTAGCTGGGAGACATTTGTCCCTTTGTTCTCCCCAGCGGGGGCCCCTGAGGATCTCCTTCAGCGCTGATAGAGCAGCTCCATTATCCGCTTCAAAGCTCTTAGGACGGGCAAGTTTGACAGTCGTGTGCGACGTCGCCTGGTGGAAGCCGCGCCAAACAAACATCTGGGTGTCGGATGTCAGACGTGTGGCTGACATGTTACAGAACCGGTGTTTAACAGTTCATTAAACATCGTTCTAATTCGGAAATTAAATGAGAGCATCCGCATGAAACCAAGATCAATATCCACTGCAGGAGCTCTGTGAACCTTAAGCCACAAATATGCTTCTGTGCAGGGCTACGCAAAGACCCGATGCAAAGACGATGCCAGACATTTATACTTGTGCAAACCTTTGGCGAAATTTTGTTGGAATTTGGCCGAGTTATACAAATATCAGTATCTACAGACCTCAGTTACCCATTCCGGTTCTTTACTGATCCAATTCAATCAATTTGAAAACTGTGGAAATGGAGAAGAAGCCGGAAATACTAAAGCAGAAACACTTGACTACCAAGCGAAGTCAGCACAGGTGTCTGCGTTGATGCCGGAGCCTCTGCAACACTTGAGCGCAGAAGCCTAAATTAGGCTTCAGTGGATCTACACTTGTAAGACCTCTTCAGGTTTGTTTTCAGGGGACAGAAGAAGTTCCTCCTCTTTTGCTTTTGTGCAGCGCTGACAGTTTGCTGCTTGTATCGCTGAAGTCACAGTGAAGCGTAGACCTCGCTCAGCTCTCAGCCCAGAGTCGGGTAAACTGAGGTGACCTGACCGGCCTCACTCAGCTGAGGGGAATCTGCTTCTAAAGAGTTTGACTGCAGGCCTTAGCTAACACACTCCCCCCGCCCCTCCCTCCCCACGCTTGACCTTGTTGCCCTGGGGCGATGGTGGTTGTTTGCGCTCCAGATGCTTTTCCCTACGGGAAGCTGCTGTCAGAGCTGCAGACACCGTGTCCCCGACGGCCAAAGTTACCGACGCGATGCAGAGGACGAACGAGGCGAGGGAAGCGGAGAGAGATTACGCAGGAAGAAAACGCTGAGGGCTCCGCTATCTGCATTCCCAAATTAAAAGGAGCGCACACAACTTGATTCTTGGCCGCTGCCTTTGTTGTTTTCACGTGGTGCTGCACACATGCGTTTCTTCCATTGCACATCTTCCCGCGGTGAAAACAACACCCATTGTTTCTGAGGACTGCTCACTTCACACCTACCATTCACAATTATTCCAGCCTCTCCATTTAGCCGTTGTGGTGTGAGGCTCCGCTTATCCGCAAACCATTTCTTGTCAATTTTCCAGTCTCTGGAGTAATTTGTCACAGTCCATTTCACACGGCTTATAAAAAAAAAAACTCACACATTTGCACCACAAAAGAAAGAAACAAAAGAAAAACAGAACAAAATTTTCTTGCCTTTCCACTAATGACTTCATCCTCCTCTCAGACTAACCCTGGAGCATACTACTTGTATGCTCCCGTGTTAGTTTTTTTTTTTTCCTTGCGAGAATCTAATTGACCCAATTAATAAGGGTGGGTGGGTGGTTGCAAGTGAACCAGCGCTGAGAAAAGGAAGTTGTGGACCTTCTGATTAAACTGAGGTAGTGTAACACAACACCCAGGCTTATAAGCTTTGTCTGTGCTGGCTGCCATGAGTCTACGTTGGCCTGCCTCCAAGCTTTTTGATAAAGGGAGGGAACACAAAGGGAGAGAATGTGAGGAGACCTCGCTTTTTTTTTTTTTTTTTCTCTTTCCGTCTGCCGTCCAGCAACTCTGCAGGGGTTTCTGGCAGGAGAAGACCTTCACAAGTAACACTGAAAAGTAACGCACAGGAGAGGCTGCAGCTCCGTTTGGAATAAAGCTCTGCTACCAATTCAGAGATAATTAGGTTTGGACGCGTGTGCGAGCGCCAAATCAAAAAGGTTTTTCCGACAAGGACGGACAGACTCTGGAACGGTGAAAAGTTTAACAACACTGAGGCGATGTGAGGACCAATTTGCTTTGAGGTTACACTCTTGATTTCAGTTCGCAGGGGTTGCGCTCTCTGCGTGTGAGAGTGAAGGAGGAGAGCGCCCGCCCCCGCGGCTTAAATCACGGTGAAGTCTTTACGAGGTTGTAAATTTGAGACGATGTCTCGGCAGTCAAGAGGAACTTCAGGAGTCGAAACGCATGTGGGACAGCGAAGAGATTAAATAAATCAACCCCTTCCAGCAAGCGAACGTCCATTAATCGCTGCGTCCATCATGTGCAGCCCTGCCCGGCGAGCTGGATACACGGGGAAACACGCCGGGTGGGTATGGATTACACGTCGTCTAACCGCCGGGCTCCCAGAGACGACTCACTTAGCGAAGGATGACAAATCCTGCACGTGGGAATATCTCACACCAAGGAAAACAATACCTACGCGATCTGTCATCGAGCCTGTCAGGTCGTCACGCCGCGCGTACGGCAGCCGAGGTTCGGCCCGTGGAAATCAGGGCTGCTGCAAACCTCGCAGAACAGGCGTCGCTCTAATGAGCTGCAGGCTCCGTCTCACATCGTACCACAAACATGGGAAAATAGCTCCATAAACCACAGGAGGAGATTGTAAGAAATTTCTCCTCACACTCCCAAGAACAAAACAGCTATTTATGCTTTGCGGCTCTCTCGAGTGGCTGGAGGTGATAGAAGTGGTATTGCTAATCTGGTTGTCTTTTTCACAACATGACGGCTCGCTAGAGGCGACAAAACAAAAACTCCGCTTTCCTTTTCAAAGAGAATCTAACAATTCAATCACAGGTCAGTGCCAAGAGAGCGCGGGGCTAATCCGTTTAATGATCGATGCAGTGCGTGGCGTGTTAGGTCAAGCTGACATTTAGTTCCAATGTACAGTGGGGAAAAGGGGGAGGACGGGGACGGGGCAGCGCTCCGGTGGCCCTCAGTAAAGACGAGACCGATTGAGTTTTTCAGGGAGTTGACAGAGCTTCAGCAGCTCCATGTTCTTATAGAATAAAGGATAGAGCATCAAGAGCTGGTTCGATTCATCGATATCATTAGCCTTCATGCTAATCGATTCCCCTTATCGATTCTTTACACCCCCAGGCCACATGGTGGCAGTAATCCACCTGAAAGTTGTTAAAACAGAAGATGAAGAAAAATCTTGACGTTGAAGCATGTCATTCACATGCCATCATGCTTACGTGATGACAAGGAAGACGTGATGGCGAAGAGTCTGAATCGGTCCAAAATAGCTTCTCTTCACCAGAACAGACTGCAACAGCGCAACGTGCAAACTATGCAGCACTGGAATTACAAGCAACACCACCAACGTGATGAAGCATTGGTTGACGACTCATGGCATTAGATGCTGACAGAGACATGTGTTGGTCAACCTCTGGTCAACGAGTGCAGCTACTGCCAAGTCTCAGCAGAGCAGAACTAGCGAGGATCCACTGACCAATTCCCATTTGTTTTCTTATCCGAGCTCTTATCTCTTGCTTAGAAACTCAACAAAATTGCTGTTGGTCAGACAAAACTGCAAACGTCTACTTTTTTCAAAAATTCAGAGGTGGAATTGATAAGGGAATCGGATCTATAAGCAGAATCGATAACGGCATCAGTATCAATAAAATCTTATCGGTGCCCATCCCTAGTGAGGCTAAGACGTGCCAAGCTTTCCCCCTAAAGTCTGGATTCTGTGGCTAGTGAGACTCCAACCTTACCATGCTTGGCTATGGAACAACCCTGACACAGTACGGTTTGTCATGTATGCGCACAAGCGCTGTTAAGTATGCAATGCACAAACCATAACACTTAACATAACAATGATAACATGACGTAACCACGTAGCCATGACATAAAGTAAGCAAGCCATGGTTTCATGCTACCAGCATCGACTACTGCAATCGCGCAACACGAGAGTGCATTCAGTGCAAACACGGTGGATGCAGACAAAGCTCCACTGGGTAAGCCGCCCCAACTTAAGTCAGAAATTTAATAAATAAAGAAAGAAAGAAGCGAACTGGATAAAAGCCAAGCTATTTGCAAGCTCTGCCAGGCAGAAGTGAGGTTCTGTAGAATATCAAAAATTTCAGAAGCCGCTTGAGGAGATACCACCGTGATACGCTAACGTTAGCCTCCAACACGCGGTCCGAGTTTAAACAGAAGAAACTGAGGGAATCACTGGAATTACCATCCGAGTTTCCACGTGCCATAAAATGAACAGAGGCTATCGCAGCTTTTTTATTTGCAAAGATGGATCCTCACTGGTCTGAAGAGGAAAAAGGGATCCCGTCAAACCCTAAACCCAGATGTCGAGCTCGATCGCCGTAGCGTCTTAAAAAAAGCAGAACGCAAGACTTCTTCTGGAAAAACGTGGAAATGAGAATGTGAGAGGTGGTGGGATGGGAGGGGAGAGGAGGGGAGAGGAGGGGAGGGGAGGGTAGGGGAGGGGAGGGGAGGGGGCACTCAATCCCTCCGGACCTTTTATCGTGTCTGCATCTGGGCGCCGAGCCTACAACATCAGGCACACATTTTTCAACTGGGCTTTTTCCAGGCGAGCACACCACTTGGCTGATCCCGGGCCAAGAGTAAAACAGAGCTCATTACTGAGTAATGTGCTCGCGGGCGCACATTTGAAATGTGTAAGCAATTGTTAAATATGAACTAGGAGGAGGAGAGAGACATCGGCTCTGTATCACTTGAGGAGGAAAAGTGCAGATTTTGCATGTTTAGCTCGTACCAGTGCAGGAAGTTGACCCCCGTGCACAAAAAGTTTCATGCCCCGCCGATCGGCTTTAACGACGCCGCATTTTGACACGATATAACGGAAACGAGGGAGGTTGCATCTCTCAAAGGATCGGTCATTCAATTGGTCCGTGGCACGGCTAATCCTCTCCTCTACAGTACTGCTGCATCATGACAGCTGAATGAAGGTAATTCTCTAGAGATGAAGGTCGGTGGAGTGTGTGCGTGCACGGATTTGTGTGCGTTCCGGCGAACTTACTTGACCCTCTGGATCCAGACGCAGTAGTCTGTGAGGTACAGATCGTTCAGTATGTAGGCTGGGTCGTTCTCTCTGAAGACTTTGTGAATATCCAGCAGGCATTTGAGGACGCCGGCTTTCCCTGGTGTGCAGGAACACAGAGCGGCAAGGAAATGGAAGAAAAAAAAAACAGTGTTATTCATGCTCAGCATTAAGGATGACAATGCACTCCAGCTGCTGGCAGACGCAGCATGCATCTAAAGGCTCGCAGTCATTGTTCCATACATAAAAGCCAAGGTATGGGATCAGAGGGAAATCCCACAAGCTGCAGGGTAATTTGATCCATACGGTTTAAGAAGAGTCCCTGGTAAAGAAGCGTTTCATCTGAGACAAAAGGACCAAAGAAGACAGCTCTATTTTTGGCATTCAATCTGTCAGTTTAATGGTGGTTGTCCTCAGACTGTCTGTCGAATTGATCAAAAAATAGCGCTGGCATCAGTTCAGTCTTTATGGCTATTATGCAAAATCCATATCTGTATCCATTTCGCATCTGAAGAGACACTCGTGAATGTGCAAACTTCACACATATTTAATTCACATAAATGTAACAAATTGAAGCTGTTTTACAACTATGCATTGCATCAATTCCCGAAACAGGTTTTACTTAAAAACCTGCATGTTCTGAATGAAGAGGATCATTTCTCAGTTAGGTACATATACTTTCAAGTTACACATGCATAATGAATATGTGCATAAACCACAGGCTGCACACAGTCCATTGTGTGTTAAGAGGTTCAAAGGAAATCTGACAAATTAATGAGCTGAAATTATCCTTTGACTGCAGTGAGTCGGGAACCTATGGATGCTGGACCGCTATAGTCTAAGCAATTAATGGGAAACAATGCCGGCATGAAATCACAGCCTTGAAATGATTGCAGCCGCCATAACTTTGATCTCATTTAGCGAATGCAGCTAAGTCTTAATATTTCTTCCTCTCCTCGATTCCTTGAATAAGTGTCTCACAGCTGCAGAGAGTTAAGTCATGTGGTGAGCAGGACCATGGGTTAAAGCAATCAATAACATTGGAGGCACATCATTCTCACGGACTGCAAGAAACTGGAACCAGTTCAAGGATCAGCCACAACATTAAGACCACTGACAGGAAAAGTCAATAACATTGACCGTCTTGTGACAATTCAGTGTTTTACTGGGAAACGTCTGGACCTGACTTTTGGATTCATTCATGTGGATGTTACTTAGACATGAACCACCCACCTAGACCAGACCAGACACAACTACCCCATAGCAATGACACTCCTTGAGGGCAGCAGCCACACAAAACCACTTAAGGAACAACTCAAAAAATATGCAGAGCAGCACAAGGTGTTGACCAGGCTGAACAAGGGAGACCTGAACAATATTTAGGACGGTGGTCATAATGTTATGCCTGATGTGGTGTATATACTGAAGACTGTGTGACTCCAGGGAATGACTTTACGTACTAGTGGAGAGGTTTGTTATATGATGCAACGATAAGAGGCAGAAGTTGTGGAGGGTAAATTCATATTAGACGTTTGTGTGAAATGTTGGAACTATCGAAAGAAATGTTGCCAAAAAAAGTGCTTTGACCATCAAATACCAACGAGTTAGTATTTGAAATTCCCTGAAGGTTCAACCAACATAATGACTCCAGCTTTTTAGGGTTTCATATTTGTAGAGACTGCAAAAAGATAATCTTGCAAAAGTCGCAATTTAGAGTTCGGTATAGGTGCAGAATGGCAAGTAGTCAGATGGGTTTGCAGTGGTGTCCAAACACAGTATAAACCAAGTAATGTGTCATGTGTTTGGACTAGACGAGCAGCATTTCAATCAAAGCACTTAACTGTTCATTTTCTTCATTTACATAACTGCACTGTGTCAATGTTAATTTCAGGGCTTTATTGTTCCATGTGCTACATTTGACGTATATTTGAAACGGCGTGACATTAATTACATACAATTTCAGCTTAATCGTGATCTCCATAAATCATCCACCAGTCAAAGTATGTAAACTTTCAAACATGTTTATCTACTGGATAATGGGGGCTCCCAGTCATGACTGACACCTGCACTCTGACAGTTGTGTTTGGAAAGCGGTTTAGCGAGCATGCTGCAGCTTTCCTCACCACCAAATTCATCACACATGCAGGACTGCACAGAATCGGCTTTTGTTGTTCCGGCAAATGGCTTTTTACCCCGAAGTATGCAGCAGGCCAAAGTGCCACAGCATTTCTCCCTCCAATCACGCATATAAATAGTCGTATGATGTGGCCAACAATCCACTGAGGGCTGGAGAAAATGCTCCTCTCCACCTCCGCATAGCTGGTTGGCATTGTCCAAAGACATTCCAGACCAATCAAAATAAACTGAGCACTCGCAGTGAGGAAAGCCTTGAACAAACATTTGGTTCTCATTTAAAGCATGGGATCGTATGCAGGGAGCTCTGCCCTCAAAATCCAGGGCTTGGATCGCATCCTGAAAAAGATTTCAGTTCTTTTTAAGATGGAGGATTGATGGAAGTCGTTTGTATGAAACTGGAGGAAAGGTTGCTCGCTGGACCGGTTCAACATTGCGATTCTCGGTGAAATGCTGGAGCAATTAAGCGAAATCAGGTTATCCACGATTACTGGGGAAGAATTGGCACTTCTCGTGTGCAACAGTGATTCCTTCAGGGCTGCCGAGTGGCTGTCGCGGTGGGCGTGAAGTGGACCAAAAACAAAAGCCTGCTGTGTCTTCAGGACTCAAATGCCAGTTCCAAAAACTGCAGCTGCAGCAAAGTGAAAATGTGAAATTTTACATTCTTCAATCCCATTCACTTTCAAACACTTTTGTGTAGCTACTGTATATCATCTGTACGGGCCTGTCCAGACCTAGAGCTGATCTGAACTATCAGATCTCAAGGGACCAGTTTCTCCGACAAAATAAACTCCGACATCATCTAATGGATTTCTACTGGTGCTCCAGAACTGAGAGCTACAGCTCTACTTTATGAGTGTGCCTCACGACTTTGGCTTCACGCGTTAAGTTTTTATTTATTGATCTCCACCCTGACATTAGTTAGACCTGCACAAAACTCAGATTATTCCAACCCAACCCTGGAAGTTTCCATGCACACCACTCATTTCTGGTAATAAATGTAAATAAAGACATCAGTGATTGAGGAAATACGCAAGTTAAACACACATGGCACAGAATCTCACACTGTACTCATATTATAATACTGTCGTTTGTAAATACTTGCTTAGATTTATTTATTTTTTTTACTTGGCTAACAGCTACAAGGGCAGAATATTTTAAAAGGCCCCTGATTACGAATGAACAAACATCGCTTATGGTGCGTTTTCCTTTCCAGGTGATCATTTATTACAGCGGTTGGCAGGACCTCTGTAGAGTAGAGCAGGTCTTTAATGTGATTCAGGACACACTGTTGACGCTACCAAAGGAATGAGGACACATGCGACCCAGACCACCTCCGAATGTGGTCAGAGATCAGATCTCTCAAATGTGATCTCAACGCGTTTTCTTGTGTTTTTAATTAAAACCTTATCACAACAGACCCTTTGAAGAGCTGTGAGAAATTGAGGACCAATCTGGATGTAACCGCTTTGAGGTCTAAGGCCACGTTCACACACAGCAAAATTATCTTTTTTTTCTTTGGTTCTCCTCGGCGTTGTGTCAAGAATTTCTCCTTAAAGGTGGATGCAAAACCGCATCTTGTTGTAGAAAGGTTGTAGTACATATCCCAGGTCTATGGGTGGCGCTGTTTCTGCTACAGAACGCAGCCAAAAAAAAAAAGAAGAAGAGGCGGAGCATGCGCATAAACCGTATACAAAAATACAGTCCGGATTACAGTATGTAATCCTTTTTAGCTCATCGTTGTGGTGAACCAACAGTAAATATTGGACGTAGCCCAACAAGGGTCAAGATGCAGCATCGTCACAACCCTGTAGTCCACCACTGATTATGTTGTTGTTGTTGTTGTTGTTGTTATGAGACGTCTGGGGCCTGAGGGTTGAGGGTCATAGAGGCCAAAGTGTGAAAAAACTCTTAACTGGTCCTTATGAAGATAATAAAATACGTATACTGCATGAAAAGTGTCATTGCTCCGACCTAAAAGTCGTCATCAGCCCTCTCAGAATCCCAGAAGAAATTGTACAACGGCTGCAAAAGTGTCCAAACGAATGCACAGCCGAAAAAGGAGACAGTGGATGGATCTGTAGAGGAGACCTCATCTGACATTTCCTGTCTTGTCCTGAGCTGTCAGCCCCGATCATGACAGCAGCATTAACCCAGAGGTCCTCCTTTCGTCACTTCCAAACTCCAGTCCCCGCTCCAGGCTCTCGGCCTCCCTGTACCTGCACCCGGTAGCTTTATAGTCACAGCACTTAGGAAGCAGGTGGAGGAGCTCCTTGAGAATACTCGCCACACTGCCAGAGGGCTGTTCAAATATTTACCCCCGGATAACATATCCTCCAAGGCCTTAACCCGGTGTGCTGCCATTAATGGGTTTGTTTGGCTAATACCTACGAATGTTTGCTTTTACTGCCACTTAAATGAAGTGCCTCAAAAATGGAGCGTGCATTTCCATTTCGCCTTGTCCTGACAAATTAATTAGTGTGTAGAGTAACGCTGGGAGGAAACACACCCACAGACGCATGCCAAGCCGAATTACTGTAGTGTTACACTTCATTATGAAAAAGACCTATTACTCATTCTTCCATAATACTTCCAAATAATTGGGGTTAAAATTACATACATTTATTTCCAAATAGACAAATGCATTTGTGTTCTTTGCGGAAGGTGAATGAAAACGGTGACTCCAACGGCTGTTTCCCCCCCTTCTCTTGATAAACTCATCTTCTGATTTAATGAGGCGAGGAAATGCTAATCTGGAGCTTAAAAGGGCCGTTAATTTGCCGTCATTTACTCGTGTTAGAATCGTCCCAAACTGGATAATCTTAGCCCTCACACAGGCCGAGTGTGTTTACACTGCTGACGCTCAGCTGTCTGCGGGGGCTTTTGATTCGAAGATTACACAGGGCTCCCAGATATCAAAGTCAACAGTCCGTTCTCGGATAATCCACATTTTCTTCCCTGAGGGGGGTGGGAGCCCCGGCCACTCTCTTGCTTTAGCTGGAGGAAGATTACTCTCGAGCGCTCGCTGCAGTGCGCACGTGCACAACTTTTCGTCTGACAAGGCCAGCTGTTTCTGTTAGACAATACTCTGCGAGGACACACTGGATATCAAGCCGCCTTTTTAGCAATCGAGCTGCAGGCAACGCGACAGACGATCTGACTGCACGCTAAAACCTATTTACAAGAGAAACCACAGGGTGGACAGAATCAATTAACACTAATTAGGAAAAGATCATGTGTTCTCAGAGGAGAGAAATTAGGTTGGATTCAGCTCATCGTTTAAACACAAGACCCACAAATGACTCGGGACTCGAGAGCACGGGTCACTAACAGGCTTTACCACCCCTTCATTTTTCTAAAATTAACCATCTCTTATTTTTGAAATTATAATAATGTGAGAAAATTATCCAGATCTGCAGGGACACATGCACCGATCAGGCATAACATTATGACCACCTTGCTAATATTGTGAACGTCTCCTTTGTGGTGACTTATCCGATAGAATCCGATAGAAGGCTTTGGGTCCTACAGGTCGAGGGGAGGGGCCTCTACGGATCAGCCCACAGATACTAGATTAGTTTGGGATCTGGGATCTAGTGAATTTGGAGGCCAGGTCTTTTGTCAGTTTTCAGTTCCTAAAGTGTTATTGTGTGTGTGTCTGTGTCAGGCTGCATGTTGTCGCCATCAAGGAGTGTCACTTCTGTGGGGTGGGGGTGTCTGGTCTGGTCTAGGTCTAAGTCTGATCCATATGAATGAATGTCAGGTCCAAAAGTTTCCCAGCAGAACATTAATCGTCACAAGACGGTTTAAATGTTATTCACCTCACCATAATGTTGTGGCTGATCAGTAATCTTGTTGCAGATGGTGATAGGTTACTTAAACATACTGTAAATCACAATAAACAGATCAAACATTATGATCTTCTGACTTATATAAGAAATAATTCTCTAACTGAACTTCTTCTAACAGTTTTTTTTATGAGCTTGTGTGTGTGACTCACCTGACAACAAGATCTTAGTTGTATCCCGAACTGCGGCAGAGACCAAACCGAAGTGCCTGTAGAGCGGGTAGCACAAAACCCTCCGCCCGAACGACACCAGGACCTCGTGCAGGGAGGTGTAAGTCTGGAGGACAGAGAGGAGGATTCGACTTTCAGGAACAGAACGTTGCAGCGGAACAGAAAAAAGAAAAGGCTTGGATCTCCTACATATTTTGATGTTGATGTAATATAAATACCGCCTCTCACTGCAGTGGATGGTGCGCTAATTACTCCTAACAACTACTCATTTATAGAGCTGGCAAACGAGGGGCTGACGACTCTTAAACACCTCTGCAGCCCAGGCCTGTTAATTGCTGCTTCTCTTTAATCACTGCCATCACTCTCAGATTTTTCCCTGCACTAATGGACACACAGCCCGGAGACAGAAACAGAGATTTTTTTTATTTATTTATTTATTTTATCATCTGTTTCGCCCCCTCCCCTCCTTTTCTTTGTGGCTTATTAGGGATGTGTTGTGAGTGGCGTGTCGTCGGGGATCATGCTCTCCCTTGGGCTTGTTTAGCAGGAGTGTAAATAAGGTCTTCTGCTGCAGGGGGTGGGGGGTGGGGGGGGTGCAGAACTCGCAGTCACACCAGCGCAGTCGACTGAGGACAAGTAAACATGCAGCAGATGGAGGGAAGGGGGGAAAAAAAGGGGGCTGTGGGTGGGACAGGGTGGTGGTGGTGGTGGTGGGGGAAAGGAGAATGTTTGGCATAAGCGAGGCGAGAGAGACAGCCAGCGAGAGCATAAAAAAAAGAGAGGAAGAGGAGAAGATATCAGCAGTGACACGCAGACAGATGGGCAGCCGGAGACAGAGAAGCATCCATTGTAGAGGTGAATATGAAGGGGGGAGGAGGGGAAGCGGGTGATGAGTGAGACGGGCTGTCAATGGGAGCTGACAGCTCTGCAGACTGACTGACTGACTGACGAGTAGTAAAAGGGCTGCCAGGCAGGTGAAGACTGTTCTTTACTTCGCTGTCACGCCGGCAGGAAATCTACCTCCTCTCAAACCGAGGTCAAGACTCTCGGCTTCACCTGAACTCACCCATTAGCCTATTTATAGGGGCGGGAAAAAAACACCGATATGGCAATATATATCGCGATACTTTTTCTTCCCGATACAATGTCGATTCTGAACGTCTTAATATCGACTTTAAAAGAACAAGTTGTGTTTTGGGCCGAATTCAAACGACTTCTGCATGAGATGTCGCTGCAGTGCTACTCGCTCCTGCATGAGAATTTATTTATTTATAGAGGAATTCTGTGTCTACACAATTAAAGATATATTAAGCATGCAAGCACCTTGTTTCGTAGCTACAATATGACATCAATGCATGGCATCAGAGCCAGAACTTGAAACGCAATCAAAAAACTGACGTTTTGAAGCAGGAACTACTAAGCTGGACAAAGAGTACGCAGTTTCCAAACTGTGCTTCGCTCCAGTTCGACATTCAAGGAACACGACCAACTTGCAATTTCAACTAAAGAGACATCATGAGGCGTTAGCGCCGCAGCGGCGGCAGCAGCCACTGAAACCTGTTGATCCGAACAAACTACAGACGGATAACACAGTACTCAGGCAACACGTATGCATAGGCATTTTATTTTCACATCTGTTCAGTGGAGTGTCAAGAAACTTGATCCACTTTCTGCACAAGACCAATGAATTATCACTGTCATCCGATCTTACAACTTGTATTTTAAGCTGCATTTAATAATTTATCAGTGAACTACGTAGAATATTGCAATATCACAATAATGTATCGTATCGCGAGTCGAGTATCGTGATTCGTATCGTAAAGTTCTTGCCGACACCCACCCCTACTCGTTTATAATCCAAAACCATCCCGATCCCAAAGCGGCGTTCATGTGTGCAAGCTCGACGCTTAACGAGGACGCTGCGGGATCCTATCGCTCATAAAATATTCCAACGCGCTCTGGGGACACGTGTGCGCACATCTGCGGCGGGCGTGTTAACTCAAATGTGTCCCGAACATTAATGAAGGATCGTCTGCTCGGCTGCATCGTCTGTCATGACAGATGCACGGCTACATGTCAGCGTTACGTGTGAAAACAACTTGCAGCAGCAGCAGCAGCAGCAACAACAATGGTTAACACGAACGTATACAGTACACGTGAGCGCCGAGCGCCAGTCTGGCTCTGCAGAGATGAGAAGCGGAGCTGCCTTCATTAACTAACTGTCAGGTGAGATTTAAGCCTGATTTATAGTTGCGTGTAAAGGGACAACGGAGTAGCAGCTGTGCACCAGCTTCAGAAATGTGACTGCACTTGAGGGCTGTACAGAGATAAAGTTCCAAAGTGGGAGGAGGTTGTTGTGGTTTTACAAGTAAAAGTCACAGTGGGTTTTTTTTTTTTTTTTTTTTTTTGGAGCACACGCCCGCCCCCCCGTTTCCAATGTAAGAAGTTTGAGGGTGTTTTTGGCACATTAATCTATATCCACAAATGACAAACAAGGCAAAACTTTGAACTGGTGGTCATAATCCAAGTCATAATCTTGTATGACTGTGAAAGGAGAATTCTGTTTTTACATTTCATATCTTCATGGTAACTGAGAGGGGGGGGGCAGACCTGCAGAGGAGAGAGAGCGTGATCGGAGTCTCCCTGCCTCCGGTCCGAGGGCTGTAGACAGATAAAGTTGCAAAGCGAGAAGTGTATTTCATTTCAAGCTGCATTTAAAATTTCTCAGTGAACTATATAGAATATTGTAATATATCGCAATATCATGATATCGCAATCATGTATCGTGATACGTATCGTGCTGTGAAGTCCTTGCTAATACCCACCCTTAATAAAAAAATAAATAAAATAGAAACAGACCTTGATTAAAATTCAGATTTGTGGGTGGATTCACCATTTTTTTTTCTCTCCTGTTCATAATGTAAGAGTAAATGTGCTCTATATGGCAACAGCAGAAGGGGCGTGGTGGTATTTTGACACATTTTTAATATAAAATGACAAACAAGGCAGGACATAATCCTCTATGACTGTGAAAGGGAGAATTCTGTCTTTCACGGAGGATAATATAAAGAGAAAAGCTGAAATGGGGGAAGGCAAATACATCCCATATCCTCGTGGTAACTCTTAACTCTCACTACTTATTCGGCTTATTTAACTGCGTCTGCACAGGCTCTAAGAGAGAAACACCATTTCATTATTGGTGCATCACAGTCACACGTACGTCAAAATGACAATAAAGCTTGATTTGACTTGAACAAACATCCCCTCCCGCTTCACAGCTCAGGTGGTTTTCCACCGATCTAGCAACAAATGAAGCAACAAAATCACGAACACAGCACATTTGTGGTCCCGTATCAAGTAATGAGGCTTTGAGAAATAGGATACCTGCATCTAACCCCAGCAGAATAAATGTGTGCATTCCACCACATCACTGAGATGTGAAATGGTCAGTGCAGGGAAAATGCTGGAGTTGCAACTGACGGATTAAACCCAGTGATAAACTAAACAACAAAAAAATCGGCATTGGGACTGTTAATCGCTTGCATTGATTTTTAATCCGAGCTTTATATGATGCACAAGATCTAAAACTAATCCAGATGTATCTGGACATAAGTGTGCAGAGGCAGTTTGTCAGGTTTATTTGCACCGATGTGGTCAGCCTGATCTGCCGTCCATCTGATGATCTGATCTGTCTGGAGCGGACAGATATTAAACGACACCTTCGGCATCATAAGATCCATCCGTAGGTTAATATATTGTAGATGAATAAACAACACAGGGGCCTTGTTCCAAGAAGTATGAACAACTTTGCTGATTCAAGTGTGGAACATTCTCAAATCTTGATCAGGATTGATGTCAAAACAGCCGTCAGAGGTTTACTCAGCAACATTATCCAGATTACTCAGGTTAAACGGCTTCTTGGAACAGAAGAGTCAAAGCTGGTCTGCATTTCTGTAAGACTGAAGATTTAAACCCGACCTCATCCTTTTTTAGCGAGAATCCGAGGTTGACATATCACTATCAGAGAAATCACTACTTTGAGCTTGAGAAAAGCTAATCGAGCCCAACGCCTTCGACTATACAGGCTGGAATGAGTCACAAAGACACAACAAAGACTCAATAGGACGGGAAAACAGAGCAACAGCAATTTTCCTTTCAAAACGTTGTTTCATCTTAACCACTAAGGGCCTGTTCAGACGTTGAATTAAGATCTGATCTGGGTGATTCGATCAGGTGTGAATTCCCCCAGGACGCATTGAGCTTTTTTTTCATATGAAATACCCATTGAAACCATTTTGCATCAAAATAATGAGGCACCCAGTTGGGCCTGGAGGGATAAACGGTAACAAACATCGGTTTATTCCCATCTGTCCCGAAGATTACGACCACACAAAGGCAAGCCCAGACAAATGTGAGACGCACGCCGTTTTGCTAACCTTGTAGTTTGAGGTAGGTCTTTAAATCTGGACTAAATTTGCTTCTGTTTTGCACTTCAATTACTTTTCATGGTAAAACTGGAACAAATGCCTCATCACACCCAGTGTGATGCGACTTCTAGCCGGACTTTTCACGGTTATTGCAAAGGGCCTGTTCAGACGTTGCATTATGACCCGATCTGTGTGATCTGATCACGTAAACGACAGGTGTGAACTCCTCCAGGATGCATTCACATTTAAGAATCTGAATCCACATTTGGAGCTGCATGTGTCCTTTGGTGGTGTGAATGCAATGCATCCCGAGTCACATTAAAGACGGTTAACGGTCTGCACACAAGACACTTTAGCTAAAATGTCTGTAAATAAATGTTTCTTATGTTTTCCTTCTACCTGACTCTTGTCTATGTCTTGTTCTTTCCCATCTCGTGACTCTTGGACAAGCTCATTTCCCTGCAGGGATCAATAAAGTGATCTTGAATCCCGAATATACAGAATAATAACAGATGTGCTCCTGCCTCATTTGTCTGTTCCCCAGTAATGAGAGCCTTTTAGAATATTCTGTCCTGCTAAAGCTGCTAAATAACCGAGAAATAAACACATCTAAGTAAGAATTTGCAAGTGAAAGCGTTTAATGTGAGCACTTGGGTGTGATTCTGTGTTAATTACCGATGTGGTCATGTTGATGCACGAGGAGCGTGTGGTTAAAAGTATTACCTCATTCACCGGCGTCTTTATTTACCTGTATTACCAGAGATTAACGATGTGTATGGAAACTTGCAGGGTTGGAGTTATAATCTGAGCTTTGTGAAGGTCTAACTAACGTCAGGGTGGAGTTCAATAAATAAAAACTTAACATGTCAAGTCATGAGACACACACACACACACATATAAAACAGAGCTGTAGTTCTCGGTTGTGGAGCAGCGGTAGAGATCCATCAGCTGTTAAAATATTCTACTGCGCCCCAGATGATGTCTGGGTTTATTTGCATACAGAGAAAGTGAGATGGGATCTGGACTCCATCAGTCTGAGAGGGAAAAACATCTTTTCAAAAGTGTCCTCTTATAGCAGACATGTGTTAAGACACGCTGCTCACACAGGGAGGGGCTCCTGTCTCTAATGCCATTCACTCACATTACACGCTCAAGTGATTGTGTAGTGGCAGCTTTTGAGCAGGCAGGCAGACAGACCACACACACCCTATCATTTTCTTTTTGAACCAGAACACCTGCTGCTGCTGCTGCTGCTATACATTAAAGAGCGATACAAAGCAGTGACACGGGCAGAGTTCTACCTAACCTGAACCTGGACAGTTTGTCTGCGAGTGTCGGAGGTGGATGTGTCTGGAGAAAAAAAAAAATAAAAAATCAGCCAGGGCCTCTAATCCCTCTTCAAACTCAGATGCAGCTGTCGGCATATTGACACTGTGAAACTGTACGCGTGAAATCCACAAAATAGATGCCTTCACTTCAACTTTTTTTGACACTCCCCTCAAGAATTTCTCGATTTCACTTTATAAACCCTATGAAACGCAAACCGTGTCTGCGGCTGCTGCTGCAAGTCCTGGGATTAACAGCAGGATGATAAAAAAAAAAAAAGACGATGAACTATGAAATGCTGCATTATATTACTATATTATAACATCTTTAGTCAGTGTGAAATGTTTTAATGGGTCATGGGTCAATAAAGTCACAAAGTGAGACCTATTCTAGCTGCGGTTTGGTACGTCCATGGCAACATTAACCTCACCTGGAGAAAAACAAATAGACTCCAAAAAGTGTATCCACGAACACAAATACAAGATACAGTGAAAGAATGTCTACAAACCAACCTGGATTCATTTATATTTAGTGGCTTCAAGCACATGCACCCCTTCACACATGCACTTTTGATTATGTAGTACAATTTACCAGCTTGGTTCCCACCAAGATGTCCTTAAAAACTGGCCATCTCTGAAGTGAAGCACAGTGGTGGCAGCATCATGCCGTCCTACACCAGGACTTACTTATATCTGTGGAGCTCTATTTTGTGTATGTAAATATATATTTTAGTGCTATTATTCTATTATAAATAATATGGTGGTTCTTCTACCGGCTCTGTTTACCCTCTTCTTCTTCTTGTGCAACCGACTTTCTTGGAAGTTTTTTGTTTCATGTTCATACGCCAGCGCATCGGTTGTGGAGCACATGCACGCAACCGTTTAAAGTGTTGGTTAAAGTCCGATTACGTGTGTAGATGCCGGGAAAAAAAAAAGATTTCCAATTGCTTTATCTGGGTAAGATGAACTGGATAAGATGAACTCCGATTTTAGTTGGTGTAACATGTTAACGTGCGCTTATGTTGTCCAGTTAAAGTCGGATTGGGGCAAGAATTCTTTTTTTTTTTCATGTGCATGTAAACGTACCAAAGATGTGCTTGTTAGGGTAATTGGTGGTTAAAATCGGCTGTCGTTGTGCATGTGCAGAAAAATGAATGAGCCACTGGTTATCTAATGGGGCATTCACTGTAATATTTTATTATGTGCAGTAGATAATAAAGAAGATCTGACCTTGATCTCTCTGTCACTGGGTAATAACTGACTCACCTCCAGCCAGCACAAAGTTCCACTGAGTTTCCTGATGGTCCACGGTGACTCCACCTGCAGGACGGATGGGAACTGCTTATCATTATGATAATAACAGACAGGAGCCAACGCAAGAAATTCTTGGAAAGAAACTCATGGGAGAAGCAGCTGCAAACCCTTCGAAAAACATTTGGAGATTTGTTCTGAAATCCCTCCATTTGGTGGAAATTCAATAATTTCACAGCGGGGCTATCATTAAATATCCTGCTGTATCAAATATGTGACACATGGCATGAAGTGTCTTTAACTGTGAAATCAACCTTGCCTGAAATCAAGTTTGGCCTTTCTGCCACTACCTTAGAGGAGAGAGACACGGAGGCCTGGACTGAGCTCTGGGATCTGCTGGTAATCTCTTAAGGCTCTGAATGAAATGGAAGGGGGTCTAAAGGATGTGAGGATAGAGGGCTTTGTCATCCAAGACTAAGTGCAGCTCAGGAGGAGTTGCCTCTTCACACGTACGTACGCACACACACACTCACACTGTGCTCCCCCTCGGTGGAGCGCACTTCGTAGGAGTAAGCCAGCAGGACGTCGACGAGGCCGAGCCACGCCTGGTAACGGGACGCCTTATCCAGCAGGTAGGAGCGGTTGGTGAATTTCCTCAGCTGCTCTTTCTCGTCGTCGGTGAACGATACAGCTGCACGAGAACAAAGACTTTACAGTAAAAGGAGATGAGACAGTCTGCGTTTAAAATGTGCCTCTGACTGATTTGTGAAGCCAAAGAATCCAGAAGTGGGTGTGAGAGGCGGTGACGGTGGTTAAGCTGAGAAGGAGTTGCATACATTCTTCTTTTTTTTTTTTTTTGTTTTGTTTTACACATGTAAACTTCTGATGTAAATTTGGTATGACTTTACAAACTGTCCAGGCCGCAAGCACATCATTTGAGCGTGCTCCTCGGCCACAAGCAACGGCTTTCACATGAAATACACATTGAAACCATTTTGCATCAGCGTAATGAGGCACACGGTTGAGCCTGGAGGGATAAACAGTCCAACAAACATCGGTTCAGTCCCCCTCTCTCCCGAACATTACGACCACACAAAGGCTAGATCAGATAGATGTGAGACGCGCGCCGTTTTACTAACCTCGTAGTTAGAGTTTGAAAGGGAACTTTTTGAGAAAACGATGAACTAAATTCGTTTCTGTTTCGCACATCAAAAATATCCTCTCATTCATCATTCATTCAGAAAGCACTTTTATAAATGATCACCTGAAAAGGATAAAGCACCGTAAGTGATGTCTGTTCTTTAGTAACGAGAGCCTTTTAAAACACTCTCTCCGTGTCGCTATTCACCAACTGTAAAATAAATAAATCTAAGCAAACAAATGAAAGCACTGAGTATGAGCACATTAGTGTTATTCCATGTTAATCATTGATGTGGTCATGTTGATGTACGAGGAACCACATGTGTAACTTCCTCCTTTACCGATTAATCATCAGAGATTAATGGCGTGTGTGTGGAAACTTCTAGGGTTGGAGTTTTAATCCAGGTCTAACTAACGTCAGGGTGGAGATCAGTGAATAATAACTTAATGTGTGAAGCCAAAGTCATGACACATAAAACGGAGCTGCTCTCGGGTCCTGGAGCGGCGGTGGAGATTCATTAGACTCATCAGCTGTTAAAATATTCTGCAGCGCCGCTGATGATGTCAGGGTTTTATTTGCATATAGATCTGGAGACGCAGGTTATTGCCAGGTGTGAACACACGCACTTAAAGCTGAGTTGAGATCAGATAGGATCCAAAAAAACAGGAGGGGGACAAACCCTTTTCCTGTCGGTAACGTGTTTCGCTGTGGACGAAGTGGGTGGTGGAGAACACCGTTTCCACATGTGAACTGTTGTGAAGCATGCGAGGCTGCACACAACAAACTTTCGGTCCCACGTTAAATAAGGTGAATTAAAAAAGCCGATGGCATTAGGCAGCTAATAATAGCGTCTATCCTCCTCTACATCAGGAAACTTTTAAGCCCAGTTACACAAAAACCATATCTGACAACCCGTACGTCTCTGCTCTGTGCAGATCCACTAACTGTTGCCTTCTGAATGAGACATCTGCTTAATGGGGATCCGTGGCAAGCCTAATGAGGCGACACAAACAGACTTCAATCCCATTTAAGTGATCTGCATCGTTCAGCATTGAAAGGCGCGCTGAGCATCGACAGCAACAGTCCCCCCCCCCTCCCCATCACGGCTGCTTATAAAAACAGCTGAAAGCAATTTCTCTCTCTGCATGAGAAAAGGAGAGTTCCTGCTCACAACCCCTGATGTACAAGGTGTGTATTGGCTGGACACGCAAACATGCACATTCGATTTAGATATACACACGGATACACACACGCTTGCGAGCGCTTCAGAACGATCCCTCTGGCTGCAGCGGGAACTTGGCTGTGCTGCGAAGGAGATTCCTGCTGCATTACGTCAGGGTTTCAGCTCCCTGCAGACGCTACCTGAGTCCCTCGTTGGTGCAGCTGCAGAGGGAGAGCGCAGTCGAGCAGACATAAAGATCGCACGCATCGAGAGGAGAGAGGAGGATGTGAAAACACACAACTAAACAAGCAAATGTGCTGCCAGCGTCTGGCAAACGTGCCAGAGCACAAACACCTGAGGAATGCAAACATGAAAACAAAAGGTGCATCTGGTGCATGCGAATGCTGACGTAGAGCAACTGGGTTTATTTATTCTGTGGAAACACGCCATGCAATCCCACTTAAACCCCACGTTCACAAACACGCAGAGCGAGATGGACAAGGCAGCCCTCAAGGCGCTGATACATTTTCTATTAACTCCGCAGACCTGATAGATTTACGACGCTCATTCATCTCCGCCGCGGAGCCAGTCAATCCTGGTGGGCATTAGCACGCAGCGTACGAGGGCTTGTGCTGATTGCAAATTAATTTCTGACCTAATTCCTCCAGTTGGAACGGCAGCCTGGCTCGTCGCTGCTCTCTACAGGTCCAGATGGCCCGATGGCACGGCGCAAATATGCCTCGTCGAAACGCTGCTGAGGGCTGGGAAACGCTCGCGGAAATTTGCACGAGCGCTGGAGGTCAAAATGCGACAGCCACGGGCGATGGCGAGCGCTCGCTCGCACACTGCGATCATGTCAAGCATCAAATCGGAGGGACAGTTAATGAGCAGTCGGCACAAACGATAAACCCGGTAGCCTAAATCAACAGAAGGGTATCTAAGTTGGTCAGAGGTCAAACTTCTAACCTTAGACGTAACAGAGTTGGAGCAGGCGGAGGGAGGCCGAGCTGTCAGGACCAATTAGGCCTTAAAACCGGGCTGCGGTGGACAGCTGTGGCCTGTCAGCGCGCTGGCCCCGACACCGGAGAGCACAAAGAGGCCAGTTTCTACCTCATTAGCACTTGTGTCCACATCCATCTGTCAGGTGACATATATATCAGACTTAGCAGAAGCGAAGGCAGCGCCGGTGGTGGTGGGATGAGGAGGAGGGTGATTTCTCCATTTGAAATATACGACAAAGTGTTAAAATCATGAGCAAGCTTTTTAAGATTTGACGGCGGGGCCGCTTAAAGAGCTCCTGACCGACGCCATTCTTCACACTCAGCCGCGGCTAATGCCATTCGAGCTGTCAATCAAGCCATTAAGTTTAATTTGGCCCATTCATCTACGCCGGGGCTGCCGACTGAGCCGCTCCGTCTCGGAATGCAAGATGAGGCGAGGGAGCCGGCGGGGGCCGCGGGGAACCGTAATGTTCTCCGGAGTCTAAACTCTAGACTGCGGCTAATGGCCTTTGCATCGCTGACTGATGGCTGCTCTTCAGCTATCGGGCCCTTGTAGAAAAAAAAAAAAAAAAAAACGATACACAAACGCCGGCAGCACTCCCTCCCTCCTGCGATAACGCTATCTGTTTAATCTAAATCCTCCGTTAAGTGTGCGACACCCGTGCACTGCGCCGCGCCACACAGGCTGCAGCTGTGAGCCGTGCGGCTGCTTAATTGGTGGAAGCGCTGGAATTAGGAGAGCGGGATGGCACGATTAGAGGGAGAACCTATAAGGTTAACGAGCTACCACTCCAGCGGAAGAG
Source organism: Mugil cephalus (assembly GCF_022458985.1). Lineage (NCBI taxonomy): Eukaryota > Metazoa > Chordata > Actinopteri > Mugiliformes > Mugilidae > Mugil > Mugil cephalus. The sequence continues at coordinate 27,316,707 of NC_061773.1, forward strand.
AGGCTGGGTAAAAAGAAGCGAAGCTGGGAATCTCCAAGCCAACGAGCATCACGTCCCGATCTACACGCATGAGCCAGCGATTGGGAACAGATGGCAGCTGATTGGAAAATTGAGAGCCCAGCTCTGCAGCCTCAGCTCTCCCAATGTGCTCGTTTAAATTGGTCAGCAGGCGGCAGAGAGCCGCAACGATTAGAGTTCAATCTCTAAATAATCTTTTCTGCCCGAGCTGCCTGAGGCATGTGGTGGGGACAGCAGCTCCGTGCAGCAGGCTGGTTAGAGGTCTCCCTTTCCTTTCAGAAGAGGGGGGAAAAAAGACTCATGCGTCCTTTGGGGATTGGTATATTGTCAGAGAACAATGTCCGTGTCTGGCAGACATAAAGCACAGCGATCACATTCCTGTTTGCAAGCCTGCATATATCTAGCGTTACACTTCACTAATGGCACCACTGGGAGCAGTAAAATGATCACTAAGTGTAGTTTAATTTGCTCCAATAATAACAAACAATGCATGATTACCCTCCCAATTTTTGCAATTTAATGCCACCTTCTGGCAGCCGTCAGTCACTGCTCCACTGGTGACTTCTGAGAAGATGCTAAATTATTACCTAATGAGCTTATTGCTCCACACATGCAGTATTTACTGTACATGCACACTCTACTCCAGAGTATATTTACTATAATATTATGACAATTTGCAATTTTCTTCCTCTTCTTCCATCTCATTTGACCTTCCTCCTCCTTCATATTCTTCCCCTCCTCCTCACCTTCTTCTTCTTTCTCACTTTATCTATCCACCTTCTCCTCCCCATCCTCTTTTCTCTCTTCCTCCTCTCTTCTTATTCTTCCTGACTCCCCTGTCCTGCTCCATACACTAACATAGATAAATCAGCCACAACATTATGACCGAAGGAGAAGTAAATAACATTAAAACCGTCTCATGATATTTCAATGTTCTTCTGGGAAACTTTTGGATCTGCCATTATTTTAGCTTTGTCCTTTTGTACAGTTCTACTCTCCACTGCATCTAATGTGTAGTTACTGCTTTTCATAACAGAGGATGAGATGATATATATGTTGAATGATAAAAATGAAAATTCCAGATGTGGGACCACAATTGGATTAGTTTAACTTCTTCACAAGGAAAATTGCTTGGTCACAGTTTCACATAAAAAAATTCTCTTGAAAACTATAAAATAAAATATGTACAAGATTTGTGTGTGTACAACTTTGTAGCATGCAGACTCTTTAGGGGAGCCACTAAGCTAAACCACTGACTCTCAATCGGGGGTCCGCGGGCCCCTAGTGGACCACGATGTAACTGCAAGGAGACGCGAAAATAAAACTGGATTTTATGAAGAGATCTCGCTCACGGTTGCGTTGTTTAAAGATACTGTACATAAGTACTGTACATTCATGTCTTATTCATAAACCAACTCAAACAACCATCTCCAACTGTAAACCGCCGCTTTCACATCCCTACACCTCTTTAATAATGTTACTTATACCAATAATGTTTCTTTTTTTTTTTGCAGAGCAAGTACTTTTCCTTTAATACCTTGAGTGCATTTCCCAATAATAACTCAATCCAGTCACCTCAGGAGGATTCTCAAGGCACCACTTTTACTTGTAAGTGAGTTACTTCTGCAGGAAGCTACTGCACTGAAGCAGATTATGATAAGATGACACAAACTCACCACATTCTCCTTCTCCTTCTTCTCCTTCTTCTTCCTTCTTCTTCTCTGTGGGAGGACTCAGCTTTGTCCACCACGGTCGAAACTTCAGCAGCCGCTTCACCTCATCGTCCTCAAACAAATCAGCCCTGCAGTGACACGTGGATGTCAGAGGATGGAAATAGCGTGAGGGGGGGGCTCAGTGAGTGTTTTTTTTTTTGTTAAACTCACAGGTAATGGTCGGGAGAGAACGCCGACGCCTCTGCTTCCAGCCGAGCCTGCCTCCTCTCCGCCGCTGATGTTCCCTCTGGGTTCTTGACATCGATCACATCACTCAGCTCCTCCTGTCAGGGCATAAACCAGCACGTCAAGTCTAGTAAAGCAGTGGAAACTATATTTATGTAGGATTTAATGTGCAAAATATATATTTATACACCACCTGTAATCTGGCAAAGACTCCAGACCTCTGATTTCCGAATCCATATTTCTGCAGGCCTCTCAGCTCCTCCTCAGATCTCTCCATGTAAACCTCCTGCTCCACCTGCCAGTCAAACTCTTCTTCATCTTCCTCTTCATCATCCGCTGCACTTTCACCGCACCCTTTGACGAGGCAGGTTTGATTCCAGGTTAGCGTCTCACCGTCACACCACACACCACACACCGTCTTCGAACTGATGGATGAACCTCACTCACCCGCGCTCACGTCCTCCACCAGCGGTTTGGCCGAACGAGAACCTTTGGGCGCGAGGAGACTCGTCAGCATCTGAAGTCCTTCGAAATGTTCCCCGGCTGTTTCTTTAGGGACCCGAACGGTGAACAGACCTGCAGCAACAAAGGACGTGAAGACGGTTTATTTATCCAAATGGAGCCCTCATACCGGCTAACACACCAGTCAGCCACAACATTATGACCACTGACAGGAGAAAGAAGTAAATAACATATTACTTATGTAGCAGCAGGTTTGCTTTGTTTCCTGCTAAAATTAATTACCAGTTCTTTAGTCTTGGACATGTTTAAGTCAAAACCAGAGACAGCATAATTATTACTTGGACATTAATTAATTAATTAATTAAGAGAGCAGCATCATGTGAGAACTTAATTTGCTGTCCGTGTATAAGGTAAAGAGCAGGGGCGGTGGTCATAATGTTACGCCTGATCGGTGTGTATATGAAAATATAATAAAAAAACCAGAAGGATAATAAAAGGTGATGCACTTGTTTATCAGTACCTCCCAGTTTTACAACGTTACTAAAAGAAAAAAAAATGTTGAAGGTTTTTTTGTTTGTTTTTAGAAGAAACTGAATTCAGTTCCTTTTCATTCTTTCTGAATAAAACACATTTCTTCTTTAACCAGCTGAAAGTCCGTTAGTGTCATATAACAGCGAGGTCCTGGAGTGGTAAAGGTCCTGCTCCCTGTGAGTTAACAAGGAAACTTTATCCCATTTTTGTCTGATAGATCTGCTCAATTCAACGCTGGATCTTTAAATTCCATTAAAGATTAAATAATCATTCTAACAGCCGCGCTCTCTTAAGCAGCGGTATTTATTGCCTTTGCAGTTTTCAGAGATCACACGAGGCCGAGCGATCATGTTAAAGAGCCGCATGACAACACCCACGGGGGCAGGAGACGACGACATCATCACAGACTAATTAGTGAAGTCACAGATTTTGAATAAAGCATCTTTATGCAAAAAAAAAAAAAAAAAAATGGCCGACCAGTCAGGCCATCTGTACACTTGAAAACTTAAGGAGCCGCTTTACAAACTGCCGTTAAAAACTAAAGAGGCAGCGCGCAATTGACGGCGTGAACGACTTGGCCGCACCACAGAGATAATTTGATGGCCGCCTGAAGGCCTCGTAAAATTTCAATGCGCCCGAGTGTTACGGCTTAGAAGCGCTTCACAATAGACGCTGACTAATTGCTGGAGATGCCGGCTCTGCAGAGGGGAGAGCCTGGAAGAGGGATCCTAATGATTGCTCATTACAAGTCTAAACAAGGCCACTCATTAGCGGAGCTTCATCGGCAGATGTTGCAGGCTTATTGAGACGCAGCGTGTTAGCGGGGGCCGCGCTGACAGACGGACGTCGAGGTGTCAGAATCCATGAGGCCGCCAGCTCTGCACAGATCGTTACAAGTGATTAAGTGCAACAGAAAAGTCACAAGACGGATCACGCTGGCAGGAAGTGAGAGGTAAGTCGTCAACGCCACGTGCCAATAGTCGTTATGATTTCCTCGTTATCAAGTTAAAGAAATCCCACTTGAGCCGCCGCCGTTGATGCCTGCAGGCTGTGATCATTATGACATTACAGGTGGCTCCAGTGGCCCCTTAAATGGGACGAAATAACGCGATCACGGAGGCTAATTTACCGCGGCTGATTGACCCGGAGCAGAAACTACATCAATCACTGCTTCTTGAACCATGTTTAGGGATCTTACGAGGGTGTGACAGCTCACCACTACCACACACAATCATGTAAATGTGTTTACACTGTGTCAGTGCATCAAATATACACCAGTGGAAAAAGATGCAGGTGTTTCTTAAGCACTTATGACCAAAAAGAACCACATGTAGATCATACCCCTGCGCCTTAGAGTCCTCCTGAAAACCTTCTGTTTTCATTGTTAGTTGTAGCTCTAATATTTGACACACTTCACAAGTACGACACATTATATATTATATTATTATTATATATTATATACATATTTTCTTACTTTCTTAAACCTATTTTATTTTTTTATGTGCAGCTGAGCTCCTGTAATCAAGGAATTTCCCTTGTGGATCAATAAAGTCTAAGTCAGAATATTATTTATTTTATGTATTTATTTTTTTTTTAATTATTATTTTTCCGTTATATTTTATTATTTTTTTACGTATTATATATTATTATTGATGTTGTTATTTTTTATTAATAATAATATTTTCTTATTTTATTATCATCATATTTTTTTTTAAATCTTACTTTCTTAGACTTATTTTATTTTATTTTATTTATTTATTTTTTACTAGTGGTTCTCACTTTTGCTGCAATAACAATAACTTAAATAAAATACAAAAGCTATGCACTATATACATGGGAAGGATAAATGAGAAGGTGCAGTAATTATTTTCAACCAGGAACCAATATTCTCTTTCTCTTTCTTCCTGAACTTCACGTCTGTCTCTTCACTATGAAACTTTGCTAAATCCAAAACACAACAAAAGGTCCAAACGAAGCTCTTAGTAGTTAGTATGAATGATAGCGCACAGTGTGCACATAGTATTTGTCGCTGCTAGACAATGGAACAAATAACTGTTATTAGAACTTGGAAACAGATAGTAGAGTGAAAAATGTGTTTTACTTGTTTGTCTGTCATTATTTGAACACACACACAGAGAAGTTGAATTACTGTTTTTCCTTCTCTGCCAATATCTCACACTTGAGAGAAGGACAGACATCCTGCTACAATGCTGCTTGGACTAAGTCCTGAATTTTACAAGAATCAATGAAACTGATGACAGGTTGAATCATATTTGACAGCAGAAGCAAAAGAAAAGCTGTGTGAAATGATCTTGCTGCACATCCAGATATGTTTCTACAGAGACTGATACCGGAGCCAAACTTTGGCTTTGGAGTGCATTTCATAAAACACTGTTCTGCTATTTCACCACTTTAACACAGAGTTTGCACATGTGGTGCGATGATGCAATGAGGAAAACTGACCTTTATCGATGTCAAACTTGGCTGTTTCCCTCCCATCCTCCACGATTCTCCCAGGAAGAGTTAATCTGCCAATAAAAAAACAACAAGTTATATCAAGACTGACATAGATAAGTAAACTTTAAACCAGGTAACTCACCTCAGAAAGTAGGGCTTTGCGTAGAACTTGAAGTCCGTTCCGTCGATGAAAAGGTCAAACTCTGACGTTCGGGTGTAGGGCACGCGGATGCTGAGGATCAGGTAGTCGGGCTCTTGGCTCAGGTCGAAAGCAGGAGTTATCATTGTGAACGATGATGTAATGCAGGTCTGCAGAATCAATGACAGGGAGAAACTTCAGCTCCAGGTAAAACCTGCACGGGGCGGCTTTACAAAGCACATCCTCCCAGGCTGTTAATGAACCTGCAGCCAGTTGACTACAGCACGCCACCTGGTGGACGACTCTATGATTAACTGTTGTTGAGCAGCTGCCCACGTGTGTCAACACTGACACAGGAAACTGGAAACAGTGCGTGTTTCCTACTGCACCCATCTACTTCATGCAATGACAAGGAGAAGCTCTCCAATCTCTGTACACAGGAGAATGACAATAAGGGCATTTTATTCTATTCTTATATATTTTTTAATTATATTTTATTTTATTTATGTTTATTTTATTACGGTTTGTTTTCGGTAGGTGTATCTATTTTTCTTTTTACTGTTTTTTTAAATTTAATTTTATTTATTTAATTACTTACTTGTTTTTTTTGTTTAGTTTTTCTATGTGCATCTGAGCTGCTGTAACCAAGCAGTTTCCCTGTTGATCAATAAAGTCCATTTAAGTCTCAGAACCAAACTGCAGCCAAAAATCCGGCATTTTAAAAAAATATTGCTTATTGACAAGCTTGTGTCGATATAAACTTTTTTTCTGAATAAGTTATGTAAATTATAACAACATATAATTATTTCCGGCGCAATCCTCAACGTATTCAAAAATAACGTTACTTAACGTTTTGACAATTTTATGTATGAGCAAAATAACGTTATATGTTCGGGTCTGCGCATCTTTAACTCTCCTCAAAGTCTAAAATTGAGGAATAATAATCCTGTCTGCTAGTCCCTACCACTCCGGAATAAAACAAAAACATTTAAAATCACCAGATATGAAGTCTTAATGTATGAGGCGAAAGTCTCTGTTGAATATACAGCACGCAACATTAACTTGATTGATTTTTAAAGGGAGTTTCGTTCACGGTTAGCTCGCTACTAGCATGTAGCTACAACAAGGTAACACATGCCTGGTGTCCTCGTGTCTTTCACTGCGCTACGTCCACCGCAGTCCATGGAAGTAAACAGTTTGAGCCGATTTAGCGGTAGTCACTGAAAATATATAAAGAATATAGCGAACGTAAGAGATAAACTCACCTAAAATAATGATGTTTATCCCAACAAACTGCACTGACTGCTGCTGTTTGATGTGGCGTCCATGTTTTACCGTAAGACAATGTGGAAGCGGGCAGTAAAAATGTGCTCAGAAAAAAACAAAAATACAGGGTTTAGATAGAGGCAACGTCAAAATAATAATAAGTCTGGGTAGTTTTTTGTTTGTTTCGTTAGTTATGACACTAATATTAGACACACTTCATCAGTATGACATATGCTACATGATGAGTGGTAATCAGGTGCCCATTTGTAGGCTACACAAAAAAAATTGTTTGTTTTGATTCAATTTGCACAAGTACAAATATTTTTTGCCCATTATTATTGTTGTTATTCATTTATTTTATTTAACTTACATCTATTTTCTTCTTACTAGTGGTTTTTAAGATTGATTTAGTTTTAAGTGCAACTGAATAATTTCCCTTCATGCAGAAGGTTCGTCTGGCATTGACAAGAAAGATAAGAGACGGATCACTTTGATCTCAAAGTGTGGGCTGAAAAAATGGGAGGTAGAGCCTTCAGCTATCAGGCTTCTTTAGCGTGGAACTAGCTCCCAGTCTTTCTACTTTTAAGGTCGGACTTAAGACTTTCCTTTTTGATCTAGCTTATCATTAGAGCTGGACTGAACCATCCTTTAGTGAAGCTGCTATAGGCCCAGGCTGCTGGAGGATGACGCACTGAGCTCCTGTTCTCTCATTTCTCCTCTATTTCTACTCATGCATTTGTGAGCTACTACTGTATATGCTTGTATAGAGTTTCTTTTTTCATTTATTTTTATATATGTATATATACACCTGCACACTTATAAATACACACATGCATATATTCAACAAAATAAAACAAGGAAAAAACAAGGAAGCCCATCCCCGAACACCAACCAGCCCCTCTGGCCTCAGCACCACCTCTCATTAAATCTCAGAAGACAAGTTTCACATGCAACATCTAAAGGAATATCAAGAATATGTACATCAGAATGACCTGTAATAATTTTCTAATGGAGTCCAAATTTCAACATAATCCTCCTCATTATTTTCCAACCTAAAGGCCACGTTTTCTAAATTCATCATATGGCTCTAATGGAGCTTTTGAACAGATCCAGTTGTTCATAATTATTTTCTTTGTGTACATCATGTTAATACATGTGTGTCCCTCTCACCTTCCCTCCTCCTCCATCTTCCTCCTCTATCTAACCTTACATACTAGTGTACTTGTTTTTGTTTTTTTGATTGTCTTGTTGCTATATATATAAAGTGCATTTACATTAGCTACTCATTTATGGTCCTGGTCTCATCAGTCTGCCTATCCTCTCTCTTCTCTGTCCTTTTCTGTCTCTACCCTCAAGAAGATGGGTTCCTCCATATGAGCTGGTTCTGGTTCTGGTTCCTTCCTGTTTTAAAGGGAGCAACTTTGTGCTTCCTCAGATGGCTTCATGTTGGGTTTTGTAAAGCGTCTTGAGACGATTTGTGTTGTTATTGATGCTTTATAACTGTATAACTGTATAACTGAACTGAGTTGTGTGGGATGCTCTAACATTCACCACCATAGATGTCTATAAAACTGGCTGCGTTTAATACGTCTGTGGGCAACTAAGAGTCATTAGAGAACCACTCAATGGAGGATTAAACAAATCCTTCTTTTTAAGGTGAGTATTAGGTTGAAATATGTGGTTCTTAAAAAAAAAAAAAAATGTGTAAATGCTCATTTAGATCTGAACAAGCAGAAGATAATCCAACAAGTTCAGGATCTTTTGTTTTTGGATATCCACCGATCATCAGGCATAACATTATGACCACTGACAGGGGAAGCAAATAACATTTAAACCATCTTGTAACAATTCATTGTTCTGATGGGAAACGTTTGGACCTGGCATTCATCGTTGTAGATGTCACAAAAAGAAAGCAGCCGAATTCAATGAGATCTGGAATCCCTTTCTTGCATCCTTTAAGAACGTCAAAAGCTGAAGCAACTCTGTTAACGTGAGATGTCCTTGTGTGCGATTACATCATGTAGTTACTCAGTTTTGCATTTTGTTTTGTTCTTAGTTCTGTTTCCCTTTAACGTCTTATCACTCCAACCCAGAGTAAACTGAATGTTGTTCCTGAACATTTTGGAGCTCATTCATTGTCTTGGTCTCTTTTGAAAGCCAAGACTCTTAAGTTTCTATCAAAAAAAGACAGAATCACTTTACGTGGTTCTGTTGTTGAGTAATCAAAGTTGGCACACAGTTAAAAAATAAGACGTTGTTGGATTTTCATGAATTTTTGTTTTGAAAAAATGCATTGGTTGAATCCTATAATGACTTTTATCAATGAAATCAGAAGAAAATGACACATTGCATCATGCAGCATTTAGTCAAACTCAACTCGTGTACAGAGCTCTGATTGGTTCAAAAAGCTGCTGCTGTCTCACATAGGACCCAGAGGAATGAAAGGGTTTTTCCTTTGGGGTGGAGGACTGGATTCTTTTATAGTTTGACTGTTAGAAATTTTGTATTTATGGAAATTGTTAAAGCTCAATAAATACATGTCTATTTACACAACAGGCCGAAAGTTTGGAAGCAAGATCAAATTTGTACATAAAAGATCATAATTTCATTGGTATAAATGGTATATAAAATAAACATGATTATTACATGAAGAGTTACTTATCAGAAGACATTTTTACTGTAATTATCAGGTATTTGAGATTTTCTTTCTTCAAAGTAACCTCCCCTGGCTTTAACAATAGCATGTATATGGTACATATGAGGCATTCTTTACACAAGGGATATTTATATGCTGACTCTCAAAAGCCAAAGAGATTTGTGTTTTGTTTTGTTTTTTTACTTTTGCACTTAAGTTTGACTTTTGCACATCTTCTCAACCTTGAAACTTAGCACCTCTTTTCTTCTGCTGACATTTATTCAGTAATGTTCTGGTAACATTAATGTACAGCTGAAATGGTTCATATCAATAAAAGCAAAGTCTGGTTATGCACTAAAGTACATACAATAATACTCCTGCTGTTTTTTTAATAAAAGCAGCGGGAACAGAAACTTGAAGTTGCTTCCAAACTTTTGACCTGTAGTGTGTATGTGCAAAAGCTCAGTGTGCTGCTGCGGAAATCCTCGCGTCATTACGGTAAAGCCGAGGAAGCCACTCCTCCGCGGTGTAATCCTCCATGGACGATGAGGAGCAGCTCTCCGCTCTCCATCATCATCTGCAGAAAAATGCGAGCAGGGAGCGGCAACAAAATGTCAACCCGGACTCCTCTCCCTCCGCCGCAGACATGAGCGGAGCCCCGACCGCCTCCGCCACCCGCAACAAGTCGCTCTCACCATGCGCATCCACTGCAAAGTAGTTGCGATCGCCGTGTGCTTCGGAGTTTTCCTACTTTTGTACTTTTTGGGGGGCAACGCCGCGGACGATCCGCTGTTGAAAGAAGTTGGAGAGGAGCGGCACAGGCAGCAGAAGCAGAAGCAGCAGCAGCAGGAGGAGGAGGAGGACAGCAACTCCTCGCAGTTTCCCTCCGAGCTCCGACGCGATGCTGTTGCAAAGTTTGCGAGGAAACAGTCCGCCGGAGTCGGCGTGCGTCCAGAAGAGCCCCTCAGGGGACGGAAAGAGGGGAGAGCGATGAATAGAGGGGTGAATGCAAAGAGGTAAGGGGGAGTTAGTTAGTCAGACTCCACCGTGTCTCCTTTACTTCCGATCATTCCCATCTTTTCCTGTCGGTGAGAAGTTGAAGAGTGCGTCAGTGTTTTTATCATCCATCCAACTGCCTGCGTCGTGTGCCCAAGGACGCAGGGCTTTCACAATAGCCTCATCCGTCAGGGCATGCACATGGGCATCTGCTCATCTGCGTTTTATTTATTTGTCTCCTTTAATAGCTGTCCTCTCTCATGTTGGCCTGTGTGAATCACGGCTGTTGCAGTCTGCTCGGATGTCTGCCTGAAACGTGGCTAGAGACCATGGCTAATGTGATTAGGGGGGAAATGTTGTCAGTGTTTGCAGAGAGGATAACAACAGGGTGGCAAATCATTACCTGACCTCTACATCTTGACCCCTTTCTCTAATGTAAAGTAGGCCGTCCTCTTAATCCGTGACTGGGTTTAGGAGGAGTAAAGGTCACCTTCAAAATGCAATTAATAGAGGATATAGATGTGCGCAGCGCGCTCTGGGTCGCCACTTTAGAGTGTTCCATTCAAGCATGGACGTGGCGTGAAGCGGAAACCCATCCTGTCCAGCATTTGGTCGTCAAATTTGGCCAGAACCATCTGTGCGTGTGTGAAGAAGCCCATCAGGTGTGATTTTCAGATCCAGGAGGTCACATAGAAGCTGCACCCGTAAGATGATCTGCTTATGTGAACCATCAAGGCTGAATTTGTCGGTTGCTATTTCCGTTCAAGGATGGAAGCATTTTATTACATCTTCTAGCTTTTCCAATTTCGTCCTCGTGCATCCCCGTGTTATTTTTATTTTATTTTATTCCCACACTCCTGCTTTGAGTGCCAGCGATGCCACAGCAGTGGCCGCGGTGTGGTTGTGGAGATACCCACACTGCCTGCAGGCAGTAATATGTATTCCACTCCGCAGCCGGGCTGGAGGCTGGGGACACTGTTCAGTAGATAAAAGCCATCAAGGCGTTGCATTGAGAAAGGACCTTTGCGTCCTCCCAGAAGCCACGCTCCTCCATGTGTGCTCAGCACTGATAAGGGAGATGGGGTGGAAGAGGTCACCGGTGGCCGTTTGAGAGAGAGAGTAAAAAAAAAAAACACTAACAGGTTGGAAAATGCTCAAGACTGACCGCTGAGATTAGTGGAAGCACACTGGGCATCACGCCAAAGCCTCCACAAAAAACTTTCTTTTAATTGCACAAGCCGAGAGTATCAGACCAGAGGGTTCTGAACAATAGGGTGTAGTTTTCAAACAGAAACCCTGCAAAGTAGTCAATAACTAATGCTTGGGTGATGAATTATAGAGCTGGACTCGTCAGTTCTTTTATTCCTCGGCGTTTTGCGTGACAAACAGGACGTCTTTTCAGTCCTTTTAATCGCTGTTTTATGCTCCGCTTGTGTGTAAATCTGAACATAGGACAGATTTCCTGTGCGGCCTGCCTCACAGACAAACATCCCCGTTGTCCCTAATCATATCATTTCCTCTTGACACATCACACTACTTCCTGTAGGCCAAATATAGAAGGAGACGAGCTTCGTCTGACCCCCGCCGAGACACCGCCAATACAGCGCGCCGCCAAAAGCTTTGTCTCAAATCAGAAGACGTTCTTATTTAGTCGACTGACCAAAAATGTCTCCTATGAGTTTTACCTGTAACTTCAGTTACATGTACAAGATTACATGTTCTAGAAGTACATAACACAGATGTAAGCCACCTGTCTGCTTCGTGATATTGCATTACAGCCTGCATCTGCAGGATTAGATTGGTGTTGATACTTCGTGTTGAAACAAATCCCCTGCCCTGTCACTTCGAATATAGTTAAGCAGCAAAGAAGTCACTTTTCTTCAGGCGGTATTATGCATACCTATAAAAATGTCATCTCGCATGACTGAGCGCACTCTGCTCGGAGTGGTTCGTAACCTCCCTACTTGCCTGTGTAGCCTGATGTGTTTGGAGAGGGTTGCTCCTGTGAGCCTCATCAGTTATGTCTGTCTGTTAGTTTGGCTAACTCACTTTTAAATTACTGGTGTATGAGTCATTTAGGGCAGAAAGATAGACACAGAGTCGGGTTGGGTAAAATCCTCAAGGAGTTGAAAGGCAAAGCCTGGAAGTGATAAATCATGCCAAATAAAATAATAATAGGTTTTCCTAACCTTTAGAGACTGCAGCATTTGCGCAACGGAGACTTTCTCTGTTTTTACATCAATGTAAATTTAACTGTTGACCAAATGGCAAGCTTGTGTTTCACAGGAGTTTTGACATGTCAAGAGAAAGTCATGGATTCACTGAAAACAAGGACAAGACATCCCACTGTGAGGCAACTAGGGAAGTTCTTCAAAGGGGAAAAGCAAAAGACACAGGATTAGCTGGGAGGCTAGGAAGAGATTTAACCTGCACAAGTGACTGAAAAGTCGCCATTTGGAGTCCAGTTAATGGCAATGGTGTGGGACACACAGCTGAAACCACTGATGTTCTTGAAATCACCAAATGGGCTAATCACCTGCAAGCTTTTTCACAGCTTATAAAATCAAAGCTACATCGAGGTACCAAAGCCATCTGTTCTGCAACTGGCCATTTGAGGTGTTAAAATACCCAACATTACAAAAGAAATAAACTTGGTGACATCCTGGTACAAAAGACTTTTGCAGTTTTTCCATTCATGACATTAGTGTGGTGAATCCAAAAGGCATTTAAAGAAAGGCAACTGGACTTGTAGAATTTCTTGAAGACGTTTCATCCAAGTAGCTTCTTTAGTTCTGAGAGACTGGTGGGAAGTTGAGGTTTAAACAGGAAAACTCTGTGGGTGAAACCCATCAGAAACTTGCTCGACTTGTTTCTGTAATAACCAGAAACTGTAAAGGCACCAGAGGCCAATATCATGAAGCAGAATGATGGACTTAGCAAGGTAACTTCAGGGTTAACCCTGGGTTTTTGATATCACGAAGCTGGATTCATTCTTATGGAGGTACATTACCATGGTAACTATCTCTGAACGGCAAAACTGCTTCGGGTCAGGGTAACTTTCAGGATTGATCTGAATCCGATGGCTCCACCCACTGGCCAATCAGCTGTTCAGGAAAGAATCACGTGTTCTTTCATTGAAGACCCGATTGAGATCGGAGCCCAAATCACTAGAAGAGCGTTAACGCATCTACAATATTAATGTGGATAAGAAGCAAACACAGCCAATTGTGGCATTGGCTTCCAGCTTTATTGTAGCCAATGTAACATTATGGAATTAAGAAATGACTTTATCTGCTCCCATGTTCTTTTTACTCCAGAGGGCTTACATCTGGGGGAATGAGACTAATTATCATACATGCGATTCATCTATGCAGCGCAGTGATTGGGTTTCGTGGCTTCGTTAAATGTAAACTAATTGAGCCATTGATGTGTAATTTGCACATTTATGCAATCTGCAATCCTTTACCATGCCATTTGGTGTCTCTTCGATGCAGCCACGGTGTTTGACTTTTCAAGATTTCGAGTGAAATTTACTTTTTTTGCTCCTTTTTGCTGGCGGATCAGCGCTCATGATTGTGATTGGTCTGCTGCCTTGGAACCTGCCCTTATATGTGCACATTCACCGATTCACAACAACACAAACCTGAGTTGAGTTACCGAGTTGATAACCAGCATCGTGATACTGCTTATCCAGATTGTCATTGTTGTGGATAGGTTCAGCTGGATAAGTTGGGAGTAGCCCAAGTAAGTTGAGCTTCGTGATACAGGCCTCAGGTGCCACTAATTTAAACCTCAACTTCCCACAAGTCTCTCAGAACTGAAGAAGCTACTCGGATGAGTGATGAAACATCTTCTCAAAACTCTACAAGTCCAGTTTCCTTCTTTTGTGTTACCATGACCTGGATGACTGACAACATTCACAGACACTTGGTGTGGTGAAGTTATTTCCTCAATCACAGATGTCTTTATTTACCTATTACTTTAGTATTGCCGTGTGCTTCTCCATCTCTGCACTTTTCAAATTGATTGTTATGGATCAATGAAGATGGAACACATCGAGTAAAGGTTAACTGAGGAGGTTTGGAGATACAAACATTTGTATGACTTGCAAAATTCTGCCAAAAAGCAAATTGTCGCCATTGTTGACAGTGAAGCAGGGAGAAGACAAGTAAATAGAAATTAAGCTGTTGGGTAGTACCTTTGTACAGCGCACAAGTGTAAATGGCTTCCACCGGTGAAGGCTACATGCAGGAGTATTTTAAATGAGCCTTAAGGTGGAGTGCGTTACGCTTCAGGAATCCTATGAGCAACGTTGTGAAGGGTTCTTGCGTCTTTCTATACAGCCAGTGGGCACAAACATTATTGGTGTTGGCAACATTCTTGTTTTCAGAGAACAGAGGCAATAAACTTATGTACGGGTCAGTGCCCTATAATTACCAGCTCACTGACGAAATGTCCTGAGGGTGTGTTTGGCGTGCGATGCAGCAAACACACTACAACTGTCCCCAATGGTTACGCTTCATCAGTGCAACCTGTACTTAAGAATTTAGGCTTAAACCTAATTACAGGTGATTAAGCTTATGAAGCCGCAATTATTCGGTTCCCAGTGAGTAATCAGTCGAACGTGTGTTTTAGACCATGTAACCTGTACAACATTTCAAAAGTTACATTCTTTTGTTGTTTAGTCGGCACATCTTCGATAAATAAAGACTCATTACTCATTCATCTTGAAGACTTCAAGTAATACAAGACGGTGACAGAATGAAAATCAGATTGTCTGTAGTTTGACTCATCGAGCTGTGGCTGCAGCAACAGCTACTCAGAAAGTGCCAGAGCTTCGTCTGCTTTGATTCGTGCCTCGTAACTCGTTGAACAGCTTGCAAAGTCGGTCAATTCTGAGAATAATCTCTAGTTTTCACTGTCAAGTTGTCATCATCATCGGCATGGACGCTGGTGTTTGATGCCGCTTCAAACCAAAGTGAACGTGTTTGATATATGTCCAACAAGATGCATTTTTATTCATTTAAATGTCTTCAAGGTGTCCTTTTGGTGTAGTTTTTGCCCTGCTGCTTCTTCCCTCTGAACGTGTACATTTTTCTTTGACATAATCTTTAAAGGTTCTGCTTTTTCTTTCGCACCTTCAAGTGTTGGCTCTGGAGCTTTTCAGGCACAGGGCTCCTTCTCTGTTCCTTATGCAGCCAGTAATGAATTCAGTCCTTTTGTACCTCTTCCCTGCGTTTTGACTGCTTCCAGATGTGGGGATCAGTGCCATGACACAAACCATCATGTGTGCAGCCCGTGCTTTATGCAACAGAGACACATTTTTTTATGTTGTTTCAATTTTATACAGAAGGTTTCATTTAGTTTTTTGCACGACTAAGTGCGATGTAATTGCCCCCCTTGTAGGCGATACGGATTGCATTTTTTGGGGAGGGAAAAACAGGAATGTGTGTTCAGCAACCTTGACAGAGTGTCGGCCTTTGAAGCGTGGCAGACAGATTTCTCGGCACCTTCTCGTTCATCCTAATCTGCGGTTCATCATTGTCCCTCAGCCATGCAGAAAACGAAGTGTCACGCTTGGAGACAGCCCTGCAAACCCACCTGTCAAATTTCACTCTTCCCATCCGTGTCACGGTAGACTCGTTGCTTCCTCCAGACTCGGAGGAAATCCCGGTCTTTTAGAATTGTAAAAACAATTGCCTTCCACCACTGTCCTCGTCCAAAAAAATAAAAGAATTCTGCACAATGAAACAAACGTGAAACAAAGGGCTCTTTGTTCTTCTACGCACACATTTGCCAGCCTTGTGCAGTGTGTGTGCGTGGAGGACAAGGAGACGGTGTCGGCCTTAGCTTCAGGCTGCCTCACTGTACAAATGTTTCTCTAAGATAGCGGGAGATACTCCACATGGCTGAGTGTGTTTTAACACAACAGCAACAGCAGCAGCAGCAGTAGTAGTAGCTCTGCAGACAGTGGAACGTTTCTATTTTTTTTTTACATCAGATAAAGGACCTCCTTGCCTTTGAGCATGTAAGAACAGAGTCCAGTGGGAAATCTCAGCGCTGCAGAAGAAAAAGAGAAGTGGTAGTGTGTGTGTGTGGTAGTGTGCGAAGCCATTGTTGAACCGCATGTAAAGCTGCAGATTCACGTCTCCGAGAGAAAATCCTCGACTCTGTACCTTGTCTATTTGACAAGGGGATTATCTGCTGTTTTCTTGCTTCCTCTTCTTTTCATTCCCATAAAGCCCAAATTGAATTCTTTTCTGTGCCTCTGACATATTCATGAAGTGACATTTCTGTTCAAGAGTGACGGGTTGACAGGTGAGGAGGATGGGAGCACGCAGAGACTGGATGCATTTGGTGGAAGACGGATATTTAGTTGTACAACATCAGTATTCTTGGGTATTTTGGCTTTATAGCTGTATATTGGCTAATGTTGGATAATTCACTGAATACCTTTCTTCTACCATGCCCATATTCTCTGATGAGAAACGATGTGGCAGCGAGTATTTTTAGTGGTAATTTTTCTGCCAGTGGGAACATGTCTTGTGGAATTCCGCAGGGAAGTTGTTTGGGTCTCCTTTTGTTTTCTATTTTCATAAATGACCTTAATTATGTATGCAGATGACTCTACTTTGTTCTTCAGGGAGAAGCTTCAGGTTGAGTTAAATAACATAACCAAATGCCAGAACTGAATTCATTGTATATAGGATTGGGAATGCTCTTGCTAATGCCAACGCACCTAATTTATCTGCAGATCAGTTGAGCAGGTAACTAAGATCAAATGATTAAGTATTAAATTAGAGAATTTATTGAATGCGAATTTATAGAATTGATCATATTGTTTTGAAGAAATGCTCTGCCTATGTTCCATTTTCTGTTTTGAGTGACATTTTTCAGTCAGTCTCAGAGTATTGCCTGCTTATTTGGTCAAGTGCAGCTCAGAAACATCTTAAAAAAAAAACTTTAAATTGCACAGAACAGAGCAGCTTGATTAGTTCTCCATTGTTCTTTCCGTGACGATAAATTAAAATATTGTCTTTTGACTTTATTGGGTTTGATTTTAAAAAGTTACTTAAACATAAATTCCTATGGCCCTGTATAGATAAGTACATGAAACGTAACTGTATAGATGTATCATTATGTATCACGTATAGGCTGCATTCTTGACACTATATTGGTTATTGTTGTTTGATTTATACTCAGAGTAACTTCACTTATTTGTTGAATTATTATATTTTATCTATGTTTTCTATTTTAGTTATATAGTAATATGGTAATATTTCAAGTTTAGTTTTTTTTCGTTGCTGAATTAGCGACCACTTGGTGGAAGCTGATGTTGATCCTAATGAAGAATAAATAGTCACAGCTGTTTTGGTGGCACAACGGAGACCTACACAATATCAGGATAGTGGTGATAATGTTACCGGTTATCGGTGTAGGCTTAAAGGCTTTTCTACCATGTCATTAAACTGAGCACTGTATAAGGAGAAGTAGTGGATTTCAGTATAATTTGTGCATTTTCCTAAAATTCGTCGTGTGTACACTGTGCGTAGGTGTATGAAACACTATCAGGGTTATGTTGGCTTAAATAAACTAGAAATGTGCATTTCAACTTTCACAAGTCCACAGTGGTCAACCCTCACGTGGGAGACTCAAATTGCAGCGTCTGTTTGGGTAATTTCATTTCGTATGCGTGTTTTGACTCAAGTGCACCGTCGTCCATCTGTTGAGTACAAATTGCTCATCACAAGCTCTGCAGCACACAGGCCAATTTACGAGCGATGAGTGAGGGAAACAAGGTTTGTGATTGTCAGCACATCCGAAACCCCGCTCACACTCCCCTCCCCCTTTACTCACACGTGGCCTTGGCCCATTTAGATCTGAAGAGACTGCTGGGTGCAGAAAATTGCACATCCTGCACATCATTTGTTGGATTAGCAGAGCAGGTTTTTATCTCCGTGTTTCCTATTGTTGCACTTCACTGCAAAGAAACGAGGAACCAGACTCTATTCTCTTTAAATAATGTCGGGTTTTTGTACAAGCGGTTCACCTTTGTCCCTCTGTTTCACTGTCTTTCCCAGCAAACCTCGAAGTAATGTGGCCCGATCTGTGGTGAAGCGCCCCCGAGCCCAGGAGGAGGTCATGCACTTGGCCGTGGTCGCCTGCGGGAACCGTCTGGACGAGACCCTCACCATGGTCAAATCGGCCCTCCTGTTCAGCCTGAAGAAGATCAAGTTTCACATTTTTGCCGAGGACCCTCTGGCCCCGCAGTTTGAAGAAAGGGTAAGACTCGTGCAGAACACGTACGGCAGATTTATTCACTTAAAAAAGGAGCCTCCTGCTTTTATCTCCTGCTTGGATACAGTGTGCAGCACATGTTAAACACCTCCTCTCTATGCAGCCAGATGACATCAAGATCAGAGCAGTCTTGGCTCTCTCTGACTCACACTGGTACAACCCTTTTATCTCAAGGCTGTGGCGTAATATATCACCAAGGCTCCCAGCTTTTCCCCTTCAACACCGTGTATCACTTCAAAGTCACCTTTGCAGAGGTACCTAGCGTGAATTAGATTAGTTCCACTGACACTGTAACCAACAGTCTATTAGCGTCAATTAATGGACCATGAACGTTGAGTAAAGTGACTTAAAGGTCCCACATTATGTAAAATTCACTTTATAAAGGTTTTCTAACAGTAATATGTGTTAGCCTGTGTATGAGGTCCCAGAGGTGAAAAAATCTGTCACTTCCCTCACTTGCTTGCTCCACTTTTTGGCAAATATGTGCTCAAACAGGCGTAGCTGAAATCTTTCCCTTCTTGACTTCATGTGGGAAAGTATCCACTCCCTTCAGTAGTGGATACTGCCTTTGAGCCCGCCGTCTAAAGTTACCGAGCAGGTGCCATTTTTTCTCCTTGCAAACCTTCTCGAATACACATGGCAAAGGTACAAGGAGGCCGTTGCTCTGTTGTTGGATGCATCAACGAACCATAACAATTACCGTCATGGTTAACGGAAGCTACCGTTAGGTACACGCTAGTAACCCATAAGAACAAACGTAACATATTCAGACACACAGTATTTATAACTAACTATTCAGAAACGTTCTTCTGCAGCCGCAAAGTCTGAACTTCTTCAGGAAACTCTCCTTCTAGGTCAGGTTCTGGTTCAGTTCGATAACTGTGCCTGGTTATCGAACTGGTGTGTCTCTACCAGCCACAGTCATAAATCCACTGTAAACATCAGTGCATGGTGACCATTGACTGTATAAACTATGGACAAACCCATCATAGCGTCATCCATTGGATTCTGAACCTCCTAAATAAAGCCCATGGTGGGCAGAGCCTTCGGTCGCCATGTTGGATTTACCCCACCCACACTTGGATATTCCAAGTATGGACATGGGGGGGGGGTTGTGCTACCTTTCTGCTACCTGTTAGCTCAGGCTACCACCTGTAACTCAAAGCGGGAACGCCCTTAATTATGCAGAATTTTAAACCTTAGTAAAAAATAAACAAATGAGTAAAAAAATAATTCCACCCCGGACAGTTGTCATGAATAGTGCAACTATTGAAGCAAAAGTTGTTTCTTGTACCAGGCTGTAAACATGTTTAATAATGCTGTAAAGTTGGGCGTTTTAACATGAGGGTCTATGGGGATCTGCTCCCTTTTGGAGCCTCAAGTGGCCACTTGATGAACTGCAGTTTTTTGCACTTCCGCCCGGGCTTTATTGCAGTGAAAGCCACATCCTGCCCCCTAGCAGGGCATGGAGTAGGCGTGGACAGACACAGCTAAGTAGCACTTAAAGGTACAGACACAGAAGCAGCCTGTTCTCAGTAGAACTCATTAGATCGACTCTTGAACTGGCTGAAATTCAGGACCAAGGCTGAATTTGGGGTTATATACTTTGAAAACAATAAATGTTGGACCTCTGCAACCTATTTGAAATCTTTAAAAAAATTTACAATATGGGACCTTTAAACTCTTTAACCTCCAGCCTCGTTGAATTAATGCCACGTGGAGGAAATTCCCTTGTGAAAGACGAGGAGTCGTGTCAGTTGAAGCCTCTGTAATGTAGCACAGGTTTTGAGCAGCTTTCGGCCACGTACACAATGTACGGGTGTTAGAGTGGTTGGTCTGAATCGTGTTTCATCTTTTGGGGCTTTCTCAAGCTTTTCAGGGCCCGATCTGTTAAACCCTCAATTGCGGAAAGATTCAAC
This sequence comes from Mugil cephalus, assembly GCF_022458985.1. Taxonomy (NCBI): domain Eukaryota; kingdom Metazoa; phylum Chordata; class Actinopteri; order Mugiliformes; family Mugilidae; genus Mugil; species Mugil cephalus. Next base: position 27,337,326 of record NC_061773.1, read on the forward strand.
CCCTCACTTTAAGACGGAGCCTTCCCTTGTTTAGACTAAAGCTTTTTAATAAAACAACAGCTGGCAACTGCATGTGTGTTCCACATGACGTCATCGTTTCTGAACGGCCTTTATGAGCTGATAAGTCTGTGAGAAGGGAAAGAGAGAGATTAGCTTTCACTGTAATTGTTGTTTGTCTTGACTCTTTCTCACACTTTCTCGCACAAGCTCAGAATCAGACACTTCCTCTGTGTAACGCTGCGACGTGTTGCTTCACTTCCAGCTTAACCGGTGGCCCCGATCCGTCTCAGCCAAGTTCCAGTACAGCGTCTACCCCATCTCCTTCTCCGTGGGCAACGCAGACGAGTGGAAGAAGCTCTTCAAACCCTGCGCTGCTCAGAGACTCTTCCTCCCTGTAAGGCTGCGCCGCTCATCTCGCCTCACATCCTCACCACGCTTAACGCCATTAACCAGCGCTGAGCATTTTTTCCAACCCTTTCATTTAATTCCAGTGTGCGGTTATAATTAAATACTTATGCTTACTTATTATTGATGATTTCACACTGGTTCTGCAGCTTTTACTTAACAAATAAGCACTCTCCAGAGACTGAATCCGGTAATTTCATCAAGTGAAGCTTGCGCCTGGTTATTGATTTCCTATTTCTGCCTGTGTTCGTTGAAATAGCAGCCGGACTGCTTACAATGTAATGGACATATTGCAGCTCAGACAGATCCATAGGTGTTCTCCTCTCACTGCGACGTGGTGAGTGGGCATTCAATATTCACTCTATTAGGAGCACCTGCAGACTGAATTATTTACGGGCTGGATCGGTACCTCCTGATTTATTACGATCGCATAACAAACGATGCAGATTGTGCTGCAGACGTCTAAATGTAAAACAGAGATTCGAATTCCTAAATAACATTTTCTCATGCAACGATCATTCAATTGTTCTCTAAGCCATACATCAAACTGCATATGAGTAGAGGAGCTTTGTTCAGATGGAGTTTGTTGGCTTTGATGTGCTTCGACTAAACCCGTGTTATGGGTCAGAACAGCATCTGCAATGTTTTCCCCTGGTGGGAAAATCAGCTCAATATCTATAGATCTGTTCATGTAAACACATCTGACCACGTACGTAAAATGAAATCCATGCACAATGAATTATGTGGCAAACAAAGCAATTGTAACATTTGTGCAACTTGTGATATCCTCAGTGAACTGCCTAAAATTGTGTAGGTCCAAAACACTGGTGGCTCATCAGCAACACAATGTTGTTAGTGGGGGCCTTTAAGGGGAGGGGCTTCTTGTGAATTATCCCACAGATACTTGATCAGTTTTAGATCTGGTGAATTTCATTCCTTTAAAGGTAAAGTGCTTTATTTGTCATTATACTTGCACAAAATCAAATTACATGGTCGGATGGTGGGAAGGTCTTGAGCCACTGCAACTGTCGGCCAACATGCCCCAGTGCATCCATGTTTCTGGGGTGGGAGAAAACCAGAGGAAGGAAACCTTTACTGTGAGGCACCAGTGCTACCAACTGCTATGAGGTCAGGGTGCCTGGTCTGGTCCAGATGGGTGCTACATGTCTAAGTAACATCCACATAAATGAATGCCAGGTCAAAAAGTTTCCCAGTAGATTTTTTTACAAGACGGTCGCTGTTATTCACGTCTCCCGTCATAATGTCATAATGTTATGGCTGATCGTGTACACTGCACTTGTTTTAGCTGTCATTTCTTGTTCAATCCGACACATTTTTTATTTTTTTTGTCGCAACAACTTGCTGGATTTTAGTTCTTTTTTAATGTGGAACAGCATTTATTGCGATTTAATTGACCCGATCTGGACCAGACGTCACCATCGGTGAATGAGTCAATGTCTGGGTGAACAAGCCGTGGGCAAACAATGTGTTTTATTCTCGGATTATTGAAGACATATGTACCAACAGCAGCTCAATGCCATACAGACAAACGACTCCAGTCCAGACTGAAACATCTCATTAAACTACTGGGTGCATTGTCATTATATCTGGTGCAGACACTCTTGTTCCAATCAGGATGGACTGTTATAACTTCCCCTCTCTCATCAAGCTCCTTTTTCAGGTCTGTGTTTTTTAATTTTGGCGGTACGTTGGTTCGTGATGGCTTCGCCTGCAAAAGACTAATCATTCTCCCATCAGCCCCAGCTGCGTATTGTGTTGTGTGCTAATTAGCTAATTGGCTGCAGACTCGGTAGATTTGATGGAGACAGTCATGGTGAACAGGAGCCTGCTGCACAGTACTGGAGCCTGAAGAGTAAAAATAAAAAATATGCTCCAGCTAAAGTCTCTTTTCCTGCACCTTACATTAATCAAAAAATTTGAATTAGAAAAACCTTTATATTACAATTGCAGGTTCCAACAGCATACATAGGGACAGAAAAATAACAAGAAGAAAGAGTGGACTGTGGAAAAGATAAATAATAAGACAAAAAAATAAAATAGAATAAACAATATACAGGTGTTGGCATATGTACAAAAAGGATTAAATTGCAACAAAAAATATTTAATGCATAATGATTGTCGGATATTGCACAGGGTTCTACACAGTACAGAAAAAGTAGTGAATGATGAGAGTGTTGAACCTGGAGGAGTAATAATATTGCATATATTACAAGTGTTCATTGTGGAGCCAAACAGCAGCAGGAATTAAAGATCTGTATTTTTCCTTCACACATTGTGCAAAATGCACACACATACCTTAAGAAACCTAAAGATAAGATAATACTTCATTGATCGCCATTGGGGAAATTCAAATGTTACAGCAGCATTAGTCAGAAAAATAAAACAGTGAAAGAAATTAAATAGAACATAGACCTAAACTTAAAACCTAAACATAACCGCAAACGTCACTTCAGTCTATTGCGATATGATAGATTGGATTTGTACTTTCAGGTGATCCTGAAGGACGTGGACTCGTTGCTGTACGTGGACACTGACGTGCTGTTTCTACGGCCCATGGATGATATCTGGAGCCTCCTCAAGTCCTTCAACCAGACCCAGCTGGCGGCGATGGCCCCGGAGCACGAGGTGCCCAAGATCGGCTGGTACAGCCGGTTTGCGCGCCACCCGTTCTACGGCGTCACGGGGGTCAACTCCGGGGTCATGCTGATGAACCTCACCAGGATCCGCAGTGCACTGTTTAAAGTAAGGATGAAAACACGGTCCCTGTTTCCTCACACACTGCTCGGTAGAGAGCTAAAGTGGGCCGAGATTTCCCTCTTCAGTTTCTGAAGGGTTTGTTTCTTTGAGTGCTCTGAGTGGGCTGTGATTGAAGCCTTCTGATTACCACGCTAGCATCACACACTTCTGCCCTCAGAACTCAATTTAGCAGCTCTTAACACTGGCAGCAGATTGGAAATGGAAGTTGGAATGTAAATGTGCTCCTCCTTTGATGATTTTTCTTTTTTTTTTTTTTTTCCCCAAGGCTGCTCTTGAGCTGTTTTTTTGTTGATGTCTGTATTTCAGAACAGTTTGATCCCCACTGGGTTGTCATGGGAGGATCTTCTCCATCCTCTCTATCAGAAGTACAAGAACCACATCACCTGGGGAGATCAGGACCTCCTCAACATTATCTTCCACTACAACCCGGGTACACTGCTTTTTTTTCTCCCCCTTATTCATAAAACACCTCCTTCATTCATATTCATACACTCCTCTTATTTTAAAGGTGGCAACAACTTCACGATACGTATCACGACACTTGAGTGACGATACATTATTGCGATATTATGATACTGCGATATATTGCAATATTCTACCTAGTTCACAGAAATTTTCAAATTTAAATGCAGCTTAAAATACTTATTGTATATATGTACATCAGATGACAGTGGTAGTTCATTGGCAGGGTTTAAAGCATTCCTGCACTGTGCCTGATCTCCTGCGTGTGACGTTTGATCGCGATTAATAAAACAAGATCAGCATTTTGCAAAAATTGCATTGTCAATTGAGTTCATCTACCAATGGAGTGAGAGTAACGCAGCTTTCACTCTAGCCAGTCAGAAGTAGGGTGAGTCATGGAAAACTTGGTTGAGGTCCAGCTGATGCTGCATTCAATACCACTTGGGGAATATGAGTTGTCATTCTTGGAAATGAATATTGTACCGGAAGAAAAAGTATCGCGATATATTACCATATCAATGTTTTTACCCACTATATGATTATCCATTTGTGCTTTATGCATGCATTTCTGAATACCAGTCTGCATATAAAACACTAGTTTCACGCTATCATCACATTCACATAAATTCCATCTTATTTTTCACTGCTGAGAAACCAGTAAACAGACGAGGCTGTTGCTGCAGGCATCAGCAGACTCATTTCCAGCTGCAGCAGCCAGATGTGGGTATTAAATGCTCGGGGCTGTCTGGCAGAGCTGGCATCATCTCTTTTTTTTTTGTTTGTTTGTTTGTTTACTCAACAACAGAGCTGAATGAGGCATTGGTGTTACATGTAAAAGCATTTAGCTCTCATGTTAGTAATAGTTCAACCTCTTTTATTTTATTTATGAGCGCATGGTTCACATCTTCTTGTTTTTTTTCCCCCTAGAGTGTCTCCTGATCTTTCCCTGCCAGTGGAACTACAGACCTGACCACTGCATGTACGGGAGCAACTGCAAAGGGGCCGAGGAGGAGGGCGTGTCCATCCTCCACGGCAACCGCGGCGTGTATCATGACGACAAGCAGCCAGCGTTCAAAGTGGTCTACGACGCCATACGTGACGTGAGTATCCCCCGTGCTAATGATATGAGTTACATTCACACCATCACTGAATATATTGCACCGCTATTAATTCCCTATGACTTATTGAGTTATGATGGGACATGGCAGCATTTTCAGTCACGTGTATTTACGTCACTGTTTGTATTCCGTCAGTCTAAGTGGTGCCTTGGAATTAATTTGAAGAGAAATATAGCTAATAGTAGTCACTTTATAGTCACTAAAGCCATTTTATTTGGTACACTAATGGAAAATGAAAATAGTTTTAAGCATAGAAAACAGGATAGAAAACATACAACCGTCCTGTAACGGCTTCATGAAGATAAATCTCAGCTGCATAAAGTAACGGACAGTTTCCTTTTTTTGTACTATTCATTGTTGTTTCTATTATTTTGAAACCCCATTTTAGTCACTTGTGCCAGGCTAAATAACAGGAGCTCTTGAGTTCAGTAACAACATACACCAAGCAGCCACAACATTATGACCGCTGACAGGTGAAGTAAATAACATTAACCTGGCATTCATTCATTCATTCATGTCAATGTCCCCCCTCCCCCTCACCCCATACCAATGACACTCCTCGATGGCAGCAGCCATCCCCAGCAGTCTTGTGTGGATGGAAATGTGTTATTGTGTATTATTATATATGTATTATTACTGTTTCTTCTGGATCATGGAGAACGGGAACCGCTGGCTTAGCCCAGTTAAAATTAAAACAGAAGCATGTTTCCCAAATGTTGGACTGTACCTTTAAACAACTTCCTTTGGCTTGGAAAAAAGGAGCATCTATGAGTCTCTATTCTGTGTTGCAAATTCCATCCTCTTGGCTTGCATTAAACAATCTGGGTCATTTTTTTTAAATTTAGAACTTGTTTTTCTCCGGCAGCAGAGTCAGTTCCCCCTGCTTTGCCGAGATAAGCCTCTTAAAGACAAGTCGGGTCGTAATTTACGGTTAATACGGCGCCCCCACCCCACCCCGTTCCTGCTAACAGAGTTTATAAAAGCCATTTAGCCATGTGTGATATGTTCCATTAAATATATATATATATATATTTGGGATTGCTAACTGAAGTTTGGCGATGTCTCTGCCATTGTGTCTCTGCAGTTTCCCTTTGAGGACAACATGTTCCAGTCGCTCTTCTACCCCATCCAGACCAAGTTCCTGGACACAGTCAACACCCTGTGTGGTCGGATTCCTCAGGTCTTCCTCAAGCAGATAGAAAAGACAATGAGGAGCGCGTTTCAGGAAAAAGTTGTGCGACACGTCAGACCACTGAAATAACTCCTTGTGGATTGTCTGCACTTGCATTGAGGAAGTTCCTGATAGACCTTCTGGAATAAGGATCAAATAATGCACATCATGCATATAGAACTCCCCTCATTCTCCTGGTGATGGTATGGGTAATAAACCTATATATAAACAGAGACGCATACAGTGCTGGTCAGTGATGCCACAGAATAGATTTGCCTTATTGCCCTTATCTTTATATTTGCATCACAGTTGCTTACGGGTGATTTATGAGAACGTTGGGGGAAAAAAGACTGCATGATTTATTTTGTTTTTTGTCACGAACAATGCTCATCTCAAGTGAAAGAAACGTTTGAGACATCTTTTTTTTTTGTCAACTCAGCAATTGTACAAAGACGTCTGCCTCCTTTTACTTTTTCCTCCTCGCCGTTAAGAGGAGGTACGTGCCACTGAAATGCAACTCTGGAAAGCTTCACTACTTGTGCAGTAGTAGATTTCGTGAACCGCTCCTCTTGAAAATTGAAAAAGTTGAATGTGAAAGTTTTTGCAAGCAAACCACTTGAATTGTGAGCCTGTGTGAATGACGAAGAGTTCTGATCTGCAGTCGCCAAATGCCGCTGACAGTATTAAGTAGAGCACAACACATGAAATAACGATATTTTTTTTTTTTTTTTAATGTTATATACCGAATGTTAAAAATGCACTTTGAGAATGATTTTAATACTGGATGTTTTTTTTTTTTTTTGTATTCATGTTGACATCAGATGCTACCACCGAATCCAAACCAAAAGTGCTAGCATTGAAATAAAGAGACATCCTACAGTTAATGATGTGCCATATATATGTCTGCCTCAGTTACTATTTACAAGACAGTGAGTGTATAGGCGTGTGTGTGTGTCTGTGTTGAGAGAGTATCCTGGCTCGTCATAATGTGATGATATGGGTCATGTGTTTTTTAAACATTGCTGTCATTGTGTTATAATGATCTCAATGTATCAAATCATTTCAACCTGGAAACAGAAAATGGCTGTATGGTCAACACGCGTTTCTAAAATAAAAAGATGCAATGTACTGAGCCTAATTCAGCCTCAGTTACTCATACACGGAGGGGAATATGTTAACCTCCTGAGACCCGGCGTCCTCATATGGGGACTTTAGATTTTAGGTTTGCAGCAGCTTATTCTGCTTCTTTTAGACCTGTTGTCTTCATACAGAGACACTTCTGTCTGCCATGTACTGGTAACGAAGAGTCAATACACTTGTTTATTTATGCTTATTAATTTTTCTAGTTTGATATTATATGCAAATTTAACAACTTTGGAAGTACTTGTCTGAGGATGTTGGGATTTCATCATTTCCAATTCTGCTTTTACATTAACATTTTTTTTATTTTGGTACACTTAAAGTGACTTAAATTGTAGTATACACTGAAACAATCCCTGTCCCTATGATTGTTTTCAAAAACTACTTCCAGTTCAAGGATTATGCTTATTTTTTTCTACTTCTTAGGTCCCACTAATGAAAAATACCTAATGATCTTAATATTCATGTAAAGAAATTAAGATGCTTTCCAAACAAATGCTTGGGTCTCAGAAGGTTAAACAACACAAATGGGTACTTTCCTTCAGTCACTTACTACGGTTGCTAATGACTAATGTTTTCAGTATCTGTTGAGGTCACTAGTGCAGCAGTTACCGGAAATGTCTGGTTGTGGTAACTGCAACTAATCATTTCCGGTAACTGCTGATCAGTTGTCTACTACAGGAGCTTGGAGGGATTTATGGTGCGTTCCATTTACCTCAGAGTGCGGAAGAAACTTGGTGTGTTCAATAATTAAATTTTTTGAGCCCCCAGTGAAATTAAAGTTTTTAAAAATTGATATTGCAATAATGTTAAACTAAATTTAGGCTATTTAAGATACACAAATTGTAAACTGATCAGATAAATTGAACCAACTCATGAGTTTTTTACTACAATTATTTACAGTGTTGAAATCTACAAGACCACACAAGGCAGAAACATTCAGTCCAACTGAAAAACCGACCAGCAGGCTAGCAGTCAGCTACCAACTAGCAACCAACAAGAAGACACCAGCTCAACCAACACCTCTCCCCTCTGCCAAGATCGGAAGTAAAACACTAGAAGACACCGGCTAACTAACCTAGCCAACAGCAGTAGGCAGTATGCAGCACATCATTGGGGTTTTCCAGTGGACACCTCCCTTCACTGATGTTTCTTTAAGTTGGGCCCATGACACCTCAAGAAGGCTTAACAGTGAGTTCCAGCATCTTGGAGTCAACCCCCTCAATGCAGCCACCACGCAACCATGTGACTTTCAACCGCGAGATTAGCTTAGCCCTATTACAACTACTAACTACTAAAATTTTAACTGTTTAATTTAAGTGTAGAAAAAAATTCACTATTAATCCTATTTACCAACTCCCATTTACCACAATGGTGTTTTCCCTCTGTTTTCGTTTTACCAGGCTATTGTATTTAACCATTGTTTGCGTGACATGGGCTTGTAGTTCCCATATAACACATGAAAAACTTAAATTACACTGTAACAGCTAAAAATACTGTCTGTACAACCGATTTAATGCAACAAAAACTAATCAGAAGTGATAATAAACAGGATATTACAGGAGCTTCTAATTACTGTTTACACACAGGGCGGCCATCTTGGTAACTCAGCCTGAGGGTAGTGAGGATTCTACGACTTTCTGAGCAGAAAATTTGACTTCGGGGGCCGTTCCAGGTGAAAATCCCAACTCGGAACTTGGAGTACAACTGGAACGCACCATTAAGCCCATTGGATTAATATAATTCAGTGTAATTCAGAATTCATTGGTCCATCAGTGATGGCCATCCTACCTAGCCCATATGAAGCAAAACAGGCCCAAACTAGGACATTAGCACCCCCACGGATGGGATGAGGTTTTGATTGGATGCACTTCTGAACAGATGGCCTCTAATTTGGCTGTGAAATTGACTTCTAATCCCAAAGGAGCACTTACTTTTGTAACTCACAGATATGTAATATTGCCCAATTTTCCTGAGTAAACAAATTAGTTTGACTGGGTTCTCTTTGTTTTCTCTCAGGACTTTGCACATCTGGACACTGTATGTCTGGTTGAGCTTTACTCAGATACATGTATATATCGATCAGGCATAACATTATGACCACCTGTTTGTTTTTTTAGTCTTTCAGTTTCTAGTTACGTTCGCAGCCCTGTTTGAAATGTAATCTGCATTATTCAGTAGATGGGTGAGTGTTGTGCAGATGTGTCAACATTTATTACTCTAAATATGTACTCATGGTACATTATATTTTTAATGTAGAATATTATTATAACGTTTTTTCTTATAGATAGATTCAAATTCAGGGTCCACTTGCTTCATCACATTATTATTTTTCCTCTGTGCTCATTATATATGATGTTTTTGGACACATAATACAACGCAACAAAACAACAGCATACATAAGGCTCTCAACCACCAACCCACCCCCACATTATTAGATAGATAGATAGATAGATAGATAGATAGATAGATAGATAGATAGATAGATAGATAGATAGATAGATAGATAGATAGATAGATAGATAGAGAGATATTTTATTCATTTGCACACTGAAGACAGAAAATTGTATAAAAATGGTTAAAAGAAAGGCTTATGAAATGCCTCCCCTATATCAAGAAAAAATGTATCTCTGTCTGTATCTCTGTAACTCCAGTCTGTCTCTCTCTTTTATTTATTTATTTATTGTTTGTTTTGGTTTATATATATCTCCCTCCTGTCTGTGTTGTCCCTCCAGTGAACAGCAGTGACCTGGAGGCGCCATGTTAAAACGCTCCCTCCCCCTCCTCCTCCTCTCTGAGCCTGTAGCTTAGCAGCAGCTAGCCTCCAGTCGGCTTCTTTTTTTTTTTTACATCCACAAGACTGACAGAGGGCGACGACCGACGTGATGGAAATTGACTCGCTTCAAGAGGCGCTCAGAGGTCATTTCAGCGTATTTCGATACTTTTGGCGTTGCTTGACACCTCGTGATGTAAACGTAAACCCGAACCCGCTGTGTTGTAGAAAAGAAACGCGTTGTAGCTCAGGAGCTAACGTCGCTAAGCTAGCGCTAACGTTACGAGCGGATTCACGGAAATGGTTAGCTTTCTGTCGAATACATGAGCCAGGAAGGAATGCTACGAAAGTACGCCGTCTTTCAGACGTCCGTACTTACCAACGTGTGTGTCTTTGTTGTCAGTATTTGACAATATTTATTTATGATGTGAAATATTCGCTGAGTGTCGCCGGCTACACAGACATATAGCTACTGCGCTAAACTTAAGCTAGTTGTAGCTAGCAAGCGACATGGCTGGGGTATGGTGACCAGACGTCTCCCATTTCTGGGGACAGACAGTCTCCGTTTTAGATGACCTGTCCCCTGATTAAAACTGTCCTCGAAAATGTCTCAGATTTTAGCGTTTTATGAATGAAGATTAAAAAAAAAATGTTGCGCGCACACTAGAACAACGGTTATTACGGTAGCAGTCAGATAGGAAGCGCTAGTAGTGAGCATGTTGCGCGCAGACTACTATAATTACGGTAACAGTTTAAATCTGTTTAAATGTGAATAAATCAAATCGTACTTGTTCCCGTTTCTTCAATTCGTCTTGATAACCTTTAATTCTCTTTTTAACTCCGACCTGTAAATGTCCTCGGATTTTATTTCAGAACTTTGGTCACCTTAAGCTGGGGTGGTTATGTAAATAAGTAACGTTTATGATACAGTGTGTGCTCTGTCTAAGCGTAAGTGTCGTCGGAGACCTGCTAACTTTGTTTCCTAAAGTACATGGCCAGGTTTAGTGGCAGAGTTTTCTCAGCAGTGTTGGTAAACTTTGGTTAAATCAATGCCTGTTCGTCTCAGCTGGCCATAAGAAGACATATTTGTTTGTTTCTCTCCCCCAGATTTTGATAAGAAAGCCAAGAAAGAGGCTACACCTCTTCTGGAACAGTTTCTATGCCATATTGCCAAGACTGGAGAGACCATGTAAGTGGATACTGTTAAGTAACGTGCTTATACTGTGTCCAACATGCATGAATACTTTTAAAACTGACTGGAAAAGTGGATGCTGTGTAGAGAGGTGCGGCCTGTGAGCTAATTTCACTGAAGTAGACTTTGCCTGTAGTTTAGGTCTAATTAGTGGTCAGACTTTATATGGGTCCTAAATGTAGTTGTTGCACACAGATGTTAAGCTTTTCACTGTAGTGCAACTAATTGGTTTTTATGTAGAATTTAATTTGCACGAAAAAAAGCCATGTTGCCACTTTAAATTACTCAGTTCTGTTCGAAACCAGCAGAAAACGGAAGTATTTTTTTTGGAATTTGAAGCACGTTTTAATTGGGACATACAGACACTAAACATATGCTAAACAGTAAGTGTTGTTGTTGGTTGACTGGGCCATGAAACACACTGAGAAAAGATATATAAACACCTAGATTAGGATGCACAGAAGAAGAGGTTTTAGAGAAGCTTAAATATGCCCAAAAAAATGTTTCTTAAGAAAGTTGGTTGGCACTCACCTCTGTGTTTGGGGGACGGGATGAAGTTTTCAGTGTAATACTAACTCCTATTAATCTAAAAGCAACGTTTAGACTGGTCTAGTGCTATAGATCCATTTGCTTTTATTCACCATTTAGATTTTTCCTGCATCTGAATCTCATGCGTGATGTGTTTCTGTGGTGCATTCTCAGTATTTTCTGCTTTCCTCCCAGGGTTCAATGGTCTCAGTTTAAGAACTACTTTCTATTTAAACTGGAGAAAGTGATGGACGACTTCAGAGCATCGACACCTGAGCAAAGAGGTCCTGCGAACCCAAACGTGGAGTCGGTACCATTTGAAGATATGAAGGAGAGAATCCTGAAGATTGTGAATGGGTACAATGGGTACGTACTCGGCTGAAGTTACGGACACGGGTGGTTAAAAGAGCCGCACAAAGAATCTCTAGCTCTTGACAACAAACTCAAACCATGGATAGATTCGTAACCGCTGACTGCTTCATATAATAAGTGTCTTGTCTGTCATACAGTATCTTCTCACCGTAGTATCCTTGGATGAGGTTTGTCGTTATGTCTGATTGGTTAAGCACCGTTGATTATGAGGATATTTATAAAATTGGAGTTGACTTTTCAGCATTTATAGCGTGTTTGCCATGGATTTTTTTTTTTGCACTGATTATCACCACTAATGCACATGTTCACGAGTCGCTATGTGACTAATGCACATGTTCACAAGTCGCTATGTGACTGCCTTTGTTTTCCAGCCCTTACCTAGCTTGTAGCACTTTTAGCTGCCATACACTTTCCAACAACTTCACTGCCACTTAAGTTTACCCATTTTCCTTAAAGGGAAAGGCTCAGCAGGATTCAAGTTCGGTTTTGGTTGAAGGCCGACGTAAATCAAATACAAAAAAGGTTGAGTTGAGAATGTATGTTTTCACTTTGACCCGATAATTAAAAATAAAAAAAGGGCTTTGGGGGGTTTGTACAGCCTTCTATTTTACTAGCGCTTGTACACTTACATGAAAGTGGTGGTGGTCATGGTTACGCCACACATCTTAGCTCGATGAGTGGTACTTCAGGATTTTTTGCTCCCTGCTCATACCGATGTATAATTCAGCCTCTAGTTGTTACTCTTCCAGTTTTTACATGGACGTGTCTCTTTGCATTTGCACAAAATCCTCCTTAATGACAAACCTTCTAATCACTCTGTGTTTAATCTGTGTCTCATTCCCCTCGTTCAGGATTCCTTTCACGATCCAACGTTTGTGTGAGCTACTCACAGAGCCCAAGAGGAACTACACAGGGACAGATAAGTTTCTTCGGGGGGTTGAGAAAGTAAGTAGTTGATTTTTTTTTTTTTTCCTCCTTTCTTAAGCTGAGCTCTTAAACTGAAAGAGTCTGTTACTAATTTGGCTTTTTTTTTTTTGTTTCCCTTGTAGAACGTAATGGTGGTAAGCTGTGTCCATCCAACCTCAGAGTAAGTGTTGGGTTCAAATTTATAAAATAAAGTATATTTTTAATATTGTAGTAATTAACAGTATGTTTTTTTCAGTTTCTGCATTAAGATTGATCTTTTCTTTTGATTTGTCTTTGCAGGAAGAATGGATGCAGTGCAGTTAATAGAATGAATGGAGTGATGCTTCCTGGAAACACATCTGCCTTTACAGAGAGGTTGTGTCGAGGACTTATTTCATATTTGAATAGTCCAAAAAAAAATATTAAAAATATTGTTTAATTCCCTTTCTCTCATTTTTTTTTTCTTAAATTAGTTTTGCTTGTCTTTTTGTCAGGAAAGTTAACGGTCCAGGAACTCCCCGACCGCTGAACAGACCGAAGCTGTCTCCGGCTAACTCGCTAGCGGCTAACGGTCTGCCAGACAGCACAGACAACAAAGACCTCAACACAGAGCAAGAAGGCAACAAAGACTCCAGGTGTGTCATAATATCTGTAAAAAAAACTAAACATATCTTCTTCAAATAGAATCTACTTGAATCATATCTGGGTCTCTTGTTTGTTGTTGTTCGTCTCTCAGCGAGGTCTCGGCGCCCGGAGGCTCCCTGGGGAGTTCGCTGAAGAACAAACACCCAGACGCAGAGGAGGACATGGAGGCTGAACAGCAAGAGGTGAAGAGACTCAAGTTCAGCAGGGAGGAGGAGGAAGAGGACGACGAGGAGGACGAGGAGGAAGAGCAGGAGTTGGATACATCGAGGCCTTTACTTGCCGCTTGCCTCTCAAAAGAAGCAGAAGCCATGGTCCAGGAGGAGGAGGAGGAAGAGGAGAAGGCTCCATACAGCAAGGAGAATGAAGCCTCCAGCAGTGCTGCTGCCACTGAAGACCAAGGTAGGTTCTCTTTATTTATCTGGTGATGCATTAAGGAGGAAATTGTATGTTCTTGTCAGATGCAATATATGGAAAAGGGTGTTACTTACTTAGGCTTGAATGGAAGTCGTCAGCTCATATCCTTTGTAATAATTTCCCCCCGTTTAAAAACATGCAATTAAACGTTCCAGTGGGCGAAGCATCGTAAGCAGCTGGAGCAATGTTACTTGAGCTTGTTTGCAATTTCTTTGTAGGCAAAACAATTGTGCATGATAACACGTAGCCAGGAAATATGGAAACTCTAAATGGAAACTTGGAAAGTGTTTTTATATTGTGTAAAGTCGAGGCTGTCTGCAGACTTGTGTTTTGTTTTTTCGTGTTTATTTATATATTTTTTTTTTGAATGTTTGAAGTTGCCACGTTTTTTTCATTCGCTCGGATTTCAAGCTTTCTTTCCCACATCGTGCTGCACTATGATCTTATTCACTGCAGAAGCTCTTAGGTGTCTCCTAAGGCTGTGCAGTGTCTAGATAAAATTCTGGAAATAGATGTAAGCAGTTACAGCTTTACTGCCGCTTCTCTCTGGTGTGAACCGGGGGACAACTTGTGACATCTTGGCACTTCTGCACATTTTTGTCTTTTCAAATGGGTACAGAAGTTTTGGCACTTCAGAGTTTGACTCGATGAGTTGTGATTTGGAACCGGCTCATTCATCCAGGCAGCACTTCGGCAGATTCAAATATAGCTGCATGCCAAAGCTCGGTGTGGTTTCCTTTGGTCAAAAAAAACAAAAACGGCACCAGCGAGTTCAGCCGTGACCCCTGCTCTCACTTTTATTGTTGCAGAATATTTGTGTTGTCTAAGTCTCGAGTCTGGTGGAGATGAGGTAGACAGGAGGCTGTGACCTGATTTATATCGTCATTAATGTATTTATTTTTGGGGGGCGACCGGTTTCTGTTGTCACAAAATTTATGTGTGCAAATGATTAAAGGAAACATTGAATCAGATTTTAATTTTTGAAGGTAGTAGTTTCTTTGTTAGAAGGCAAGAGGTCACGAAGTTTAGATAAACTGACGGGATATAAGAATGTGTGTTTGATGTGATGCATAACTGTGTGAATATTATGGAACATTATGCAACGTTAATTTCAGTTTGCTCACAAAACTAATTTATATATATAAGGAAGACGGAGAATGCACAGAATAGTGCTTAAAGCTTTTAGAAATTATTAGTATTTGACAACACTTCCTAATTAAAGACAGGGTATGTAAAATACCCTCCTCCGCATGAACACGCTTAAACCCAGGTTCCTAAATAAACTGCTTGGACATTATTTGTGTTGATCAGTACCAGTACAGAGTGTCCTGTCCTGGACACCGACATCTCCAGTCGCTGTAACATGCATAAAATACATTGGCATGGACAAGTCCCCCATTGAGCCTTCACTAGCAATGGGATGTGAATGCACATCATCACATGTAGAGAAACCAGTAGGGACACTCTGTAAAATGGCCTGTGATTGGTGGAAAAATACCATCGCAGTACATCAGGTGACTTTTATAAAATCTGTAAATACGTCCTGATGCACAGAAGTCAGTTTCTCTCTCATAACACTTGAATTACATTATGCTAACAGGTGGTATACCGGTTCACACCAAATATCGGTATATATTTCTGTTATGATTTGAATTTTTATATATACCGGTGTATTTGATTACACAGCGTTCGGAACGTAGTGTCACGAGATACTGTTTCTGATACTGATAATTTGCACGGTGCGACTACGTCACTGAGAGGCGTGGTGAAGATGGAAAAATGAAGCAGCAGGACAACTAATTTCTGGGGATAGTCCCCGTGTTGGATGACCTGTCCCCCGGCTGAAGCTTTCCCTGTAAATCTCCCTCATTTGAATTTTTTTTGAATGAATGATAAAAAAAAATAATGTTGCACGCAGTCTACGTTGATTACGGTAGCCTGTCACTATTAACATAACAGACATAGCAGTTTAATATCTTCAAATATGAATAAATGCAAACCTGTTTTACTACTAGTGTGTTATGTACAGAGTGAAATGTCCTGTGAAAAAAAACTACCATGATACTGTCAGAATATACATTTGTGGTCATACCGCCCATTTCTTCTAACAAGCTATTATCGAATTTGGACGAAAATAATGCCAAAAATAAATCGCATACTCTGCTTTTCATATAAATCTAAACAAATACTGATCTGAACATGCATTTCTACTTTTTTTTTTCCTACAGAACCGACTAGCAGCACGCAGACCGAGGCGTGCTCAGGTCCGGAGGCGGAGCAGGCCGAGAGGGAGGTGCCGTGCGGGTCCGAGGAGGAGGGCAGCGACATGGACCAGACGGAGCAACAAGCACCTGCGGGAGTCCTGGAGAGCCCCGAGACCAGCAGGGACAGTGAGGAGAGCAACAGCGACCCAGTCAGCAGCAGCAGCAGCAGCAGCAGCAGCAGTAGCAGTGGTAGCAGCTGTAGCATAGAGGAGAGCGCAGACGCAGCCAGAGAAGACGTAGCTCTCGCTCCCTCCAGCAGTACGACTGAACCTCCTACAGAGGGCGCCATGGGAAGTGCCACCCTAAACACTGGGACCACCGAAGAGCCTATGGAGCAGGACTAGACTGAAGGCCCCCCTGCAGCCATGTGTGACCATAAACCAGCTTGTCCTTTGAGTCCAGCTCGACTCTCACTGGGAATGAACCTCATACACAAGACGAACGCCTCGTCCCGCTTTTTGGACACTCCTCCAAAAAAAAAAATGGCTACCTGGCATTGATGTGGGCATACTTAAAAAAAAAAAAAAAAAAAAAAAAAATTCACTGGAATATTTTATTGAGCTTCTTCTCTTCGATTTTTAAGTTTCTCCCCTAAAAGGGTTTGTTTGTTTGTTTGTTTCAGCAGCTTTTAATTTCTCTGCTGGATTTTTTTTATTTTTTTTTCTCTTTCAAAGGGGGGTGGGGGGTTGAACGCTTCTTTCCTCTCTCAACACCACTCACTCCAACTAGTTGTGCCAGGATTGGTAGTCTTGAAGCTTAGTGTAGCACACTACCGTGGCCAGACCGGAGCCGTACCAGCTCTTCATTATTTAAGAAGCGAATATGAGCTAAAAAACATTTCTGTTCCTAACGAAAGGCTCGCGTATGAGTTGTTCACGAGTCAAACAATGAACTGACTCTTAACACCCAGATACCACCAACATCAAAGTTTCCCTCCCCATCCTCGAGAGATGTGCGACTTTTTTTTTTTTTTTTTTTTTTTTGCTCCCCCTCTTCGCTTATTTTAACCATATTTCTTTTTGCAGTGATACACTACCAATCCCACTGAACGATACTATGACGTGCTACCTTTTCAGAGGCATCCTGTAAAATGAGATACTCCGGACGCCGAAAGACCAACATAATTTATATGATCATTTCAATTCAGTGAGTTCTTTTTGGAGTATGTTTTCGTTTTTTCGTTTTCGTCTGCCAGTTGTAGTTTCCAAAAAACCAGCTGTAAGTACAAAGACGACCGCTTTCTTTGTGTCGTGATGTCACCATGTTGTTTTCACCGACCGATATCCAGAGCAGTTTCTGGTTTCCAGTTCTACACCTGTTTCTGCAGCTGTACTTTTTGATATTTAGAATTTTAAATTTCTGTAAAGTAGATTTTTGTAGATTGTAATACAGTATGTGTTCACTGCCTTTGTGAAACCATATATAATTGTATAATTTCTCTGTATTCTCTGAATGCTTCTGCTTTCAACGCGGCATTCAGAAACAGCAATAAATGTTAACATTTTTATGTGTGGTGGGTGTTGCTTCCTTGTTGCACAGCGCTGCTTTTAACCTGTTTTAACACTTTGTGTAATGCTGGTTTATGTAATGTACCTGCTGAACTTGCTGATTTGAGCTGCAGCCGGTTGCAGTAAATGGATAATTTGACCTGGAGCAGAAAACGGCTGCGTTGAGAAGAAAACCCGTTTGTGCAGTTGTGTACTCTGGTTTTATCTGATGTCATCACGAGAACATCAGAGTAAATCTGAAGACGAAATAAAATGATATTTTTAATATTTTGGAATCGGAAGGTATTTAGAGTCGTCTGCCTTAGAAACGAGATGCTCCATGAAGTGAATTCTCTGCCAAACAGTTGGTATTTTACAGTGAATATTAAACAAATTAGTGCGACAACGTTGCACCTTCAGATTTATCCGAGCGTTCGCCACCTGATGAGCGTTTCCGTGTTGTATGAAACTGGGGCACAGTTGGAAATGTGATTGCAGCCCGGGTGTGTTTTAGTCTGACTGGATGAGTGCAAGTTCTCTCAATCTTGATCCTTTATGTTCCTTCCACAGACAATTTGTCAGGCTCTAAAAAACAAACAGGTGTTGCTAACGGTGTTAAAGGTTGTGGATGTCTGTGAGGTCTTAAAGCCTGAGAGTGATGCTGTCTTTCTGGGCTCCAGTCCCATTCCTGTCATAGAGCATAAGAAGCATTATTACTCCCCCCTTTTAAGATGTGTTCAAGCGTCGCGGGAACACATGCACATTACCAGCACCGAGGACCTGTAATTAAATGAAGCCATTATTGACGTCATTAGTTTTTCACAAGTCATTTCCCAGTGTAATACGTCCGTGTAGCGTTTCATCTTCCAAACAGTCGTCACGAACACGTTGGGTGATCCAAGAATTTAGTCGACATCAAAAAGTGTAGAGAAAACCCACGGACCGGCGTCTGCTAATTGCCACCCTGTGGGACAGGAGCATCGAGCACAGACTGTACCCACAAGGACAGGACGTAATTAGAAGGAACAAAAAAAAAAAAACACACCAAACAAACACTCAGAACATGTGGATATCCAATCTGGACTTTTGTCAAAAACACAGAAAGGTTTTTCCAGAACAGAACGCACCAAGAGGAAGGAAACAAGGGGAGAAACGTGGCCACATGGCTGAGGGATAATTTTTTAATTTACGCCGCCTCCCTGTTCATTCAGAAAGGGTTCGATCCCGCCCTGTCCCGAGTCCGTACGTCGTGTCCTCGGGCACGATGTGTGACCCACTTCCCTCCCACTGTGAACCCCACTGGTGAGTGTTTGCTGGTGTTCTGCCCCAGGGCAGCTGTGACTACTGAGGTAGTTTACTGCCACCAGGGTGTGACTGAGACGATGAATAATGTATTCAGTAAATACACTATGTTATATAAAACCAATGCACATAATGTCTAATCAGCTAAATAATGTGTGATCCCCCTGCAGCCTTGGAGTTTTACATCCCTCCCTCAGTGGACAATTCAACAGTGTGTGACAATATCCAGACATGCAACATGCAACAATAAAACTAAAAAATAATCACAATACAATCTTAAATTCTTAATATTAATTATTAATTAAGCCCCAGTACTCCTCCGTGGAGTATCGGCGGTACCGTACGTATACGGTACTGCTGGTTTAAAGGTATATTTCTACCCTTTTCTCCAAATTTCATTTTTTTTTATCAAAGTGAATGATGAAAAAAAAATCTACCTCCTCTAATTTGTTTTCTCACGGGTGGCACTAATACTCCAAGTCCATTTGCCTTTGTTTAATTATTTTTTATTTTTTTGTTAAGTAGAAATCTCATTAATAAAGCTGTTTTCCTTCTTAATGTTCCATCAAGGGAAAGTTGATCTGAGAATAACAAAGGCAGCTCAATCGACTCTGGAGATGAGATCAGCTCATAGCAGGGGAGTGAACCTATAACTGCTTAAGATCCAGCCTCAAGAGATCAAGATTAAGGTACGTGTGTTCAGACCTGGTATTAACATGTCTCTCCAGATCTATATGGGGGGGGGGGGCAGTAGAAGATGAACAGCTGAACAGCTGATGGATCTCTGCTGCTGCTCCAGAGCCGAGGACTGAGCTGTCTGATGTGTGTGCATCAGGATGTGTGCACCATAATCTTTCATAATAAAGGTGAACAACATGATTTTGGAAACCAGCTTTTCACACATCAACATTATCACATCAGTAATTAACACAGAATTGCACCAGCGTACTCATTAAATACTTTACATGGGCGGAGTTCTGATCTTAATGCCAGGTGTGAACAGGCCCTTGTTTTTCTTCTTTGACTTTACATCAGCATCTGTCGCGGTGTCTTTTGACTCCTGAAATTTGCCCCTGACTCTCTGAGGAAATAAAGTGCGGCCGGCATTAATCCATGCAGCGCGGGCTTTGAAGACTCCTTTGTCTCCAGGGAGATAAATGCCAGGTCAGGAGGGATATATTAAAAACAGCTCGACGCCAGATGTGCTTTAATTTGACCCCGGCCTCATACGAGCGGCAGATGATGCTGCGCTGGAGAAGGTTAATCTTCACAGGTTTAGAAGGAACGTCAGTGGTCGGCAGAAATGGTCAAGTGACACCGCACACTTGTTGTGGTGATACTCGCTCAGCTTATGCACTCACTGGACGCCCTGTTTGGTGCACCTGTTGATGGCATGAGAATGAGGAAGAAGGATTTGACTCTAGGATTCACAGAGAACAGATAGAAAAAGAAAGAGTATCCAGAGAGCCGGAGTTCTCTGGTTGTAAAACGGCACAGGTCATTGGACCTTTGAATGCACGACACACAGAACCTTGAAGGAGACGGACGACAGCAGCAGGAGACCACATGAGTCAGCTCAGAGCAGGAACCTGACGCTACAGTGATTCACCCCAACTGGAAAACAGAAGAAGGTAGAAATCTTGATTTCTGCTCATTAGGATGGTAACAAGATGAAAACATGAATCAGTCCTGCTTTGTAGCAACAGTTCGTCTAAACGGCCTTTGGGTCTAATGGGTTGAGGGGAGGCTCCTCTGTGGATTATCTCACAGGTACTTGATCAGTTTGGGATCTAGTGAATTTGGAGGCCAGGTCAACACTTTGTGATATTTTCATGTTTTTTGTTTAGTTGCTCCTAAATCAGGAGTCTTCAATGTTTTTCCAGGCCAAGGACCCAAACTGATTAGAGAGATTAAGTCGGGACCCCCTACCTACTATATGTTCTATATTAAACTTGGCCCAGTGCAAATTATAATATATATATGATATATTATTATCATTTTGTATTCAATATATTCATTTTTTATTTCAAACGTGTGCAACAGTAGGGTGGCTGTGCCAGAAAACTGTGGGGGAAAACAAAAACATATATAAATAATGTCAACTAAATATGCATTTGTCTTTGTCAGGCTGCATCAAGTCTAAAACCCCAAATACCCCTTTACCTAGACTTCTGAAATCTGGACTAGATTATCCTACAGAGGCCAAACATTCATTATAACACAGTTTCCAGTTTGTGAAACTTTTATTCTATTTGTGAACATTTCACAAAACTGTGTGACTTCAGCAAGACTATATTCACACACCCATTGGGGGACAAGTAGGCAGTGGGTTCAGTGTCTTTCCCAAGGACAGTACGATATGATGACACAGACGGGAGGAAGTGGGATTCAAACCACCAACTCTAATCCATTTTACCCCTGAGCCACAGCTGCCTGTAGTAGAGCTAAAACCCATCCAACAGTAGAAAAGAAGTTTCACAAATCAGACACTGTGTCATAATGAATCTTCAGGGTCTGTAGATTAATCCAGTCCAGATTTCAGAAGTCTAGGTACAGTGGTTTCTGATGTGGACCTGGTCCAATGTGGTCTACATGCTGAAAAAACAGTCAAATGTGCATTTTATTGCAACTTCAGCATTGTGTTTTTGTATGTCTGTATCTGGCTGCATCCAGGGGGAATGCAACATGCTACATGTCTACATCCACACCAATGAATGCCAGGTCCAAAAGTTTCCTGTCAGTGGTCATAATGTTGTGGCAGATCGGTGTATATCTCACTTTTGACCCTAAATCACAGAACATCTTTGTTGCACTCAGCGCTTCAGCCTCAGGGAGGAAGACTTTACGCCAATCCTCTATGAGCCACAAAAAAGTCAAATAAAAACCAATGGGAAAGGAAAAAAAAAATGATTTGAGAACCCGGCACATCCTATAAACTGTTTCTGTGCAAGCGGAGTTTATATGGATCAGTTTATAAAAGGGCTCAGAGCGAAGACCTTGATTAAACACCTCAGAAATTAAAGTCTCCCTCATTTGGGACGAGGCCTCCCTGGACCTCCTTGTCATTGGACAGAGCCCCCCACCCGTCTCCCCGCCCGTCTCCACACCCGGCTCCTCACCCGTCTCCCCGCCCGTCTCCCCACCCAACTCCCCACCCGTCTCCACACCCGGCTCCTCACCCGGCTCCCCACCCGCCCACGAGAGACGAACTTCTGAATGAAAAGTTTGGTCAGCAGAAATCCCACTAATTGTCTCGAGTCATCATCTTAAGTGGAGAGGGCGTTAAGAGTTTGGACACACTTGGTGACACTGACGGGATTAAAAGAAGACACGTAGGAGGAGAAGTCATTATTAACACATTCTATTAGCGTCGGGTTTGATGCCGGAGTGTGTGAAGGGGCTCGGCTGGATTTAATAAAGGTCACAGAAGTCGTAGGATTATGGGTCAGGCTCCTTCCACGCGCAGTCTCCGTGCCATCCAATAGAGGGTACTGTTTAGTTTCTGAGCCAAACCAAATATGCTCATAGAGTGGCCCCCGACATCAGAATGCAGACAGAGTCTTCCTCCTCCTCCTCCTCCTCCTCCTCCTCCTCCTCCTGCTGCCTGTGACACATTCAGCCTCCTTACTCACGCAGACATCCTGACCTCCTTCAGCTCCATCCAGAGCTGTCCGCAGGATGAACCCTCGTCTAATTTTCCCTCTACATGATGGGGACTTCAGGGCATGAAGATGATATGAGCATATTTCTCTGTCTTTATTGTCAGAACACCAGCCGCGGTGCTCGCTTATTCCCGCCGCACGGTTTACCTGCAACACATTCATCACGCCTCTTCGAAAAAACCACAGGCATCAGATCAGCTCCCACGCGTCTCATTTCTCACGGGAGGAAAAAAAAAACCTTCTGCTGAGTCTGTCTGAGTTTAGATTCATAGAGGAAATAAACACGGTGGTGAGAATCAGCTTTATCGGTTATGATGAGGCAGGGATCCGGCACAAAGTGGGGTCTAATACTCACTGCAGACTAGACAAAGCTCAGCCCCACATAATAAAGCGAAAGGCTGCGTGGTGGCTAAAGCAGCCGAGGCCTCCAAACAGACTTCACAGGAGCCGCTCAGCCAAGTGGGGACAGTGAGAAATACCATGTAATGTTCTGAAACGAGTGGGATAACGGTGCAGGTTGATTTATCCTCATGTCCAGGCTCCAGCGGTTTGTTTTACACAGCTACTGTGTGGGGGCGGCACGCTCAGCGGGCACTGACCTCAGGTGGCTGCTGTTTGAATTTCCACTCCTCAGTCAGGGTGGCATCATCCCAGAGATGCAGAGTTAAGTCCATTTGTGTCAGAGCCTGTCAGCGTCCTCTTTCCGATCGGATCAGAGTCCTGTCAAGTGTTGCCGAGATGGGAAATTAATGGACATCATGTGACGACAGTGAAGACGTTTATAGCAGGAAGTAAAGCTCTGGCTGTGAGTGATAACCTGCTGAGACCTGAGCTTTAGTTTGGTCTGCATTTTTAATTTCCCCAAAGTATCTGGGATGAGTAAGGACCTAAGAACTCTAAGAACTAAGCATCATCTTTGAACAGGAAGTAGTTTTTGGAAAAAACAATGTCCTTATATGTGGACACAGGGATTATTTGGGGTCTTCAACAGGCCAAGGACCCCAAACTGATGGAGAGATTAAGTAGGGACTCCATAGTAAACTCGGCTAGTGCTATTTATAAGTATACATCATTATTATTATTATTTTGCATTCAACATTGAGCTATCCCTAAATCTGAGCATATAGATCTGTGCCTTCAACAAAACTGGTACGGCCAGTTAAGACAACTGTCAACTGGAAACTGGAAGAGCTAGAAGTTGAGCTCTGAGCTGTCGTGTGGAGATTTGCTTTCTGTTACTTGGCCTACGATGCCTTCCTGCATCTCAGATTAATTTGAACTCTTTTTTTAGTTGTGTAATTATTGTTTAATGCTGCATCATATATATCTGCATGTATGAGATGAAGATATGCAGATATGTGTGTTTGTGCATGTGTTTGTGTGCAGAGGTGGGATATGGGGCGGGGTTTAATCTTTCCTGCACAACTGTTTACTTTCTATATGAGTGTATGTTGTAAGTACAAACAACAGCAACACAACAAAATATATGTGTGCTGGAATATTCAGATTGAGAAATGAGAAGCGGCTTCTCCTCGTGATTTCGCCGTCTGTTTATTTTCACCACTTGTGTCTCTGTCCTCGTGCACTCGTTCTCTAATCTGCAGGAACAACCAGTCTGGTGACATGTCTCACTGGTGGGCTCTGCCTAACTGACCGAAGAGCCTGCAGCACGGGTCCAACCACTGAAAAACAGAGCTGGAGACAATGAAAAGACACAGAAAGAAACCTCACCGATGGCCAATACCTGCTATTGGTTGACTGTAAGTTTATATATGTGCATATAATCCTTGAAACAGCAGGACAACCAGAAGTGTATTTGTAAAGCTGGTCAAAGAGAAAACAAGGACCAATGTCACGTTGTATGAAGGACCAACTCTGCCATCATTTATTTTATTTATTGATGCACACACTTCAGCACGCACAGACAAATGTAGTGCAGATGAGGACACTGTCCACATTGGCTGAACTTTTTCGCCTCTTTGTTGATCGGCGAGTGCATGGATCGACTGCACGTGCCTCGCTTTTCTCAGCCAGGTAGTTTGAATTGAAATGGTGCAGCAACAGCAGACAGGAGCCAACGCCAGTGACCTCAAACCAGGAGACTCCTGCAGAACTGAGGGGCTTCGCTGAAGTGGCAGAAAGCAACACTGTCAGTGAGGACTATTTGCTTTCTGCAGTGGAAAACCTGTTGCATTTAGCGTCGTACACCGACACAACTGTAGGAGGAAGTGGTACACGGGGCGGCCAGTATCTGAGGGTCAACGCTTGTGTTGGTGTACGATGCTTAATGCAACAGGGTGAAAAATTCAGCCAGAGCATGAGTTCAATCAACAAATGAATAAACAGCATTTATGGCACATATTTGGGTATTTTTTTAATTATTTATATTTAGATACTAAGTGATTTTATATATTTTACAAAGTGTCTATATTTCCTCAACAATAGTGTGTGTATTCAGTATTTGTTCTAGCTCTCTACTCTCCTGCATCTTGAAATATTTACCTTTTTTTAAATTAAAAAGTCGACTAAGGGAACTTTGCACAAGAATTTAAATGTGCCTGTAGCATCTTGTACCTGTGCAAATTAAAAAGCAATCAACTCTGAATCCTTTCCAGACAAACCAGCGTGACAAAGCTGGAGCTCAGCGTGTTTTCTGCACCCAGAGACAGAAGTCTCCTAATTCACGTTCATCCATGTTTGCAGTGTAGCTCTGTGAGTTGGTTCATGGCTCTGATCGACACTGAAACAGTTACTGGATGTGATTTTGTGCAGATACTCACGGCATCCAGACGATGATGTGAGTTCATGTTAGTAATTCACTGACTTTTCCTGCATTATCTTTAGTGGTCTGAGATTTTCTTTCATCCGATGACTCAATATTCCAGAAACCCTTTGGATTGCTCACCACTACAATGACTGCTAGTAGCTCGTTATTAAAAATATGGTGCACGGTGACTGTGCTACATCATGGACTGACGCACAAGTCTGTGCAAATACTCACATGAGATCTAGACTAAACATTTAACCCTCAGGTATCTGTTTAATTTACCACCCTCCTGTAACGTCCAAAAACTGCTATAAAAACTTAACTGATTGATATTTTTTTCAGATTTTTCTACATGAATCTCTTGAACCACTTAAGCACAAGTACAAGAAATTCAATAATTTTGATAAATTTTAACCCTTTAAATGACAGTTTGATCACTTGAAGTCAAAACAAAATACAAAATTATGTAGACT
Organism: Mugil cephalus; assembly: GCF_022458985.1. Taxonomy (NCBI): domain Eukaryota; kingdom Metazoa; phylum Chordata; class Actinopteri; order Mugiliformes; family Mugilidae; genus Mugil; species Mugil cephalus. Next base: position 27,363,185 of record NC_061773.1, read on the forward strand.
CTAGAAAACTGTGACATTTGCACCAACACAGCTATGACAGATAAATGAACGGATAAAAATGTCCCTAAAGATGCCTGAAACTGAAAGCTGCTAAATTCCAACATATTCTGCACATTTTCTCTCAAGATGTTCTATTTTTACAATGTTAAGCAGTGGTTTATGTTAAAATATTCATAATAAATGAAGAAACATCAGGGGCAGCCTTCAGGCTACATGTTTACTACGCTCTAATGAAGTACACTGATTGACTTGTCTGCTGCTGCCCACAGCCACTCAGTCTAATGGCTCTGAAGGGTCTTGTTTATAACAGTCCTGTGCTTTTAGAGGCCATTTCCAGAGACGTGACCTGCTCTTTGGGCCGGGCTGTAAAACGTGTGAATGGCAGACTAATAAAGACGCAATTACGGCGATTGTGGCGGTGGTGTGTGTGTGTGTGTGTGTGTGTTTGTTTGTGTGCTCGGTGTGTCTGTGTGCATCCTGCAGCTGAGGAGGAGGTGGGTTGTGATGATGATGCTGATGCTGCTGCTGCTGATACCTCACACAAACACACCAACACACCGTCTGTTATCTCCTGTCACATCTTCAACCATAAACATTTAAAGATAAAGTTCACCCAAAAACACAAACAGCGTTTACTGACCGACCCAGAACACTAAATGTAAAGGTCACGTCTTTGGTAGAACAAGCGTTTATATGTCCGAATACTTCAGGACCAGCTGAATGGAATGAACTCTTTTGCTACGGCCGCTTAAGCCGTATTGATTTTGCTCTCAGCTGAGAAAACATAAAGTTGAAATGTAGCGCTGCGAGGAGGGAACATTAGTGTGGATGGTTGAGGACGGCTGCTGTGTGAGGCCTGAAAATAACACAACAATGGACGACTGGTCCCATTTAGAGCAGCTTTAAAGACAGGAACCTAATCTGCAGACAGGACTTGATACGTCATGGCACATGTATTATACATGAACGTGGAAGGTGATAGTTGTAAATAAGGAAAAGCTGACATGTAAATAAACACATGAACCTCGCCTCTGTTCTCTAATTTCTGTCTAATTTCATGCTGTTTGCTGGGAACAGGAAATATGACGATGACAAAATGAAGCTTCATATTCATGATGAAGGTTTTTGTGTTCTGTAATTGATGATAAAAAAAAACTCTAAGAATCTAAGAAAAATAACCTGTTTCTGCCTATGTTTCCTTACGTTATATTATACATTAATTTCTATGTTTTTTGCACAAAATATCACTGTTGCAAAAACCTTTTGTCAGATTAGTAACTTTTTCCAAAGTTATTCTTCCAAGTGCACCTCTCTTTTTTTAAAGAAAAAGGCAATTGTTGACTGTCTTTAAATTCCTTTAAAATTGTTTTTCAAGTGAAACATAAGATGTTGATTTACCTCTAAATATTCTGTAGTTATCAAACTCAACAGGCTAAGAATCTCCAGCCTCCATGGTGTAAAACATCCCGTGGTCAGTTCTCTATCAAACACCGTGGAGTTATTTATTATATGGAAGGACTATGTATATTTAATTGATTCATCTTTGTCAATGTCCATATACACAAAGAAACTTAAAAATGACTATTAACTTAGGACCAATTTATTTATTTTTCTTTCTTTCTTTTTTTAAATATATATATATTATTATCAATCATAGTGATGAATCATGATTCTACTTTTTTTTTTTTTTTTTTTTTACATGTAACTTTCGATTTGTTCATTTAACTATTTAAACTTTAGTATATTTATAGTATGTGGTTTCCATATAATCCTCGACAGGTTTCCAACCTCACACATTTGATATTAATATATAAGATATTAATAATATCTTATATATAATATTAATTAATATTAATCTTATATGATTTTTTTATCCTTTTACTATGAATTTATTTATATGTGAAACAAATAAAGCACATAAAACAAAATAAACTGCTCTCCAGGGACATTAATGAAAGTTAATGGTCAGTAAAAGGCCCCCCAGCGGATACAGTGACTAGATAGTTTAAAGATAATCAATTTTTTTTCTTAAATATGTAAATAACTTTTTCTTCGAGCTAAACTGAAAATGATGCCTAAATGAAGTTTTTAAATCGTGTCTTGTATCACGCTGGGATTCTAATTCTTTACTCCAGTGGTTCTCAAAGTGGAGCCCCTGGGGGGAGGGGCCATCTGAAAGTGAGGAACAGTTTCATTTCATTTAGCACATCTTCAGCTTCAGCTTCCAATATGATTTCTGGATTAACAGAAAATGGTAAAATGAACCGTCTCTGGCTTAAATTCATTAAATTTAAATAGTTGGTCTCAGGGATCTGAGCATGTGGACCTGTGGGACGGACGTCGTATGAACTAAACCGATGGAGCTGGAGCATTTTATTTAACCTTATGAAATGAAGAAAGTTTTAAGACTCGTTCCGCAGGCGCAAATACCAGCTCTACACACAAATTATTTGTTAGATGAGCCCAAACATTTTTGACAATTTACAATTCAGAATAGTTTGTCCCCCGAGGGACGGAGACAGAGACGTCAAAGGATCATTAATGTAGCTGTTTGACCTTTGGGAAATGTTGTTAATCCTTTTTTTTTTTGGATTAAAATAATAAAATACAATAACAATCCCATCTTTCATGTCTTGGAGTTGTGCATCCAAGACATGATGAAGAGTGACAGTAAACCACATGTGAATGTTTCACCAATTTTTGTTGTTGTTCTGTGTTAACTGAGAATTAGACCAAGATTTTAACTTCACTGGTCAACAAAGGAAATTTCTTGGTCACAATTTCTCAGCTGCACATAAAAACATAAAAATGACACTGCTGAAAACAACTACTCAAAAAATAAAATTAAACTAAAATAATGGAATAAAGCAAATAAAATACAGCACTTGTATATTGTTTACACACAGTCCACTCTTTATTCTTATTATCTTTCTGCCCCCATCGATGCTGTTGGAAACTGCAATTTCCCAATTGTGGGACAAATAAAGGTCTTTTAATTCTGATTCTAATTCAGTAGCGTAAGCAAATAATGTACCAGATTTGCATCATGTAAAATTTACAATAGAAACAGATGAAAACACAGTCTCCATACCTAGGAAGGAAAACTGACTCGCTGCACTAAAAGACTCAAACGCATGTTAGTTTGAGAGCCACGTACAGACCAAGTTTGATCTCAAGCGATGACCTTTAAATAATGACAACTTCAAATTACTTCTCAATATCTCAATATTTTTAAGAACAATAAGGACAATTTCGTTGCCTTGCTGCCGTTTACAGTTGTTGTGTTATATCTGCAATAATAAAACAGTGTGACCCCTAGTGGACCTTAAAATCTTCTATCTATCTATCTATCTATCTATCTATCTATCTATCTATCTATCTATCTATCTATCTATCTAGACTAATTCAAATGTTGGTTTGCATTTGAGCTGAACCAAAGCCTAAAGAACGACTTTATTGTGAAATGCCAGGTTGTCTGGTTGGAGGTTTCCAAATCCATGAAGCCATCCTGTTTTGACCGTTACTGGTGTAGATGCTATCAGGCACTGCACAAGAACGGGATAAACCCTTTGGATCCAACGAGGAACCTTTTCTTCCCTTTCCTTCTCCGTTGCCGCCGTCCTGCTGAACCGAAACCCTATAATTTGGAATGTGTATAATGGATAAATTAGCTGTCAACCAATAAATCTGTGGAAAAGGGGGAGCCACAGAGGTTCATGCGATCTGACCCAGGAAACTGTGCTGTGAGAATAGCTGAGCGGCCGTGGGAGGACGGGCCTCCGTGAGTTACGGCTCCGCGGGGCTATAAAGAAAACACAAGCAAAAAAGGGCCCTTTGAAGCTTACAAGACCACGCAAGGGTCAAATACGTAGTTTGAGAAGTTTAATGTGTCTTTGGCATTCAAAGGGTTCTCATGCGTTTTGCATTCACCTCAATGGAAAAGAAATGTAAGAAGGAGGGAAGTCGGGAGAAACTAAACTCCACATTAAAAACCTGTGGAACGGTTCAGATTTAACGGAGAGATTTAGCTCATTGATAGAAAAAAGAAAAGAAAACCTGCGACCGCTGTGTCGTTTCTGAAAGTCCGTGTTGTTCCTGCCAGGCTCCTGTCTGGTTAAGGCCAAGGGTTTGTAGCTGACAGGACTCTCGCTGCCTTATTGCCTTGTTCTGACCTTTTTAGTTAAAGTGCAAGAGAGATGAGTCAGAGACAGAAGCAGGAGCTGCAGGTAATGATGGCGCCACCGTGCACCTGCTGCAGGACACTGCTTAGACGGAAGGAAGCCGACATGTTTTCTTTTCTTTTTTCTTCTTCTCTTTCTCCAAAACCACATATCTCATTGTTTTTTTTGTTTGTTTGTTTGTTTTTTGTGTGTTTTTTGAATCTTATCCAGATCTTACGATAGTAACATTCTTTTACAATCTCATCAGCTGCAGCTGTAGATTCCAAGACATGGAATAAAATTCTGGGAGAATCTTGATCTTGATCCGATACTTGTGTGTAAATACACACTAATGTGTCTGGTAAACCTAAAGGAAAGTAGCGTATTTCAAATCATAGCTTCAGAGTTATTTATTTATTTTAAACTCTGAAGTATATTGAGGTAGTGGCCTCATTTACTATGTAGCCGAGCTAATACAACAACACGAAAACCAGAGACACAATCATACAAAATATTGTTTAAGAAAATTATTGTTTAAGAACTACTATAAAATGAAACCTTGCATCTTAATTGTGACCCTGTTCTCTCCTCTTCTGTCCTCCTCATCATAAATGCCTCGTATTCTGTGCTGTGGTTTAACCTGAGGACTGAAGTATCGAAAGTATCAATATCAACACTGTATTGTATCAACAAACCTGGTATCGGAAGTATCGATATTTTAGTATCAATCCCGTCACTACCAGACACATCACCTCAGATACCTGCACCGTTGATGGTGATGGTTTGGTTGCATGTTAGAGAATATGGCGTCTAACTCGAGAGAACTGACAAAAGAGGTCAGAGAGAAGAAAGAGAGAGAGAGTTTCCTTTCACTGCTCGGGGATGTGGAGCTGCTGCGCTCGGCGCCCGGGGAGCAGTGTGGGAGGTTTAGAGGCGCTTTGTCTGAGACACCTGTCACGATTAGACTCTACACACACGCTTCAGTCAGGAAAACGTACGTATGACAGAGCTCTGCTTATCTTTTTCCTCCTGCTGCTCTCCATCTTTTGTTCCTCCATATGATCCGGGTTCTACTCAAGGTTTCTTCTTCATCACCTTAATGGTTGATGTGGGGGTTCCAAGCTGGAGAGAAAACTTGTTATTGAGGCTATGCAAATAAATTGAATTGAACTGAATTGAACCTCAGTTTCACAGCTCCCCAAACAGGCCTTTTCCTTTCATTTTTATTTATTTATTTTAGTAAATTATATACATTTTATAGAAGATGTGAAAAACAGATTTAAGCTGTGTAACTGTTCAGATACTGTTCATTTGTTGCCTTAGCTACATGGGATATGTAGTTTTTTACACACAAAGGTAAAGCTCTCTTGTCAACAAGTTAGCTCAGTAATATATATAATAAAGAAGTTTATTCTGATATTCTGTCTCTGATATAAGAAGTTTTTTCCCTTGAGTTTGAAAGGACATTGTTGGTACATTGTTCCTGTGTTTCTTTCCCGCCGTGAATCATTGTTATGTTCCTCCACTGTTCCTTCTCATACTTGTGATAAATGAGAACAGCTTGTGGGTTTTTTTATTTTTATTATTCATTTTATGTGCTGATATATTATAGCTCATTCTCCTCCGTCCAGACTGTCACATGTGATTTCACAGCAAACACGTTGTGACAAAAAGCTGTAAAACGCACTGACAGAGGTCAGACGTGTTTCATTCATTCAGCATGTGAAGTCATGAGGCGACAGATAAGAGTGATTTGCAGATCTACAGCTCTTTTTGTTTTATCAAAAAAACAAAAAAAACAAAAAACAAAAACGTATATATACCTATGTCTTTCCTTTGTTTGAAAACCTTAAGGTAAAGTTTGATTTATGAAAATAGGTCACATTCCAGGAGACTTTCTACAGGACATAATATATTTTGTTGTTGTGTTTTCCACTCCACTAAATGTCTTTTTGCATTTATTGAAAACCGGACACAGTTCATAAAACCCATAAGTCCCCTCCTCTTAATATGCAGCAGAGTTATCATGGTCATTTTAACACCATGAGCTGATAACTACTGAGCAGTCATGCAAGTCAAGGTCAGCTCTGAATAGCGTCTTATTAAAATTTAAGGAATAAAAACAAAAAACAATTCCAATTGAAGTACATGATTCTAATTAGAGATCTGAAGATTTACGGCCTCAGGATAAAAACTTTTGCAGTAGTTTCCTTCTCTGTGCTGAGTTTGAGTTTCTAAGTTTAACTGTGAAAATCAAATGCTCCGAGGGCACGACTCCACATCTGAGCACTCCTCCTTTTTTTTTTTTTTTTTTTTTTTGACTGATGTTCAGACATAAACCTGTGGTTCAGCGTTTCTTTCTGTTTATCCAGCAGCTCCTTGTCTTTCATGCCAAGACATAAGATATAAGATGTGCTGAAACGGCCTCAGCACCTGCAGAATTTTGGATATGCTGACCTGAAATTTGCAAAAGTCAGGCAGCTTTTTCTTTCCTTCTTCTTTTTTATTTTTTTTGGTGTCCACACGTGTTAAAGAAGGACCTCCTGAGAGTTGCACTGTCATGTGTTCAAGCGTCTGTCCGCTGTCAAACACGGCGAGGTAAGAAAAGGCTTATTATCCGGGCTTATCGAGCCTTTTTCGCTGTTTCTCCGTCTCGATAGTGAAGCGGCATCAGAACCAGCGGAGGAGACGCCTCCTTATCAGTTAATGGATGAGTGCGCGGGAATGTCAGCCCGCTCTCCACGCTGACATTTAAACTGATGAGTCCTGCTCTTAATCCCAAACACAGGCCTGCCAAACCGGCGAGGAGGACCACACTTTCATCCCAAAGATAATAATAATAATAATAATAAAAAGCTAAAGTATGTGATCAGTTAATCTCCAGCAGTCTGTGGTGGTGGTGGTGGTGGTGGTGGTGGTGGGGCGTCCCAGAATGAATTGATTGCCGGAGCCTTTCGTTTGCCTTGCATGCCATATTGTTATCTCCTATTAAAAGAGCGCGCACAGAGACTTGGACCCTGACATAAATCACAAGGCTTGGGTTCGGTCGGGCTTAAGGAGGAGCAATCAATTTTCCTCTACCAGACACAGAGGAAGAGGCTGAGCTTGCACCCGGGGCTGCTCTCATTATCATAATCATCCCCCTTAAGTGATGCAGAGATACTTTTGTGAAGTACACTGAGCCTGACAACATAATGCAAACTGAGGACTGGATCACAGCTTTCACCAGGGAACTGGAACCTCTTAGCATAAGAAGTCTAGTCCTCAGTAATCTGTGCTCGTCGGTGGGTGGAGGTTTTTAATGTCTGGTTCGTTTTCAGAGGTGATTCACTCCGTTTGGCTCCGATAGCATAAATCTGGACGTGAGATGTTTCTCATGGTAACCTTGAAACACGTGTCAGCGAGGGTCTCATAAAATAAATATCAAGTGGAATTGTGGGAAGTCTCCATAGGACCTCAATGCAAATCTGATCAACAAGTACATAGGTCTTCAACACGGAGTCCGCAACCCCTAGGAAGGCCGTGGAGGTTTGGCAGGAGGGGTCACGAAATCTTTGGTTGATTAGATGTTTTTTTTGTATATATTTTTAATTTTCTCCCACTAATTTAAATTTATTTAAATACACATTAACACAAATCCAACATATTTTAGTAAAGGGGCCTTTCAATCAACACTCCACCCATTCATTTGTCTCAACATCCACCAACATTCACACAGAGCACCACGCTAGCCAAGACCTGTCAATCAAAGTCCCCTGTACACAGTAGGCCCCGCCCCTATCGCTGCTGAGCCAATCACGAGGCCCCCTAATAAACGCTGCCTCTGTCAGTTTCATTGAAATTGTCCGAGAGTCTATTCAGTCCCCAAAAAATCTCACACACATGCCGCAATGTTAGCATAAGAAAAGCTAACATTAATATATTAACGCTATAGAAATGTAATGTAGTTGTCAACTGACAGCTTTACACATCCAGCCATTTACAATAGTATAGAATATTTATTCTCAGCTCTGGTTTGTGCCTTGACCACAGACTGTAATAAAAGTGGACGCCATGACAGCTCCTGCAAAAGTGAAGCCAGAACATGTGGAGCTCCCCCTGGTGGCTGGCTGCAGTGTAGGTCATGAGCTTCACCCCCTTCCATGTTCGTGAATGAGACATTTATTCCAAAGACAGTTTCTGTCATTTTAGGCAGTTAATATAATGCTGATGTATGTTCAAAAGTTTATTTTTTCTGCTAAATTAAATTTTAGTTATTTGATACTATTAAAAAAACAGGATGTGACATCATGATGATTGACAGTTGCCCTTGACAACCTTGGATGTGACAGTAGGAACCTAAAATTAACCATTTAAACCTACTAAATGAGTAGTTGTTAACCCTCGTGTCTCTTACAAAAAGTAGTTTTGATCAGTACTGAGGTTGATTAACATATTTAAGCAAAAAAAAAAAGTTGAAAAAATATTTATCTGATGTATTTTTACAACAGTCAAATAAAAAAAGCATAGTAAATTTGTCCACAGTGTATTACTGACCTAATGAAAATCTTGAAATTATATTTTAAATTGACTGTGATACAGTGAAAGTTCTGGTAAAATTAAAAAGGAAACCCCATGTGAGTGGACACAAGGGTTAAGGGTTCTCTGTAGTTTTGGTTTGATAAGATTGTAAATGAAACTAAAACAGTCCAACGTGAGCTCTGCATGGAAATACGTTTTCATTTGGTAGTTGGCATTTAAAAAGTCTGGGCCCATAGTGGTTAAAAAAAAAAAGAAAAAAAAAAGAGAATAATACAATGTCGTTCAGAGCATTTTGTCTCTAATCTGGGCAAAGCGCAGTGTTTAACAAACGGAAATGCCAGTAAGCAGTTCATCCATAACGCAGAGGAGAAACTCACACGTTTTAACCATCAAGTGGATTCTCAAGCTTATTAAATTTAAATTTAGTTTAATATTATAGCAATAATATTAGTTAATATCAAGATTTTTTTTTTTTAATTTCACCCTGCTCTCAAAAAATGTAAATATTGAACACACTGAGTTTTTTTGGTTCTTTCTCTGTGCTGACTTCCATCCTCGGAGGTAAATGGAACCAAAAGGACACAGCAAGAACATGGCAAAATAAGGATTCAGTTTATGCTGCTGCTAAGATTTACTGCGTTACAAATGAGGTCGGCACTAGAAACTATATGAGAAACAATATTTACTCAAACACAAAGGCGCAGCACTGCAAAGCCCACCATGCAACTTCCTGACGAACACCACCCTCCACCCTAGGAAGAGTGAGGCTTTTTAAATCCCCCCAAACTCTAAATTCAGACATGGGTGTTGTGAAGGGAAAAGTACGGACCGTGTCTAAAGAGTCGTGCAGATCTCATGGATTCAGGATCTTTCTTTTGTTTGTGACCGGCATCTCCTTCAAATGACAAACTCCGACAGCATTTCAAAGCTCATCATATATAAAACAATAATTTATTATTTCTCTCATTTTACAAGACATCAAATTGTGATTCTAACTAAGGATTCGTTAAGCGGTTATTCTGCTCGATACATGAAACCCTACAAAAAGCGACTACGATGTGTGCTTTTAACAAACACGGACATTTCATTTTCAACAATGTGGGGAACGCAGTTCTCTGAGTATACCTACTACATACACAATAATAAGATGGTAAGATGTTCTCTACATCATGTAACAGATGGTACATCGCTGCTGGTATTTAACTTTGGGAAATCAGCACCATTGGAGAGAAATTAAAACTAAAAAAAAAAAAAAAAGTGAATTTGATACAAAATTTTTTAATTTACAAAAGTCCTTTTTGAAAAGGGTTATGTGTTCTACGTTGCAGGAGAAAAAAAAAAGCATTACGTATGTTTAGCAGTAAAATACTGATAAGAGATATATAGTATGCACAAAATATGTAAAATAGTGTAAATGCTGGCTGTTTATGTTTGGCACACGGTCTTTACACACTTTCAAAAACCTTCCAAAAAGTCAAACTATTGTCTTTTTGTTTGCAAAAATATCCAAAAATAGCAAGCAAAGGTAGAAAAGGTTACTGAAAAACGTTTGCAAAATCATCTTCGTATAGTAGCCGTGTCAAATTTACGTCCAACCCTCGTGAAAGGAGCTTCTCTTCACCGCTGTGGTGGAAAGTGCTCGTCCAGAAAAAAGGCTTTCCTTATTTCCTATTTACACAATGTTTGCCACATTGAACGAGGCAGGAATCTCTACCCCGGCTGGTAGTGTCCTATGTACAGCCCAGTACGGTCCGCCCTGCCACCTGAACTAGAGGAGAACTTAGACTGTGGTCACAGACAGGAGCGAGTTGTAAACCCTTGTGCCGTCTGGTGACTTGGTACCGTGGGTCAGCAGTTCCTGGATGGTCATCCAGTTGTCAAATATTTTTTTATTCCTCTTTTTCATCATCTTTTTGTGGCTGAGTTCGATGATGTTGGGCTCCTTTTTGTCCTCGGGGCCGGGCTGCTCCTTCAGGCAGTCGGCCCGGCTCTGCTTCATGAACTCGCGCCGCTGCCTCTGCTCCTTGGCGCGCACGGCGTGCTGCTTCCTCTCCTCCTTGCTCCAGTAGCGGCCCATCTTCAGCTCGCTTATGGCGTCGTCGTCAGTGGTCATGCCGCAGCGCTCCTCGTGAATCCGGAGGGCGCGCTCCCGCAGCAGCTTGTCCCGGACGGGCCGCTTCGTGATGTAGCGCGTGCCGTCGCTGCGGATCTTCACCTTCCACTCCATCTTGGGCTCCAGGTCACCGGGGGCGATGGCGTCCCGGCACATGCTGACCAGGCTCATCTGGCTCTGGGCGTACTCCACGGCCGACTTCTGCTGGATCAGCTGCATGTAGCTTTGGTAGTGCTGGGCGTGGGCCGGTATGTGAGCGTGTTTGTAAGGTGAATGTGGCTGGGAGAAGCCACGCCCGCTCTTGCTGGACTCTCCCGGTTTCCTATCCTTGCTCTCAGCTTGCGGGGATGCGTCCAGATCTTTGGAGGAGCTTCTGCTCCGGCTGGGGCCGCAGACTTCCTGCACAGGGGACAGGAGGGGCTTGAGCAGTCGGCCGTTGGAGCCCGTGGAGGCCGACGGTCCGGCCGGACCCTGGTTCTCTGCTCTCCGACGAAGAGAGTTGTCTGGAGACAGCTCCAGAGTCAGAGGGGTGCTACGGCAGCTCTCGCCCGTGTTGTAGGCGCTGGAGCTGTCCTTGTCGGATTTCTCCGGCAGCTCTGTGATGTCTGACAGCTCATGGCGTCGAGCATCTATGCTGGTGTTGTAGTTGCGGAAGCCGCTGTTGTGGAGCATCCAGGACTCGCGGCACTGCTCCCTCAGCTGCTGCATCTTGTGAGCGCGCACGATGTTCAGGCACTCCAGCTCGATGGTGCGCAGCTCCTCGTTGAGCAGCTCCAGCTCCTTGTCCACCCCCTCCGGGTCCTGACCTTCTGCCCCTCCGCCCTGGCAGTACAGGCCCTGGGCTCCGCCGCTCCTCATCTGACACTTCAGCTCCAGGAGTTCTCGGAAGCGCTCGCACTCGTCGGCCGTGATGCCCAGGAAGTCGGCGTCGGCGTAGTCCGCCGAGATGAACGACTCGCTGCTGAAGGGCAGGTCGGTGCTGCCGAGGGTGTCCTGGCTGTACGTCAGCTTTCTGCAGCTGCCCAGCGTGTTGGAGGCCGTGGTCTGGTCGTCGCCGAGGTTCTCCTGCTCCGAGCTCTCGTCGTTTCGCGTGCTCTCGTCCGTGCGGCCGACGCCGCTGTCCTTCTCGTGGTGGTTGGAGAGCAGCGTGGCCGTGTCCGTGGTGCCTCCGTCCTCTTCGTGCTTCTTCTGCAGAAGGAAAAGACAATGAATCCAACGAGAAGAAAGTGGCCAATGGAAACCTTTAGCTACCGACAACAAGCCAAGGAAAATCCTTTAAACTAAAATACAAATTTGGATTCAATATTTTATAAGTTAGTAAGTGTTACAATTATTTGGAAATGGATCTATAACAAAAGCTTTGTCAACAATCTGAGCTTCAGACCATGAAAAAAACTGTTGAACATCTGCTTCCCTCATCAGAACTGCCTTGGCCAAAATAACCTATGCATGAACATATGCGTTGGTGCAGATTGATTGTGCGTCTTCATGCTCTTCACGCTGCGCACATGTGCCTCTGTGTGTGGTTGTGTGTGTGTGTGTGTGTACCTGCTGCAGCATGCTGGCGGTGAACTGCATGGCCTGATGGTGCTGCTGCTCCAGCATGTCCATGTGGAGGTCATCCAGGAAGTCGTTCCTGTCATCATCCATCCAGCCCTCGTCCAGCTGAGAGGCAGCGGAGGGAAGACAAACAGAGAGAGACGCCTCATTAGATGCAAATATTTAATTGTAAAAGTTTCTCACAGGAAAAAAAGAAAACAAAGGAACATCTGCTGTTTAAAATCTGATTCTTGTGTGTTGGCATTAAAACAAAAAAGGGAGCAAATAAGGATTCGACTGGATTTCTTTTTGTCATCAGTGTTGGGCAAGTTACTTCAAAAACATTATGTATGATTTATTACTTGTTACTGTAATTTCAAAGTAATTAGTAACATTATAATATTACTGTCTTTGAATTGTAAGGCATTACATTACTTTTAAGTTACTTTCACCAAAAATACCTGGAAATATGGATTTTGCATTCTCAATAGATCTTACATTCAGTGTAGCTCATTTTCACATCCAGTAGAAGATGATGTGGAATGGCATGATGACTAAGCTAAACTTACGCTAACAACAGTTAATGAGGTTTATGTCTCTGTGGGATGTAGATGTAGCATGGACCCAAACGCTAGTGGGCGCTGTGTCTTTTTTGTTTCCACTTCCTGCTTCACTTTCAACGATGGAGACTGAAGCTGTCGACGAAATTTTGGCCGAGACGCGTCTCGCAAATGTCTGTATCTCTGAACCTCCTCAGTTAAACTTTCCTCGATGTGTCTCCATCTTTACAATCAATTTGAAAGTTGCAGAGATGGAGAAGCATGCTATGACCAAGCATCTGTGGAGTTATTTCTGGGGAGGTTCACATCGGGCTACGCTGTTAGGGTTTGAATAGTGTCTGGGCAGAACTAAAAACCACACATTACTCTGCTCCATAAGAACTTTGGTAATTACCTGGATCTCTGGTCTGGCCACCAGCAGAGAGATATTCTGGTTGCCTTCACTGGTCAGTAGTGCAACGGCGTCCTCACGGTTTTGGATCTCAACACCGTTTATCTTAATTGGGCACAGAAATAGCTATTTAGCTAAAAAACTAAAAATGCCCCTGAAAAAACTGTTTAATGGTAATTTAATGCATCTTCTTACCTGGATGATTTTGTCACCTTCTCTGATTCTACCGTCCTTTGCAGCAATGCTGTGCGGATCAATCTGAAGTGAGGAGACACATTACATTTGTGAGTTCAAAGTGCACATCACACATTAGTATTGAAGAAGATTTGGGTGCTGCGTACCTCACTAATGTAGATCCCCGCCTCGTCCTCGTCGTCGGTCCTGTAACAGATCGTCAGGCCGAGCTTGTCTTGGATGTTGGCTCGGTACAAATCCACCTCCTGGAGAGACGCAAATTAACATCACACACACCTGAAGCAACATCTTCTGTTATGACTGAGCAGAAAAATATCTGTGTATTAGTACATCTGAGTTTCTGCACAAACAAAATGTATTGACTACGAAATGGGATCACAGAGCAGCAGCGAGCCATCAATCACTGTAATGAATCTTTCAGCTGGACGCAGGGTGGCCACTGGCTTTTCTAGAGGCCCGCTGACAGGATGAGAAATGATGCAGCGGGCTACGGACAGGCACAGCGTCGTTTTTCACTTGTCAACACCTGTAATCTTGCCGATACAGATGAAGATACGAGCAGTGCCGGTCTTTGAGGGCAGAGGACGGTCCCTGCGTGGGTTAAATATGTAAATAAATAAAAAAAAACTGGACATAGGAGCCACAGTCAGTGCAGTCTCACAAGTTGCACCAGTTAGTTTGTTAGTTTGGTGGAAGTGATGTCACTGGAACCTAAAAGGTAGAATCTAATCTTTTAGGTTTTGTTATTCTTGTCGAATAAAATTTAAAAAAATGACACAATATCTGCAGAAGGACTCTTCTTATACTCTACTAGTGCAGACATTCAAAAGTCTCCACTGATTCAGATTCATAATACTTCATTAATCATCAAGGAAATACTGTCGTTTCATTGCAGCTGCTCCCAAATAATGACCCCAGTATTTGACCTAAACATAACATTTCACAGAAGTATCCATATCTTGAATTTTATTCATTTATTTTCAATATAACCACCTTTAATTTCCTACAGTGTAGTCAGACATTCTAATAAAGTCCTGACTACAGTTAGACGTGACGATGTAAAGAGTAACAAAGCACGCTCCAGACCAGACGATCACGCCGTTGTTTGTCAGCTGATCGTTCTTCAAGGACGCAGGGGTTAGTCTGGGATTTTCTGCTGCACATCTGTCATTAGTTTCCCCCCCAATTACACCTCTGCGCTTATAGTTCTTCCATCGATATTATTAATTTCAGGCGGTATGTGGCTGAGGTTTAATAGAAGGGGGGAGAGGGGGTTCTGGTTTTTGAGGAGGGTCACTGAAGGTGCACGACGGTGGTCTTATCACGGCCTCACCCAGCCATTGTCAGCATCATCAGATTCATCACCGCAGCCCTATTATCTGTGCCATCTAATTATCCACCGGGCCTCATCTCCGCTGCGTAGGAGCCGGGGAAGACTTATTAGGCCCTGTCACTAATAAGTGATGATGCCACCGTTGTGCATCTGCTGGAACAAACCAGCAACTCAATTCCTGTCTGGCTTACATCTCGGTGTCTGTCTGGATACGGGGAGAGCGGCTCCATCCATAAGCATGATGTATCAGGACTCGCGGTCTCTAGCGAGGCCATTGAACTGGAGACACCGAGGCGACCTCGGCTCTGCTTATGGGCCGATAATGCACTTCTGTCCCAATGTAGATCTTCATTGAGAAGACGGGGGAGAAGGGAGACGGTGCTTTACCTCGTACTCCAGCTCCTCGCGCTCTATGTCTTGCTGCATGCCCTCGAGGAAGTCGTTGGGGTCGAAGTACTCGTGCCCAGCGGGGTGCCTGAGAAAAGGGAGAAGAGATAAATTAGAAAACAGCCGAATGCAAATTGAACGCACTATTTTAAAAAAGGAAACAAAATGTACCGACATAATTGTCAGTCTGGATTTTAATTTCGCCCCAGAGTTTGAAAATTAAATGTCAAGTAACGAAGGGAGGGGGGGTAATAAGAAACCGATGAAGAAATCACTCAATTCCCGGAGGCTAATAATTAACATGCTGTGTTATTACTTTGACTCAGAAATCAATTAAAGAAATGACTATTATTCATTAAAGGGCAACTGGTTTTGCCATGAGTGTCAGACGTAGCCAGGCTCCGCCAGCTCCGGGCTCTAACACAACTCCACCTGGCCACACACAAAGGACACAAGAGACGCAATTCGGTGGATACGCAAATGAACAGAACCATCATGTGTTTTCCCCTGGAGGAGCTGTCATCGCCAGCAAGTGACAGGGGCATTTTTCCATCAAATTTCAAGTCCGCTCAGTCTGGAGAACAAGATAAGGTGTTACCTCCCCCCCTTTCTGCTGAGGTGTAAAGGTTCGGATCATGTCTGAAAGCGACTTTATCAGCAGTGAAGATTTCTGACAGCAAGGAATTTAAACATCTTCACATTTAAAGTGGAATTTATCCCCAGTATCACAGCAACACTGCAATTAAAGACAGTTAAACCCACAAACACAAGCAAAGTGGATGTTTGTAGCTGCGGTTGCCTAGGTAACCCTCTTGTGCATTTCTCATCCCACCATCTTAACTTTGCTCCTGACTCAATACCCGTAGACGTCACGTTGCTCCTTGGATTTCGTAAACGTTCCACGGCCTCTTGCCGACTCCCTTTGTTAAAGTTGCAGTGTTCAGTTTGTTTGGTTAACGTTTCTGACAGCGGAGACTTGAGTCTCTCTTTGGGGGCTCTAATAGAATTCACACAAATCAATTCCAATAGGGTCTGACAGCAAAAATGGACTAACTGCAGAGCTGCTGCGGCTCCAGTGTGTTAGTGTGAGCTAGATGTGCTTCATTGTGTAAGTAATTGTGTGAATGTGTCAGTGTGTCCATGCAAGTTTTTTTTGTCCAGTTCCAACTATGCAGTGTTTGTGCATGGAAGAGACGGACATGACACACTGTGTGATGCTATTTTCCATTTGCACAGGTGGAATTCTTGTGTATTTCCCTGAGTATTAGTTTGAGCTTACTAGAAGTTAAAGGGATTAAAAAAACAAGAAAATACTAAAGTTAGAAAGTGCACTTATAGGCACAGGATTCAGCCAAAAGTTTTAGAACAGTCTTTATTCTTTCTTTCTTCTTTTTTTTTCGTTTTATTGAAATGTAGCAGTTAAATTTCTCTTTTACTCTGAAATTAAAGCACAGACCAAATAAACAAATGAAGTTAAAAAAGAAAATTGTGGAATCAATATATAACCCAAAATCTATCCTAAACTTTGGCTGATTTAACATGTGAACACTTTCACATTCTTTCTTTCTAAAATCAAATATTTTTCTTCACAATTTCGTTGCAGAAGTTCCCAGAAATGTGCGGCACTTGTAGGATGCTTTGCTTTCACTCTTCTTTGAGGTTAAAGTCTAGAGACTGGGCCATGGTCCGCTCCATGTTTCCAAGCTTTCCATCTTGTTTTTACCCTGAGGTAGTTCTGGTGTAGCGTGGACTAAAGTTTTGGGTCATTATCTTGCTGTAGGATGAAGCCCTGACCAACTGTACCAGGGGATATGATTCTAAAACCTTTGACCGGTAGTGTCTGTACACTATAGACAAAATGTGCCTAATACAGGTACAAGAACCAGTATCAGATCATGGTCTCTGGGTCAACTCACAGAGGCTGCGCAGTGTAAACAGCTGAGAGCACTGCACATTGTTCATTGCTGCTTATCTCTTAGCTGCGCTGCAGAGCCGTGACCCTTGACTTGGCTTTTTCTTTCTTTTTCTCTTGTACTTACTCCTCTGGAAGCAGATACTCCTCCAGCTCCGTCATGGGGGGCGAGGAGGGGGGCAGCTTGGTGAGCGCCATGATGTGCTGGAGGGTGATGTCGGTCTGGGTGCTGATGTCCGAGACCTGGGTGTCGCTGACGGGGCTGACCAGTTTGGGGTAAGGGGCTCGGCGCAGGACTTGGACCATGATGGGCTCCTTGGCCGTGCGGAAGGCCTCCACGGCCTGGTCATGGGTGGCCTTGGAGAGGTCCTTGCCATTGACCTGGAAAAAAAACAAGAAGAAAGGAGAAAAACCAATCAGCATGAGATGGAAGAAGAACATTGGTTATGCCAAACTGATGTAACCACTATCTCTCATGACTGCGCCCTCGCAAACTCAGCAACGATGTTCCTGTTTGAGAAATGACTCATTAACGTCTCGGCTTGTTTTACAGGGTCACGGATGGACCACGTGGAGTAAGACCTTAATTAGGAAGCATCTTTCTTTAATTAATCAAGGTCATTAACTGTGGCAGCCCTCATTTAGCTAAGTAATTTCTCAGCAGAGGATAAATCTGACCTCCTGTCAGAGACAGTGGAGTGGCTACAGGGCGTTAACCTGAGGAGATTAATTCAAACAAAAGGCTGCGGCGTGTCGCTGAGGAGAAGAGGCTAATTTAGTGCGGTTTAGCCACTTAAAGCCTCCGTGGGCCGATGAGAGATGAGCGCGCGCCCTCCAAAGTCCCTGCGCTCAAAAAGGAATGTCACCGGATCCAATGAGACTTAAAATTAAATAAAGGAGACTTAGGTCTGCACAGATATACGCTGCCCAATATGTCAGGACTCCACGTACGGATTACGCTCGAGATTTTTCACTTCAAATGCCATCATGTCGCCGGGAGTTCACCAAACAAGCTACAGAGAAAAGCATTCTCTGTCCCGCATAACCTTTCTGCTTTATCAGGGTTTACACTGCTGCTGCTGCTCTGCTTTCAATCACCACATCACACACAATCTGTTGGTTTTTGATTCCTGAACCTGTCCTAAGGTTCTGATAGCATCTCAGCCTGCAGCTCTTTTCATTTCACAGGCTTCCTCCTCCTCCTCCTTGCACCTCTGCTGTAGACACGCACATACATGTGAGCTCCCATCCCTCTTAGAACAGTGCTGCTTCCTATCAGGAGCATGCAGCGTCTGCAGGTCATTAGGCGTGTCATGAACCTTCAGCCGTCGCTCCTCACTCCTCCCCGACGTCTAACACAACTCGTAAGGCCGCGTTCGAGGATTAATTTTCTGATAAACTCGTGGCCAAGTTGCTGCGACCGCCTCCGGCTGCAAGTGCATCATTGGAATTCACAGCGTAGTTTGCAGACTTAACCGTGGTCCTGCACATCGGAAGCAATATTAAAACGCCCCCAGGCCATAATGTTCACATACAAAACCTGACCCAGGCCGCGTAAAGACTGGGTACATGTTTCTGCAAAGAAGCACATACAGAGGATAAAAGTGCGTGCGTGTTGTGCGTGCTCGGGCTTGGAGGAAGGATGAAGAGAAAGCAGGAAAAAAAAAAGGAGGGAACTTGATGAAGAAGTCAGAAGAGGAGGCCGTGTGCTCACTAATAACCAGAGCAGATTAATGCTAATCCTGGGCCTGCAGGATAATTGGATCATCTCAGCGGACTTAAACTTCTTCTACATCAAAACTTGACAGAAAAAAAAAAATAAAATAAATAATTATGGCTCCTCTATTTGCAGAAACGTATAGTGTCTATGGGGATGTGAACTTCTCTCATGTTTGACTGTGAGCTGTTATCACATAACGCGGAAGGAAGGCGTCTAGAACAAGCCTCCCCAGAAATCACACGGCCATCTTTGTTTCCCACAGCGAGGCCGTAATGTTGCACATCAGCTGAGGAATACAAGCGCCTTTGTGCTGTCCTCTCTCTGCATGTAGGCTCCAACAGTCAAACCTGGTTGCCAGGAATCCCGAAGCTACTCGGAGGCAGTGAACCGGAGACAAAGCCTTTAGCCCTCTTCTTGTTGAGCCCCGGAGCATTCTGCCTCAGTGCTCTGAAAGGAGGGAGGGAGGGGTCTCCTCCCAGCTGGGGAGGGGGTCCCACGGCCTCTATTCACTCCGCTCACCTCTGACACGGAGCGGCCCTTTGCAGCACACTGGGAAAAAACACACAACACTCCCCCGACACAATGCACAAAGCCCCGCCACCGCTGCGCTCTCTCTCCGGCTTTGCAAAGTTGAGCCTCAACTCGGCCACAGTTCAGCTGCTCGCGGAGTGCGGACAACTCAATTTAGCATCCGAGGAAGCAGATCTGAGCGGGCTGAGAACTCGGAATCCCTCCTGAACTGTGATAGAAGGCTGGGTTTGCCTTTGTCAAACACTTGGGCCGTTCTTCATGATGAGTGACACCTAGAAATTACTCTGTCAACCTTTGGAGCATCCTCAGAGAGGGGTCTCTGTTAAATCCATTTTAATGACACGAGGGCAGCCACGGCCTCACTTAAAAGAATACTAATTAGTAACCGCCTAAATCAAACCGTCCTGTGCCGGCGTCTGGAGAGGAATTTACACAGCTGTGGCTTTGCAATCGAATGCCTGATTTGTTTAATGAAAGTATCACATCTGACCTATAAAGCAACAGAGGAATTGAGAACCTGTGTCTCTGCTTCAGACCTGTATGGATTCATGAGATAGTTCATGTCAGTCTTCAGCCCTGCTGGGTGATGATTAGGGAGCAGCGGGGGTGAAATGTGCCTTGAGCTGGATCGACATATGAAACGCTTTGCGTGTGCCTGTGTGCGTTATATCCAGCGATCGTCGGGCTCGTTCATTTGCGGGGCTGCTTCAGGTTTTCATTTACTCTTTATTTAATCAGGGACCGTCACCGAGATCGAGCCTCGTTATTTATGAGAACCTCCGATAATGAAAAAGCTGCAGAGGAAGTGGCGTTCATGAATATTATAAATAAATTGGCCTGACGAGCTTTTTGTTCCTGTTTGCTCGCACGCAGAGGTTGTGCAGTTCAAAGCGGAGGCTTCGTATGCTGAAGGATGACGGGGCATTCTTTGAAACATAAGGGTTCATCTGAGGAAAGGCAACATCAGGATAGATGTGTCCAACTCCCAATTTCATCCACTGCTAATTTGCTAGCTAACCGAGTTAAGCTCAGCTGAGGAGGAAACCTCATTTCCTCGGAAGTCCACTCAGACCTCAATGTTAAAAACTTTTGAGCAGGAAAGAAATATATTTACAGGCTGTTTTATGTCCCTATAGTTGATTGCATCCTGCTGCCATCATTGCTATGGGGTGGGGGGGCCTGGTCTGGTCTAGGTGGGTTCTACATGTCTAAGTAACATCCACACAAATGAATAACAGGTCCAAAAGTTTCCCAGCAGAACACGGAATGGTCTGAAGATGGTTAGGGTTAAATTTATTCATAAGGTTGTTTTTTCTTTCAGTGACAGGTGTAGGGTTAGGATTTTCATTCAGAGTCCACAAAATAATGCATGCAACTCTTCTTGATCTTGGAAATTAGCAACTATGTGTAGCTCATGTGTAACAAATATTTAACTTCTTAAAAAATTGAGGAAGTTCTAGGAGCTCCCCGTTCTAAACATTATCATTCAGAACGGGGCTTTGCAGGATATTAAGTCAGTGTAACACTCGTCTTTGATACAGCCATTCAATCACCACGTAATCCTTTAATAAAGAGGAGAAGAACATCATTAAAGAGCCAGTGTTTCAGTTCCTCTGGGAGACGCAGTGAGGTGAACAGAGTGGAAACTCTGCCAGGCAAACGGCGCCTTTCACTGCGGCAGAACAAACCCCGGGAACTTCACTCTATAGAAGAGCGTTTTAAAGGGACTTCAGAGCCTCTTCCTCTCTGGTCGGATACACTCCTTAGATGAATTCTTCAAAATCTCTATTTCGGAACAGAGAGGAGCGCTGATGCGACGGGGAGCTTATTTTCAGAGGGGGAGGGGGCATTTGAGTGACAATCTGAATGTAGGTCACTCTACTTTAAAAGCATAGCTAATCCCTCTTATATTCCACTTTTTAACCAATCTCATAAGAAAATATTAAAATTCGAGCAGCAGCCGATCATTTCCTCCCTCTTTCTGAGCGTGGATGTGCTTTCAGAATCTGAACATATTGTTCTTTTATCTGACCAGACGGAAAACTCTCCACGGCGCTGGACTGAAAACACAGCAGTCTTTATTTACCACAGCGTGCGAGCTTACTAGGATTACAGAACAAACGGCTAAAAACTTAATGCCCGGCAGAAAGAGACACCACTGTTTACTTTCACCCTAATCTGATTTAAGTTTGGAACATTGCGTTAGCCGCAGATGATCAATTAAAGACTCAAATCACTGCCAGTACGCTTTCTCCTCTACAAATCTAAGCAGCACCCAGTGAAGGTGTGAAGTGAGTCTGAGGGAGGTGCCTTTTGAAAATCACATGCTCCCCAATTTGTTTGATCAACCTGCAAAAACCTTGGGCATGAAAGAATTTTTCTTTTAAACCAAGAGATTATGGCCTTTACAGGCATCAGGAACTG
The DNA here is from genome assembly GCF_022458985.1 of Mugil cephalus. NCBI lineage: Eukaryota > Metazoa > Chordata > Actinopteri > Mugiliformes > Mugilidae > Mugil > Mugil cephalus. The sequence continues at coordinate 27,384,971 of NC_061773.1, forward strand.
CATTTCACATCTTGATTCTGCAGCTTGTTTTTCGACTGCAGAGAGAGAGGAGCACATCCCTCTCTGCCCCTCGGCACAGATAAGAGAACAGGCTTACAGAGCAAAGCGAAGGCTAAAGTGCACGGGGAAGCAAGTATCAGCAATCGGGCTGAAACTCAAGGTTGTGTTCACGCTTCATTAACGCCGTTATCTCGCAACACTACCTGAGGCCTCCACCTGCTGCCCGGCATTATGAACCCACACAATAAACAAACACAGCTCTCCTCTGTCAAGGGTTACAGCACGTTGAGCTCAGCGCCGGCCGGGGCCGAGCGTGTTTGTCCGAGTCAGCAAAGTCATGTTTGCAGCCGCGGTGATCAAACACAGCAGAACGGAGAGAGCGGTAAGCAGTGAGTATCCTGAAAAGCCCCCGTCTCCACAGCTCGATCCGTGCAGGTGCACGACACACAGCTGAGTCTCAGTCATTTAGGATCAGAGGAGCTGGGAGTCGACACACAGCTGGGAGACCCCTGATAATGACAAATAAGCTCAATCATTTAAATGTGCACCAACAAGTTAATTAAAAATCTGCTCATGGACCACATGGGCCTGGCATGTTTTATTCATGCGGGATGGATTTATACGGATCAGGCGTAACATTCTGAATACTGAATCTTTTCAACAGGGAACCTGTTAGTAGGCAGGATACAGTGTAATAGGGTGAACAGTGGGCGAATGTAAGGACGAGAGCCAAATTGTGAAGGCTAGAGGACCAAGTCAGAGCATCTCCACAACCTCCAGAGTAGAGTTCCTTCGATGGTCAATCATTCTACAGTTTAATTCATCTTTATAGTATGTGCTGTAACTCAATATGGGGTGCTACATGCGCTACATATGTCAATAAGATATTATCACTTATTACTCCTCAGCTTCTTTATTCAGAGGATGTGAACTATTATCTGTCATCAACAAATACCAAATTTGTGTATTTATGTATAAATTTATTAATTTAACTCACGATTTGACTCAAGCGCTTTTCAAAACTTTTTCTTTTTCTAATCCGATATTCACTCTTACTCCATTAGACAGTCTAAAGACATTGATTTATGCCCTTTATCTCAGACTTCCTTCCTTAGCTCAACATTCACTGCCTTACAGAGGAACATCTCTCTGGAACAACCTGCCACCATCTCTTAAAGCGTCACTGGTGTAAGTGTTTGTTCATTGCCAATGTAAATCTTATGTAACTTTTCATGCTTTGATAGGGGAGGTTCTTAGATAAGCCTTCTAACCTTTCTTCTTTCTTATTCAGTACATTCTCATTGCATTTTTAACATAATCAACTCAACTAAAAACATTGCTCCAGGATGCACAAGGTCAGCCAGCAGAGGCAGCGTGATGCTTTGGGAAACATCCAGCTGGGACAGGTTGGGTCCTACCATCCATGTGGACTTTGATGCGTATCATCTACCTACTAGCATTGTTGTTGCACATCCACCCTTTCATGGAGGCAGTGTTCCCTGATGGCTTTCCCAAGTTCTTAATCCAAAAAATCTGTGGGATGAGCTGCACAAACAAGTCCAATCTATGGAGATCCCACTTTGCAACTTACGCGATTTAAAGGATCTGATGCTAAGGTGCTAAGGTAGGATTTTACTTATTGACTTGATCAGTCACAAAACACGTCCCCGGACCAACAAGCGTCAGTCTCCGTATTATGTTCCCAGCTCAGCTACATCAACAATATGTGTCAATAAGCTCATTAAAAGTTTGCTTTGGAGAGCCACTGTTGGCGTCCTCTACGCTGTCCCGCTGTGCTGTCAGGACGTCTGTCGTCCTTGTGATTTGTTTCAGACTGACAGTAGGTGCACCGGGCTCCTGCGAGCGAGTGCCCTCGCGGCCGCCAGCCAGCCACCTGCTCCAACGTTTAACAGATGCGACGGCACACCGGGGCCGATCTTAGCCGGCATTAAAAACACACAGAGTCAGACTCCAGTGATCCCTGCTTTTGTCTCTGTGCGCTGCCAATGATGAGCCTCATTACTACCAGGGCTGAGGTGGAGGAAGCCGAGCTGCATCTCTGTGAGGTTTTTGGCGACTGCTTTGATGATGGGTGGGGGGGGCAGGCTGACGGCAAGACTGAATTGACAAATTGTCTTGTACAAACATTTCCATCTCATTTCTCTGTCTGCCTGGTCTAGATGTCACACCGAGACCATCTGGCGCTACGTCAACTTGGCTTCTTGAGCCGAACGCGACGTCTTTGCAGCCTTCAATCAGAAACATGCCTAATTAGGCAGTGGTACTTGGAAAGCTCCAGATAGCAAACGTTCCAGCGGGCTCATTTGTTAAACTTCTATTGCTCAGCAGATCAATCTCTTTCAGTGTTAAGATGCTGTTCCTCCGCGGGCGAACAGAAGCAAAAAAAAAAAAGAAAATCGAGAGATACGAGTGGCGGACTGGGAAGCCAAAGGATTTAAGCAGACAAACAATAGTCCAGATCAGTTCTGCTTGGATCAGAGCCTCAATAGTCGGCTTGTGCTGAGGCTCTAATTAAGCTCCGGGTCCTTCTAAGAACCGCAGCACGGCGCCACAGCCATTACAGAGCGCTTCTGGAGAGATTAAGAGCCCAAGGACTGTCAAACAGAGTTTCCAAGGCTTCCACCTTAAAGTCCCTGACAAAAGCAGCTGAGCTTACATCTCCACATGGCGCTTACCTTGAGCTTTGAAGAGAGGGCCGAGGGGTTCACAGCTGTCAGAGGGGTCAAGTTTAAAGGGGAGCACCGTGCTCGCTGCAGCTCAGGCCTTTAATGATCGCAACGAAAAGGGAAAACACTTATCTGGAATGCCGCTCTGGCTGCGTTTAATAGACCTTAACAATGTTTGATCTCTGGTATGGCTCTATTAACCCTCGGCGCTATAAACAAAAATCTGCACCTCCTTCGATACAACAATGCGAGCAGATACCAAAGCATTTATGAATTTATTGTATAGATAGATAGATAGATAGATGTCAGCTATTAACAGTGCAAAACCATATTTTTTATGCTTCCATCATGGGAGTTAAGCGCTAACGTGTTTAATGAACTGGAAAGATTTCAAGTGTTCATGGATTAGCAAGTCCTCTGAGAGCAGGGTGGGCGTAGAATTAAAAAAAAAAAAAAAATAGACTTCCCAGAGTCTCCACCAGAGGTACAGTCATAACCATCTACTACACAAGCAACAAAAAAAAAATATCCTCAATGAATGAACCAGTGAGTGACCAGACACAGAAGCTCCACGGTCGTCTCTCAGAGAATAAATCCTAATGGCTGGTGTTTAATGAGCTCACAGTCCTGAGCTCAGATGTCTCGGAACGGCTGAGACCAAAGTATTCAAAGAGCAAGCTTCGATGCATTTTATAGACTGTGCATGAAATATGAGAATTTAGCTAAAAAAAAGAAGAAGAAGGAGGAGGGGGGAAAAAGTTACTGCACAGACGAGTGTTACAGATACCGATCCAACCGTTCTCCTCGAGATGAAAATAACGGGTCACATTAAAATAACATAAAAAAAGAGTAAGACCACCTTGGTTATTTCAGCAGCTGTTATTGGGCATAGAAAACACATTTAGTCGCGCCTTGGTGGGGAAGTTTCCATGATATACCATTAATCCAGAGAGGAGAGAGGCCTGTTGTACCACTGAATCAATACTGGAGGAGACTGAATCATTTTCTCTGGCCGTTAGCATTTTTCAGACTGACTTTTGGAAGCTCATCATGTGTGGCAGCCGTAATTTTTATATCCCTGCTTCGTTTCTGCAGTAAAGGTGTCGGAGAGGCCATAAACTTTATTTATTTATTTTTAAGACGTCGTGAATTTATTTTTCCTCGGTGGCAAAAGTCGCACAAGCACCTGAGACACTTAAGAAAAACGCCATTATAAGCCAATCGAGTCTTTCTGGCCAAGGACACCACGGATATGAACACGTCATGGTATAAATGGAAAGACTGAAAGAAAAGAAACAGGTCAGACTTATGCATCCAGAGCCTACTTGTACTAGTCTGAACTTGGCCATCATTAACTAATGCTCGTAGCTGTAGTAACAGTTACAGGCTATGGATGGCAGATTCAGTGTGTAATGATTAAACATTCAGTGTCTGAGAGCTGGACGAGCTGAGTCTCCTCTGTAATGTGTAATATGTGACGGATTGATTGTTGTGACACAATTTAAACTTTTAGACCCCTTGTTATTATTATTACGACGACTACAGGAACCCAGTTTGATTGTTTGATTGGAACTTTAAGGATTGACAAAGGCTTTCCTTTAAAAAATACAGTGTCTTGTCTCATTATTGTGGCTTCGGCCTGACGTCACTGTCCATATAAATATGTCCACACTTCCTCCAGACTCACTCGTGTTTTCATTAAACTAAAATTCTGTTCTATCTCCACCAGTTACAAAGAAATGTTGGATGTTGGACTTGGATGTTCATGATGTCACACCCTGTTTTTCTAGCGTCAAATAACTAACTACAATGAAACTTCTCAGAAAAAGAGACACTTAAACCTGCATCAGTATTACATTAAAGTGACAGAAACTTTCCTTACAACTTAAAATGTATTTGACCTGTTTCAGTCCACTAACATGGAGGGAATGGAGCTCGTGACCTATACTGCAGCCAGCCACCAGGGGGAGCTCTACTGGCTTAGTTCGGTCACTCATCTTAATACAGTCTATGGATAAGACCAAGAAAAGAACAACCACATAAAGTGGAACTTTGCTTTTTTCTATCTGACGAGGAAAGTTGAACGTAATAAACTCATTATTGTGTGACCATTCTCACACAATAACTCTTAATTGTTTTACGTACTGTTCAAGTCCATAGTGCATATCTGTTTGTCTGCCCTTAATTTTTTTCCTTTGTTTCTGATATTCTAATTTATGTTGCACAGCTTTTCTATTTCTTACACTTTTATTTTTACGCATATTTAAGTGCTTTGTCTTGTATTATTGAGCAAAGTAGTCAAATTCCCACAGCTGATTCTGATATTTTAAGGCAAAATGCCAAACGTTTCTCACTTTTCTCAGATTTATTTGAACTCGATATTCGAAATCATTCAACATTCAACACTAGAAAAGTGTGACATTTTGACAAAGTGTTAAGGAAAAAATATTTTTGCTTTTTTTAAAAAAAAGAGCTCAGATTTTACAATCAAACAAGCGATCACGTTATCTCTGCTGTCTGGTGGTGGAGGCAGATCATATGAGAAATTACCTGTAATTTTAACCGTCTTTCTCTGAGTAGATGCTGAAGCGACGGCTGCTGTAACTGAGAGAAGTGGGGGAACAGCCCGTCGACACGAGGGCGACTGACAGCCAAGAGAAAGACGAACAAAAGACGTGACAGCCCCTCTTTGCACACACCATATTTTTGCTGTTATCTGCAGTCGGCTGGGGGTGGAGGAGAACTGGAGGGCTTTCTGACCCCAATACCAGCAACTCATAACCCATTTATTATGCCACTGCGTTAACTAACAACCATGTTTTCCTTGAGACAACCCAAAATCTTGGAGAGCAGATCAAAGCCAAAATATTTGGAGGCGCAGTTATCTTACCCCCCTCCACGCTTTTTTTTTTTAAGGGAAGAATAATGAGCGAGATCCACAGAGAGCTTGATCATTATGTTCATTTAAGCCGGCCACCAGGCACCCAGCAGCACCCTGTGTAGTAAATGGAGATGTAATTTGGTGTGATAGGAGGATAACACTTGGCTGCGGTCCATTATGGATGAAAAGACGGGGAAACCAGCCCTCAAAGGCTTGTCATACGTGGTCTGGTCCGCTGCTAAGTGTTTTCACTCATTAGCCCAGACTGGATCTTGAATGCAAACAAAAAAAGAAGAAGAAGAAGAAGAAGCACGCTGAGTGTGTTGTCACAATTAAAGCTGACACCGACTGCATCAAAGCGCAGAAGACGGCAACATGCTGCAGGGTCTGTTCTGGGGGCGCCACATGCCAATCACACAGAGAGATGACGCACTGAGGGAATACACGATGATCCATCCAGCTACATTTAAGATCTCATTTCAATATGAAACAGCTTTCGTTAGCGTGTGAGTGATGATTCTGAGAAGCAAACTGGTCAAGAAAAGTGAGCCAAGACATTCATTATAACTCCGTTATCCCAAAAATTGTAACTTTAAAACTTCTTTTCCTCCCCAATAACATGAATTAAGACTTGCATAAGTTCTGTTTTCAGTTTTAAAAATAGTTGCACAGTGTCAGAGTTGATTGCACAGTCAAATATGTCACGTGCAGTAACACAAACAAGACCTGAAGTAACACCTTTTTTTCAGAAGCTGCAACAAAGAATTAGTTTTCCTGCACAGAGTCGAGTCTGAGGAACTCTCTTAAAACTTTAAAAAGAGGAGATGAATGACATCGTAGCCCTGGGCTCTCATGTGAAAACGCTCCCCCCTCCTCCCGTGCGTTAATGATGCATCTACAACAAAACCGCTCTATTTTCTTTGGTGGGAGGAAAATGTGCAAAACAAGCACCCGAGTGTTAAATATAAACTTTAGTGAAAGTCAAACGGGGGTTAAAGCTCGGAAAGCTCCGAGTCAGCATTCAGCGCGACAATGAGGAGGTGGGCTACGATCGGCGCACACACTAGCAGACGCATTGAGAGAGCTGTCACCCCCCCTTCATCACCCACCCGCCCCCCCTCCTCCTCCTTTAAAGAAGAGCGCGCCACCTCTCGCTGACCCCTGCGGCCAGAGTTCAGGCCACTCCACTCCACTCCACCCTGCTCCCACCCACTCAGCCGGTGACCCCCGGACACACGAGCAAAACTGAGCTGCACTTCCAACGAGTCCATGAAACGGTTAAAAACGGACCGCGGCTTGCAGTCGCAAAAAAGCGTGAAAAACAACGTATAAAGAACCTTAAAGACCCTCCCGGAGGCTGGAAGGAGCTCGGTCACAGTACCTGGCAGACTTCATACAGTAGTTTATATTGCTCCTCAGGCTTCTGCAGGGTACAGAGGCTGCATCCCATGGTGGAGGAGATCACACCATCCAGACTCCCTCCAGCCACGCAGGCAGCAAGGGAGAAGAGGCAGCAGATATCTTGTTTCTTCTTCTCCTTCTTCTTCTCCTCCTCCTCCTCCTCTCTGAACTGACTCCCGGTCTCTGCCGTGTCTTTCTTCCAGAGCTGCACCCTGACGTTGGCTAACAGGATTGACTTCCCCCTCAGCTTGTGGCTGTATCTCTGTGCTCAGCCTTGTCCCTCTCGCACACTGCCACCGCCTCCCCCCCTCCTTCCCTCCCTTTTCCTCCTCACATGCTCCCTCCCTCCTTCCCTCCCTCCTTCTCTGGTGCTCTACAGCCTTGTGTTTGAGCTTCTGGAGGCCGGAGTCACAGCTCTGCAACATTAGCCCCCCTCATGTTTATTAAGCAGCCGCTCACTAGATATTCATAAAGGAAGAGCTCATGAATGGGGCTTCCCCCTCATGCAAAGATGATCGTAATTAATAAGCCTCATTAGATGCACTGTGCAGAACGGCTTTTCATTCCATGACGAGACAAATCTTCAAATCAGCTCAGGAAAAACAGCCTGTTACCAGTTCTAGACTTTTAGTTTGAAACTCAAAACTAATCTCAAGCGTAGTTGTTGTAGCTTACACATGCACATTGTGCAGCTTTTCATGTCCCAGTTAAACTAAGTGACCTCTGGTGTGCTAATCCAGAGCAGAAAGAGACACTGAGCATTCTTTCCGGGTGTATTTCTCTCCAAATACACAAACCCGAAGCCAGCGAAAACAAATAAAAGCCGATAAATATTTATGCTGGCCCTCTCCAGCGCAGCCAGATAAACTTCACCCAGCAGACGGTCGAAAGCGCGATGACATACACTTCTCCCTCTCCGGGTCCTTCACGGAGTTCGCCATCCTGTGAGCGGAGAGCGTGTCTCCATAAGCCAGACCTGGCGTCCGTCCCGCCGCTCGCTCTTGTGCCGTGCAGCCGACCGCAGATAAACGTCCAGTCGGGGCAGAAAGGAAAGGAGGGCGACAAAAGCTCTTGGCTGCAATCTGTTCATTCGCGGGGTTCACATTTGGAAAATGTTAGATTTCTACAGGCGGGATTTTCACCTCCTCTAGCCCATTACTCACACTCATTGGTTCGATTAAGTCCGCGGTGCTAAGCCACATACCTGGATAGATTTCGTGGCAGGAGGTAGGGGGGGGGGGGGGTTATGCTGGTGATAGTGGTTATTTCTTCAAGCCAGATGTTCAGCCCTGATCCCTATCTATCAGCACTTTCACAGCTCCTGGAGCACATCAGCATTCTTAGAGAAGATGTCCCCCCCAGTCCTATGTCAAGAAAATGTTACATGCATTTTCTTTTTAAATGCAACAAAAAACTAAATGCATCCTTTTATTTATTTTTTACTCTCTTAAGAAATCAACACTAATCTGACTGTGAATATGTCTGCAGCTCTTTTAGAAGCTCCTCAAACCTCCCACGCCAAACACTGAATGTTAAATGGTATAATTTATGTATTGGATAAAACTCCCTCCAGCCTCGAGCATTTTTTTTTTTTTTTTTTTTTTTAGAATTATGGGAATTTCCTATTTCTATGCAGCTTCCCTAATTTCTAATTTACATACGAACACATCGCAGGGGAATTTGACAGATTTCCATTTAATCTCCATGTTTGTATTCTGCTCCGACAGCTTTTAAACAAAGCTCGTCTTCAAATAAATTCCCATATTTCTTCTTCTTTCCCACAACCACAACAACGCAGAATACGAGCTAAAAAAAAAAGAGAGAGATCTTAAAACGAGATCCTGGAGGCAGAGGAAGGGATGGAGACAAAAAGCTGCCTCGGGCGAGATGAGAGTGTAGTATCTGTGTGAATTTAACAATTGTTCATTATTACCGTGGGCTCTGCTCGTCTGGCTGCTGTGGGCTCAAACTTTCATCCGGCGTAGCGTGAAAACTAATTCCACGCTCACATTAGCCGTACTGTCGTGCCCGGGGCTGGGATCAGTGGAGAGTTTGAGCCGGTGCTGTTGCCCGGCTAATCTTTCTTTCACACTGAGATTATCCCATTCACAAAGTCAAAACGGAGACAGTGCTCCGATACGAACAACTGCACTAAAGGTTATGGCAGCTTTGGTAGAAAAAAAGGAAAAAGAAGAAGAAGAAGAAGTGCGTATTAATGAATAATCAGCAGTGAAAGTTAACTGAGGACCTGTTCAGCCACAGACAGCGTGGCAAGTGTCTGCTTCACACTGTCTGGCACTTTGGTCTGAGATTTAATTCTGTTGCCGCTGATTAAATTTCCAGCCCTCATTGGTGACAAAACCTTTCTCCTGCTTCCCCCGTGTTGCGGTTTGATCTGTGAGCTCGGGATGCTTCACCTTTTCTTCATTACCGGTCTAGACGTGACACGGCATCACTGGAGGTTCCTATCTCAGTGGGAGTGAGACCAAGTGATAATAATGTCGTGCGGTTTGTTATAATAAACATCAACATTTGGATTTTTTTTTTTAATGGAGACAAGAGGGTTAGAGGTTACCACATCCCCGCCCAATTACCAGAGCGGTGCTTTCAGAGCGTGCATTTGATCTGTGCTTGGTTGCATCATTCATATTCATAGCGGGCCGCCTGGTGCTGTGTCAGTGTCCCACTGGGCCCAGTTTAAGAGTCATGACTTTGACTGGAGCCTCCGTGGGATCAGGTGGCGGTCGCCGTGCCGTAGACCGTCCCTGTGTTGGTTTATAACTCTGTAATGCATCGTCTTCCCTCCCTCAGAGCAGCTTTTGTTCCTGGCACATAACTTAAGAACTGACACTTAAAGCATAAAAAAACAAAAAACAAAAAAAAAAACAAAGCTTACACTAGAAATAGGACTCTGATAAGGAAGTTATTAACGGTCAACTTCAGATTTTCTTATTTCGTAAAGCAACAGTCTGAAATTATTCAGAATTGAAAACTGAGAAAAAGGCTGCACATTTCAGGATAAAACTGTTGGGTATCTATAATTAACAAAATTGGAAGTGGGCGTGGTTAATGTGGAAAGGCAGAAATGCTAGCAGCCACTCTATGAGCTCCCAGATGCTAATATTCGCAGTCACTGCGTTTACATGCGCGACTTAATGGAGCTATGCTCAAAATGTGACTTTATGAACACGGTCCTTGTTCCATTTTACATGGAAAAACTGATGGGAACATGTCCTCCTCCTCCACACTAGGTGGCGATATGTGTCTTTTCAGCAGGTTGTTATGGCCTCCTTTCCAGTTTACGTCATACAATGAACAACTGGAGTCATTCATGTGTCAGACCGGCATTTCAAACAACAACCAGGTGGATGATAGTTCAGCGTTTTTTTTTTTAATCTCATACATAATGTGCACACTACTCATGGTGCAGATAAGATGGTGCTATCCCTCGGGTGGTTGTTCTACTGGCTCTGTTTACCTTCTTCTTCTGCGACTGGCTTTCTTGGATGTTTTTGTTTTGGTGTCATACCCCAGTGAAGCGGTAGTGGATCACACACACATGCATTGTCCAGTTAAAGTCCAATTAAGGCGCATACATGCCAGAGAAAACTGATTTTCTGATTATAGTAAGAGTAACGTGTTTATCTGCACTTGGGTTGTCCAGTTAAAGTCGGATTAAGTCAATAATTACTTTTTTTTACAAGCTTTAGTTTATCACAAAGACTGAAACAGGTAGAAACAGGTGGTCTAGCCCAAAATTTAACCAAACCAACCTGCTGGTTCCTTTAAAGTTCCATCTGTGAAATGACCCAATTCTTCATTAAAAACACAATTGTTTTCACAGTTTCATATATATATATTCAATATTCAGCTCTAAATATTACATCCGTGTCTGTATCCCATACGATAGGACCACTGCAGATTGGTTGGAAGGTATGGAACCATGAAACTGTTTCAGTTCTACCATGTGGCAAAATGTCAGGTCATTTATCTCCCAGTCATCAGAGCGGAGGTAGGGATTTTTTTTTTTAAAAAAAGGTGGATTTATGAGGGTGTGGAGCCTAAGTCTGCAGAGGGGTGACGACGCGGTAACATGCAAAAGAAACAGGACACTGATGGCCAGGAGTGATAAGACAAGGAGAACGCGTGATGTCCCGGTCGCCTGACGCGTCTCTAATGCACCGTCCAGACGGCAGGATGAGGGAGGGCGGGAGATGAGGAACGATAAACTGGTTGCGTGCTGCAAATCCACGAGACGTGTCGAGTGTCTGATTCACGTCACATAACACTTTTTCCTCAGACGGTCCTCAGCTGATCGTAATCTTTCTGTGCCGACCAACAGGAACTGGAGGACGCCTTTCCATCGTGGCTGGAGAGGGAGGATGAGTCTGAAGTGCCACTTGGAGCAAAGGCAAGCGCTTTTCTAATGAGGATGAATGACGCCTTTTGTACAAGACAAAGAAAACAAGGACCCACTTAAAAACCACCGCTTTACAATGGTAAGAGTCATTCAAACTGTCACAGTGGAGCTTCTGATTGTCATGCAGCGCCCTCCAGAACGCACGAAACCTGATACATGTGTGATGAAAGTTAAATCAAACAGTCGACTGAGGTCCACTCCACTGATTTTACCCATGAGGATTAGGTTAATCATGCATAATACCGACCACACGGTCCTGTAATATCTTCAGTGGTTGTGCATAATTTGGAGAAGAAGTATTTTGGCGTTTTCCAGGCAGGATGGAAGAACTATTTTTAATCTAAAGACACACAGCGATAAGGCAAAGGAAACATGGCTTCAAGAGGAGAACAAACACCAGAGAGGGATTTTCACAACCCCCCAAAAACTGCTACGAATAAAAACAGATAGAGATCTATAAAGCAGTATTGTACACTACCAGTTTCCAATCTTTTGACTTTTATTAATCTGTATGTAAAGTATAAACTGTACGATCAACCAGGGGCGTAAAACACTACCAACACAACCGCTGTCCGTAGAGTTTAGTTAATAACTACACCTCTAACCTATATAGCGCTCTCCGATTGGCTCTGCTAGCATTTCCTTTCCCGCTAGTATGTGATTGGCCGTCTCCGCTGTCCCTCCATCTGCTTGTAATGCTGCTTGCAACCTGCTGCTAGTTGGACAGGACAGGAGGCGGCAGCTCATTTATCCGCAACAGCAACAGCAACAGCAACAACAGAAACAGCAAGTGCTTTGGCCTTTGTTCTGCCTGGGTCACGTCAGCTGGTTACTTCAAGTGTATATAACTGTAGAGGCTCAACAATGCAGATGTTGAATAAAAGACAATATTTAATGACAGTACTTATTATTTTTGATGTATTTGTGTGGAAGAGAGCAACCGTTAAAATGAGCTTTAATTGCATTTTCCCCACAAATGTTTGAGCACACGTGATGAATGACACGTGTGAAAGTAAAAGCCTTTTTAGCTCAGGCAATAACTGTTCCACCAAACTTTATGATCACTGCATTCCTAATCTGTTCATACATCAACATATTCTTGTCAGGAGACAGAGAGTAGAGAGGCTGGAGGAGACGGAGGAGGACAGGCTGGAAACCAGTGGACACTTATCTGCTTGTGCAAAGGTTCACTGCAAAAAAAAAGGAATTTCCAGAAAGCAAGAAATCCTTGTATCAAAAAATACATCTTATATTTTGTTCAGAGACAAGAACTTTGAGCTTATTTTAAGAATTTTCGTCAAGCACAAAAAGCTTAACCCATCAGCAGATTGTACTTTTTTTTTAATACAAGATGATTTGATTGAATATAAGAATATTTTGTTTCTTTCTAGTAATGCTGTTTTTGCAGTGTTCAAATGTTGCTTCATTTAAACCCTCAGGGTTTTCTTCAAAGTTGCCTCCTTGTCTTATATTAGTTACTTTAACCTAAAACACTGCGGAATGTATTACATTCTTGTATTCTCTTGTATTATATATTCACATATAAATGAAACATGTCAATTACTGAATTTATTTCCTGACGGATCATTTGCTGATCAGCTCTACGTGACGTGAAATAATATTTCTGCCTCGGAGAACCTTCGTGTTCCTGTCTATGTCAAAATCAAACCTTCTCCCCTGCACTCAACACGTCTGTCCCAGCGTACGCCTGAATCTTGACCTCGGCCACACCACGAGTCTCCCTCCACGTGGCCTGAGCTTCATATCAGCCCTGTAATCTGCAGAGGATATGAGGAGAGGCAGCAAGCTGCAGCGCCACCGTGTTAATGAAGACGCCAGATGAGCAAACACGGCGCGTCGAGAGGGAGCGAGACGCTAACGCGAGGGGACGTCAAAAGAAGAAGAAGGAGAAGACAGAACCCAGCAGACCGAGAGAGAGAGAGAGAGAGAGAGAGAGGAGGGAACGGGGCAGAAAACAGAAACTAAATGTGTGGAGGAGTTTAATGAGCCTCCGGTTCCTCTCAAATGTGCCACCGGGGCCTGAGCACGCGAGGATCAGTGTGTGTACCCACCTCTACAACACCGGGCTGTGCATAATTTATCAGACAGCTGTCAGCTTTGTACTCCTATTTACTTTGTGAGCCAGATCCCGCGCCAACAGGGACCCCAGCCAGCGGGAACGACAGCCACCGAAGGGGTTTAATTGGAGACTCACACAACTAACAATGCCATCACTATGTCTTCAGAGTAATTACTTTAGCATGAGGGGATGTAAACGAAGCAGATATGCTAAAATGCCACCGCACTGCGCGTGTAACACGTTGACAGTTATACATGACACTGGTTATTTTGAAGATAAGCTCCCTCAGGCTGTTTCCCCATCAGCGACGAGCCTGATGGTAAAACGCACGCATGCAACTTTGCTCCGGGCTGCATAAAAATCACCTCCATTTTTCAGAGCTTGGAAAAGGCGTTTGTTGCGGTGCGGTCACTGAGGTGGTTAACACAAACATTACACCACAAAAGCAATTATCAGCTTTTGTGTGTTCGCCAGAGCGGGACCACCGTCTGGAAAGATTCACCACTTAATCCAAGAAACTTTTGACAGTTTTTTTTTTTTCCCCTCCACATAAAACACAACCGTGCCTCAGAACGGAGGCTTTTCTTTTTTTTTTTTTTTGGCTTTCTGAAGAAGAATCCGTGCCAAGCAGAAGCAGGCATGGACGGATTGGGTTTAAGTGTAAAAAGTGAAATGGTCTTGGTGCAGACAGACGAGCTGCTGCAGCAAATCTCTTGGCTTGCCCCCCCCGCCGCCCCCTCCTAAATTGACTGGCCACCTATAACAGACCCAGATTTATCTCCATAATGGTGCTCGTGAAACGACCGTCTAACCTTTGCTTCTGTGAAAAGCGCCTCCATCAGAGTGTCATAACAAAATGCCATTAACGTGCTAATTATTCAAAATGCCACGACATTCCTGCAGGAGGTAACTCACGCAGCTTTTCAACACAGTTATTAGGCAGGATATTAGAAGGGGTTCACATTTTTCCGCCGTCCTGCACCGAGGGGACGGGCTTCGCGACGACGTGACTCTGCTACGAGGATCCCCGTAGGGCTCTGCCAGCTCCGGAGTCCTGCACAGAGTCCCTGTCACCAGCTAATTCTCCGAGCCGTCATCACTCATGGAGGCTCCAGCTCACTGGCAGCCACCAACAAAAGCCTCCAGCTCAGAGAGTGTAGGCAGCGCTGGCAGCTCACTAAGCGAAATGGCTCTGGACTGAGATTCATGAGAAACAAGTTGGACGGAATAAAGATCATACAGCGATCAGCCACAACATTAAGACCGCTAACAGGAGAAGTCAATAACATCTTGTTCTGCTGGGAAACTTCTGGATCTGGCATTCATTCATGTGGATGATACTTAGACATGTAGGACCCACCTAGACCAGACCAGACACCCCCCACTCCATAGCGATGACACACTTTGATATTTTACAGCAATCATCCCAAGTAGGATGCAGCTTGACACAGATACATGCACAAAAACACTTTAGGACAGTGGTCTTCAGCGTTTTTCAGACCAATGACCCCCAAACTGATGGAGAGATTACGTAGGGATCTATCTATCCGTGCTATCTGATGGGACTCCAAATTATTGAGATGTCTGACCCTGATGGAATGCCATACGTCTCCTTAAAAGTGACTCCAAACTTCAGATATTATAAATATCTGAGTATTTTCAGGTCTTCTCCCGCAGCTTATCAGCAGCTATAGCATAAAAAATGCTGGATTCATGTTAATGTACATTTAAAGAAATGAATATATACATATATAACACAAAGAACAGCACACGTTGTCGACCTGGCCTCCACTTTGCCATTGGCATCAGTGAATAAGGAACCTAGCAGATATTTTTTTAAGGTTGCAGCAGAAGGAATAACTGGAAATGGAAGTAACAGCCATTGACATGCTGAACTTGGCTTAGTCTCTGCGGGGGACGTGGGGGAACATACGTCGACCTGTTTGAGTGAAAGGTTCCGATGAGTGATCCACAGCCGACGGCCTAATCTCATTACATTACAGCACTCTTTCCAAATGAAAAGCTCTGAGCGAGAGCTGAGGTCACTGAGAGGTAAGTGACTGACATGTTGGTTGACATCACTCAAACCTCTCAATACCAGCCGGGGTCTAACTGCCCCCCAGTTCGCCTGCAGTGATTAATGAACGCACCACGGCCCACCAGACGGGGAAATATCACGTTTTTTTTTTTGTTTGTTTTTTTTTTACACACATCTTCAGCGATCCACGGGAAATTTGATGAAATTGCTAGTGATGCTAACTGGATGTCTTGTCCAGTCAGTAAATCTCTTTACTACGTGACCCCTCCCCGGAGGCACTGACCTTAAAGGCCAGTGTGGGCAGCGACGGCCGGTTCACTGCCTCCTCCCTGAGCAATTTCAGACATGTCCAGACCGGTTTGGATGAGTGGCTGCCAGGTGACATGATCTAAACATCACTTTAACCCTCTCCACATGGGACTAGTTTTATCTGGGGACCTGTAACAATTTCTAACGATTGCAGATGTCGTCTGTGATTTTAACTGGCCATGATGGTAATTTGTGAAAAGTAAAAATTACAAATTACCCCCCTATTTCTCCTGACACAGAGGTCACACAGGTTTTATTCTCTTTAAATTATACACAGGATAATGTTTGTATTTACTTGTTTTATGTGCATGGAAAGTATCAGTGTCCTAGCGATGATGAGATCGATACTTTTGTTCCAGTTTCTCTTCTACGCGTCCATTAAATGAATCCTCACAGAGTTCGTGCAGCTTCTCCATCCCAACCTCTATTAAAGGTGGATATGGACGGACTAAAATCGCAGCATCACAGCAGCATCGCAGGTGGAACTGATGCTGTTACTGGAATGGGTCGGTGGAAAATGGAAACAGAAAATGAATGAGCCAACATTTCCCTCTCTGGGCAATATTTATATTTATTATAACATTTTTGTTTATTTATTTGCTCAAACTGACTCAACTTTATTTTCCATTGTTGTTGTTTTGTTCTATTCATTTGTTACATTGTTGCTTTTTCTTATTTTGCACTAATGACTTTTTCTAAAACAATTGTGTGTAGTAAAAGGGGAATTTATTTGAATTTCACATGTATATTGTAATTAATCAACGGAAAAAAGTTTATTTGACTAAAATATTTGTCCTGTATTTTACCATAATAAACTAACTGAAGAAAAAAATTACAAAGTTATTCAATGATCATGACATTTCAAGAAAAGGTATCAGTATCAGTGATACCAGCCCTGTATGGTATTGGATCAATACCAAATTTCCCACCTCTAGTAACTATAGATGGTGAATCTGAGTAAAATATAGAGTTTTCCACATGAAACAGAGTCGTAGAGGAGGGTAATGTCTGAATCACACGACATCCCAGGTAAAACTAGTCCCATGTGACCACTGACTGATGGTTAACACTTCACATGCGCTTCAATAAACCTCTGTACTAGAAGGCAAAACACTGGAGATGAGGAAAATCATTTCTGGGCTTTTTTCTCAACACTAGAGCACAACGACGTTCAGATAAAATCCAAAAGATTAGACGCCTCAGACATTAATGTAATAACTGCCGACACCGGGGTTTAGATGAGAGCAGCACTGTCTCTCCAACCGTTCTAGGATATTAAAGAGGCGCGAAGAGACAAAGGCCTAACACCGAATACCATCATTAACGGAAGAAATCCCACAGGATGCCTGAGACAATCTGGTTTGATGATGAAGGCTGACCTTTTTGGATTAGATGAAGCACAAGATTAATACTGGAAGTTAGAATGTCTTTGAGCAACTCATTTAGCACCGATACCATGAATCCAGCTTATCTGTCCTTGCTCCTTATCCTTTGTCCTGTCCACGTTGCCTTAGGGTCGAGGTTCTGAGCGTTTAGATGTTACAGATTAGGTAAAAGCAGGGTGTAAATTTCCGTCGCTGTGATCACTGACTTTTCCATCATCAATTCATTATCGGCTCATGAGTAGTCCTCTGCAAGGAATTAGATCTCCCCAATAAACTTTGGGCGCTAATGCTTCCCATGACACATCTGCTCGTGACAATACAAACCAGGTTTGCCCGAGGTAAATTTAATTATCAACTCCCAGGAAACGCGAGCGCGCACAATGCCCTCATTCACCACAACAGCGAGGCTTTTAACAAAGGGGATGCTAATGCCATTAGCGCCGCTGGAAAACTTATTTATGACATGTGTCGATAAATATACGGGTACGATTGTGCAACGTGATTTTTGGAGTGCAAATACAAGATTTATGGTGCGAACTACAAAGTGTCCTAATGCCACACAAAGCACTGAACGCACAGAGTTGTGTGTTAAAATGGATAAACTGTACAACTGAGCGGCGGCTGCAGGACAGAAACATTTTGCAAACAGACAAACTGGAAGCAAATCCAACAAATCAATGGATCAAAAGGAAATAATGAAAAACATCATATATGCAACTATTACGGTGGCACAGGTCGGGCGCCAGGACGACAGGGTAACACAAATATCAATAAGAGACGTGGGTCGAAAAACATTTCGATTCAGCCGCTGGGCTCGATGCACTTCACATCACACTGGGAACGGGGAAATGGTCCTGAAGTGCAGGTTTCTCTTTGATGCTCTGAGCATCATTAACCCAAATATAATTTCTCGAGCACTGTTTCCACTAAAACATCTTTAGAAGGAGGGTATTTGATTGAAAATAACAAAAAAAAAAGGCAAATTCAGCCCCCGCTCCTCCTCCTCCTCCTCCTCCCCCACCACCACACACTTCTCCGCATTTACACCCCATTCCCTTCCAAATGGAAGAGAAGAAAAGGATGCTTTTAAGGAACCCGAGCCTGTAATTTCCATCTAGTTCCAGCTTCATTTGCACTGAAGTACCCTGGAAATGTTGCTGTGCAGCGGCGACGCTAAGAGGAGCCGGTCCATTAAGCGGGAGAGGGAGACAAGAACCGGCCTCTCTTTTAAGAAGAGCAGAGAGGGGAAAGCAGAAAGAGGAGAGCGGTGGAGACGGAGGCTTTGGTTTAATGAGGAGACGGTGATTTTAGGAGCGAGCAGAGAGGGAGGGGGTGGTGGTGGTTTGATCTTTGACCTCTCGGATCCCTCGGTGCGTGTGTGACAGGCCCGAGTTCAGACGGAGGATTAAGGTAATCAAGGGTAGTAATGAGAACAGAGCACACATTCATGAGCCCGACACTTCCCGAAAGCAACAATTATGCACCTTGTATCACCCCCTCCCCTCCTCCTCTCCCCTCCCCTCCCCTCTCCCTCCCCTCTCCCTCCTTCAGCGCCTGTGCATCATCGTTGCCTGTGGAGCTTTCCTTTAACATGACGGAAGAGAGCCACTGCAGACAGATATAGATCCATGAAACAATGCTCAAGGATCCCCGACACGTAGCCTTTGCCCTGGTTCACTGGGGGCTGGTGGGGGGGACGCGTCTTCCTGCTGGTGCAGAGCGCGCTTCAATCAAACTCGACGGGAGAGAGTCGAGATAGAAAACCCACAAAAAAACGTCATCATCATCATCAGCAGCAGCAGCATCATTTCAGTCTAATGTTCTCAGGTTTCATGACGATGCTGGTGGATTTTTCTTTTAATGATTAGAAACGTACGACTGAGGCGAGAAGAGCCATTAGAATGAGGAGTGAGGTGGTGGTGATGGTTTTTAAAGCTCGATATCTGACTTGTGGAATTATTTCTACACTAATCAGGAGAAGGGATGTGATGTAATGACTTCATAATGACTTACTATTCCATGATGGATGATGGGAACTTTTGAATAGGTGTAGAATCGGAGGCAGATATTTTATTTTTGGAGGCTATGGTGTTACCAAGTGTTGCCACAGTAACCTTGAAAAAGTAATCCAATTACTGATTACTGTATTTTAATATTGTTTTATCAAAAATGCAGCATTTCCTCTACAACATACTGCCTGACCAACGTCTTCAACTCTCTCCAACTTACTTGAGTTAAAGACTCAAGAATGTTTTTTTTTTAGTTTGTTTGTTTCTGGGAGGTGAACCACTAGCAGTATTTCCAGTAGCAGTATTTCCCGCTCGAAAACACTCATCTCTCTCCTCCCTCCATTGTTGTTGACCTTTTACAGGTGAGTTGTCGTCATGATGAAAATGTGACGCAACAAGACGCAACAAGAAAGCAAAAATATAAAAAGGGAAAAAAATAGCATCAGACAGTAACTTTAATGTGATTACTGGTTTGGAAATAGTAATGTCTTAGGTTATGTTACTGGAAAAAAGTGGCCAGATTAGAGGAATGCATCACTAACTAACCGGTGTTACCATATAAACAGTATCTGTGGTCTGATTTACTTTTAATGGGGAGTTACAAATAAGAGTGCAATCTAAAAAAACGAGCCCACACTAAGAGGAGAGTTTCTTTCACAGTGAGTAGAGCTACAGTGTAACAGGCTCCTGACAAGGGCCGAGAGTGCGGGGGCACCTCATGAGGTTACGCTCTGTCTGCAGCAGGCCCATGGAACATGACCTCATCCTGAGGTCGGCACGATCCCCTTCAACCGCTTCAGAAAGCCGCGCTCCTCTCTTAACACCTACAAAGGGACGTTTAAGTCCCCATAATGAGGATGCCACATGCCGATATCATCTTTCACTTGCTCCGTTTGACCGTTGCTTCTGTCGGCTGGAGTCGCGTCCACCGGTGCACGTCCCTGCCTTTTTTCTTTTTCGTTTTCTTTTTTCTTCCTCTAAATCGCATGTTTTCAATTACTGCGGGAGTGCACGGAACAGACTTGTGCTGTAACTCAATAAGGGCACAAAGGGGGCAGGTTGAGAGGGCGGGATGGCCCCGCATTGTCCTGGGACAGCTGAGTGACAGGGGTGACTTCAGGAGCTCCGAGCGCACAGTGGTTACTTTGTACCTGTCAGTCAAGCCGTGACACGGACAGGCTGTTGGGGGGTACCGGGGTGGGGGAGGCCCTCGAAGCAAAGGGCAGCCGCCCCCCCCACCAGCAGGTTACTCCCACCCGCTGCACGAAAAAAAAAACAAAGAAAAAAACACTCACATAACAATAAGGAGGGTAGAACAGCTGGCTGCTGCGACACAACTGAATATAATGACAGCGTTCAATAAAGAACAGTCCCGGTTTCAAAATATGCAAAATCTGTTCTTTGCACTTCAAACCGTCCCTGTTTGCAGCGCCAGAGTCTGGAGTCTTTCCTTCCCACTGAAGTTCACACTCTTTCAGCCCCATCCATCTCTGTCAAAGCCTCTCACTACAAAGCACTCCCTCCCTGCTCAGTCCACCCCTGACTACTTCCTTATCTAGAGCTCTCAGCAAACACACACACACACACACCAGCGTTCGGATTGTTTCCAAACCAGTGGACGCCGTGGAGGAGGAGGAGGAGGAGGAGGAGGAGGAGGAGGTGAGGATGGACCGTGTGCCAGTCACGGCTGGCTGTGCCGCTGCCAGCTGGAGTGAACGGATCACGACACAGAGTAAAGCAGGATGAGCAGCGCTAACAAACCTGAGGACCGGCCTCAGCTGGGTGAACGGGGGACAGGAGAGGACTGAGGACGTCTGACTGAACGTTGGAGGCAAAGCTCCAGACAAAGGACCAACATTAGGTCTTTAATTCATTTCGTGTACAATACCAGAACCATTAAACTGACATGTGTTCCTAATATTTTGACATTGTAGTCAGTGGATTTGGCAAAATTCCATCTAATTTAACAAACGCTGAGTTAAACGAGCACATTTAACATCAACTCAACATTACTGAGATTAGAATGCATTCACTAGTGTCCCTAATGTTTTGTCTAGTGAGTTAATTTCAATCATTTTTGAATTTTAAGGTTGTTTGTATCTTCAGAGGATGCTTTCTATTTTTTCTATTACTTTTTATCTATACCAGAAAAATATATAAACACACACTGTCCTTCTATCTATATACAGTTTTGTCAACTTTACATAAGAAAAGAACAAAAATGTTGTTTTATACTGACTAATAATATTATTTTTAAATCTTTTACATAATTTCATTTCTGTTTCTAAGTTGTTCCATAAATTAACACATTTTACTTTTATACATCTTTGCATCGCTCTGAACATCTCCTGGACTCTTTTCTTTGGTCCGTATCTATTTGTCACATTCTGCTTTATTCTGCTGCTGTACCACAACAACTTCCCTCGTGGGATTAATAAAGTATATCCATCCATCTAGGACAAATGTCGCTCTGAAAGTGCATTGATTAAGAGGCCGCTGCCGAGCTGGTGCGTGCCCTTTGTTAAAAATCCTTCCATTAAAAGGAGATTTCTGTTTGTCAGTCGTATTGATTCAGCCCGGGTAGAAAGGGACAACACAGCTGCCTCTGGCTTTGTGTTACCTTCCACAGAAAATACCGTGAGCAGAGGAAGTCTCTGCGCACATGGAAAAAGACGTGAGTGGCACAGTGTTTCCAGCAAAGCTGTGTTCTTCCTCTTAAGCCGTGAAAGCCTCACACTACAAACCAAGCTGAGCTCCTTTCGTTTAAGAACACTATCTCTTTATGGCAGTTTGCATAATTACTGACTTTAGAAACAGGAGAAAAAGTTTTTTCATTTAGGTAAAACTTTGTGTGTGAGTGGATAGAATGAGGAGAAAAATAAATAGAGGGGCACTGGATTTATGACTCCCGAGGTCTCTTATCCTCCCCCTCCCAGGTCCCAGTGGGCTATCATTAGCCCTCCCAGGGTAATACCCCCCCCTCTCCCTGAGGCAGAGAGCCACAGGTTGACATGGTGTCTCACTAACGCCTCTGCTTTGATGCCGCTCGCTTCACCGCACGGAGGCTCCTAATGGGAGAAACAGGTGAGCAGGGGAGGGGGAAGCATTAACTAATACCACTGTCGCTCAAAAAGACAGATGGAGTTAAAGACAGACAGAAAAAAAAAAAAAAGAGGGGGGAACTGAACAATTTGTAACCACAAAGATGAAGACGTATCCCTTTAGATGCAGCTGTAATGAGAAGGGACAACTTTTTATTTTTTCCTGCAACACCTTTTGTGCACGACAGAGTCTGAGAGGACACTGACAATGAAGCTAACGCACACACTGGACAAGACACCGGTCGCCAAGGCAACGCAACCTGTGTCCGACCGTCACCATGGCAACCTGCATCCAAAAAGAAAAAAGAAAGAAAAAAACACTGTGGAGTGCTCTCTCCGTGAGGGGACGGCATCCTGTTGTTGGAAGCTTTCCTCAGTGGAGGTCACTGCACGTTACAAAACACACGCGAGCGTAACGTTACGCGGCGGACGGACGAATGAACGGGATTATCCACAAAAGAATAAAGATTACATAAACTCAGACCAACCCCTCTGAGGTCACAGCGCCCTTTCATCTTTACAATAATCTGCCATAATCTGTTCCAGTTAACAAGGGAATCATTTAAATGTTGAAATGTGCTCCAGCGTGCCAGCAAAACGCCGGCTAATTCTCATGTTTTTCCTCCTAAACTCAAAGCCCGTGCTCATTGGTGCAGAGCCGTCTACATCAGGGGCTCGGCCTTGAGCTCCGGCTCCGGCTCCGGCGGCTGTTCAACTAGCTCAGCTACTCACACAGTCATGTTATGCAACCTGAGCGGGGGCCAAGAATGTGATTTACTCCATCCACTCGGTTCTAATGCCGAGGCCGATGCGTAATGAGTCGGAGGGTTCAGGTGAACCTGAAGCATTTCGCTTTCTCGTTTTCAGATTAGCGGTTCTGATCGGAGTTCTGAAGGATGGCAGAGTTGTGGAGTCATGGAATGCGTGTGTGTGTTTGTGTAGCTCACGCACCAGTGGGGCTGATCGGCAAGCAGCGGGGCAGAGCTTAACCCACGATTACATCACAAATCTGCCCCAAGCCCCCGTCCTCCGCCAGTACATGCAACACCGAGATTTGGATTTTAGAATCCACCCCTAATGACATGCATGCACAAACACACAAACACACACACAGACGCACGACGCTCACTTCCACTCCACAACCGATGGCGAAATAACAAACAGCCCGGCCGTGCGAAGCGGTCACACGCTGAGAGAAACTCCTCACGAAGAGAAAGAGAAGCGAGGCCACGGAGAGTTCAGCCTCTGTCCAGCAGTCCAGACTAAACAAGCCTCAGAGAGCTGAGATGGCCTGAGCTGCTCCGCTCCGACTGGGAGGTCAAGTAATTTGAGAGGAGGGAGAAGGAGAATCACCTCAGGGTTACATCCACAAGGTCAGACCATTCACAGACGGAAAGAAAGAGAAAGAAAACAGACTGAACAGTGAGAGGCAGCAGCCAGGTCTCCGACCTTTAACGTGTCGTCTCCCTCTTCTCCCTCAGACTTAGTTATATCTAGAAGTGTCATCTTAAAGCTTTAACATGTTAACGATCGCCTGGAGCCTTTAGCAGATCAAACATCTCTTTACACTCAACTGCCAGATCATTAGGTACAATAGTGGAACATTTGTGTAGAATTATTCTGATAATCTCTTTGTAGTCAGTGGGTGAAATAACAGAAACACTTGCATCCAGTTTAATATCAGCACAAACTACATCCTCCAAGAAGAGTTGGTTGAATTACCACCTTTCCTAAACTGAACATATGTACAACTTCACAACATTAAGTGAGTTAAAACTGCTGACCATCGTTAGTCAATTTAATGTTCTGCTGCGAAACTTTTGAACCTGGCATTCATTGGTGTGGATTAGACATGTAGCATCCACCTAGACCAGACCAGACCAGGCACCCGCAACCTTATAGCAATGACACACCAGCAGGATGCAGCCTGAGACAGACACACACACAAAAACACTTTAGAAACATCTCCAAAAAATTCGGAGACCTGGCCTCCAAATTCACTAGATCTCAAACGGATCAAGTATCGATCAGTACATTCACATGCATGCGAAAAAAACAAGTTGCCTGCCTTAATCCGACTTTAACTGGACAACTTAAGTGCATGTAAACACGTTACTCCAACTAAAAGCTCTCCTTATCTGATTAAGACACCCAGATAATGTGATTAGATGTCGATTTTCTCCTTCATGTATACGCTTTCTTCGAATTCGAGTTTTAACTGGACAACATGTGTGTGAGCATGATCCACAACCGCTGTGCTGGCGTATGATCCCAGAACAAAAACATCCAAGAAAGACAGTAGCAGAAGAAGAAGAAGGTAAACAGAGCCGGTAGAAGAACCACCTGAGGGACGTACGAGATTAAAAACCTGAACTATTATACGTCTTATTGTTGTTTGAAATGTTGGTCTGCTGCATGAACTTAATAGGTCAATCGTATGACAAGACACATATCGCCACCTAGTGTGGAGGAGGAGGAGGAGGAGGACATGTTCCTGTCAGTTATTCAATTTTCTCCGTTGCATGTGAATTGGCACATTCAGAAAGTCGCATGTAAAAACACTGACTGTGACGATCCACAGAGGCCCCTCCCCTCAAAGGGGGTCCAACAACATTCTGTTCCCAAACACCACAGGACACCCTCAGGAGGCCCATGTCCATTCTCTGATGAGTCACGACTGTTTTGGAGGGTATTATCAGGAAGGTGGTCATAATGTTATGCCTGATCGGTGCATATCAGAATGCACAGGGAGTGTATTTATGCTAGACTGTGTGAGAACGTACTGTAAATATCAGAGTGTGAAACAGTTCATTCTCCGGCTTCTTCTTTTTCTCAACACGTCTCAGACACGATGACGAGATCTCTGTCTGCGTTCCACTGTCAGATACATATTCATGTGTCTCATTACGAGCAGGCGGCAGAGGGAATAAGAAACTAAAGTTTTCACTGGGAGTAAGGAGACATTGTTTTGCTGCAGGGATGTGGGATCAAATCAGGGCAAGGAAGAGAGGTTCTTTGTTATTAAACAGGGCTCCGAGTGAGCTTCTGAAGAGTCACATCGCCACCTACTGGCCATATTTTTAGTTTGGGAGCGAACAAACGGAGGAGGGAGCCTCAAAGCTTTGTGTCTGGCTTTCATGTTACACTTCAATGACTTTTTACAGGTTTCCAAGACGAGGCAGAAGAGGGAGAACAATGAAATAGAGGGAGGTGTGTTTGAATAGACAAGGAACAGAAAAGGAAGAGGTGGAAAAAAACATAAACAAAGGAGCAGAAGTGGGAGTAAGAGGGAGGGAGGCGGGGGGTGAGGAGGGGTGGGGGGGGTGGGGGGACTTTTAGCAAACTGAGAATTTGTGGAAACAGCTTCAACAAGTGGTTTAATCCCAGAGTGGTGTCCTGCCCTGCGGGGGAGGAGGAGCCACCACTGGTGTTTACCTGCTAGATTCTACAGCAGCTCATCAATTTCAATGCGGGCCTCACACACCCCCTCCTCCTGGCATGTCATCACTCCCCCCCCCCCCCCCCCCTCCCCCCCTCCCCTCCTCACCTCCGTCCTCCCATCAAGTATCTACCTCCCCAACATGTGTGGATGCTCCAGCTGGTTGTGTCGGCAGTGGGAGGAGAGGGGAAGAGGAAAAAAAAGAGGGGGGAAAGGAGCTTAGGAGCCGGAGCCTTGGCTCCAGTCTAGCGTGACTCAGTCTGGACGCATCCATGCCCCGAGGGGGGGGTGAGGGAGGGGGGGGGGCACAAAACATGCACCAAAACACCCTCCGTCGCCCTCTGTAATCAGCGCGTTCAAGTGCTCACTTTCGCCCGGTTAACAAGCATTTCTATGTCTCTTAACCCAGCTGCTTGGTGCAGTAATAACAGCAATGAGTGAGGGTGGGGTGGGGTTGAGTTGGGGGGGGGGGGGGGGGGGACTGGAAAAGCATTAGTGTCTGTTTGGGCTTCCCTGCACAGAGAGTCAGGAAGCTTCCCTGCGCTGTGGACTGAAGAATGCGAAAGCTGGACGACATGAGAGGGGACTGGAGCCTTTACAGCCCCGAAGAAGAGAAAGAGAGTTGGGGGGGGGGGGAGGGAGGGCTGGTGGGGGCTGGCCCCACCTGTTCAAACAACCAGAGCTATCCCGAGGAAATGAAAACTTCCATCTCTGCAGAGCCACGCCGATCCCGAGCACCAAATCCCTCTCACTTCCTCGCCGGCTCACTCTCACTATCTGCTGTTTCCACAGCTGGTTCCAGGAGGAGCGTCTCCTGCAAACCGCCGCATATCTGCAGCATCTAGAACCCGGCGCAGAACCAAAATAGAAATCCCTCAATGCATCCAGGTGGAAAATTAAAAGTCTTAAATGTCAATGCTTCCTGCTGTATGTCACATATATGTCTATAAAAGACGCCGTGGTATGCGAGGCAGCTCCAAAACTGGGTCACGGCCGCCTGTTCCAGAGCAACTGTAATTATTTACAAGCCCCTCACCACCGCCCCACCCCCACAACCCCACCACCGCCACCACTCGTCACATAGAAAGACACTGGAGACACTTTGAACCGGCCGAACGTCTGAGGTCCAACGGATAAACAGAGGGTGAAGCCGGGTGTGATTCTGAGAACTCACAAACATCTGTAAGACCAAGAACGGCACAGCACAGGAGGACAGGAGGGGTGTGAAGGCCTGCACAGGGGGTTGTGGTGAAGTTGGTCATCAACCAGATATGGAGTCAGTATATGCTGAGCAGGATCGCTGCAGATCTCACCCACCCGAGTCATGGGCTGTTTGTACCTCTCCCTTCACAGAAATGGTAGCGAAATATCAGAACCACAGAGACAGCTGTCAGAATCAGAATCTCATGGGCCAAATGTACAAGGTACACAGGAATTTAACCTGGTGTATCACCGTATGACATTAAATAAGAGTTAGCTCAGCAAGAAACGAACGAATCATTGGAATTTTAAAATTGAAATGGTTTTAAGTGTGTTGATATGTTTTGAAGGTTTAAAGAATGTTCAGGTGTCTGGTGGTTGTTGATGGAACAAACTGCACTGTGGTTTGGTCGAGGTGTGCAAGGCAGGGTGAGCAGGGTGTGATGCCCCCCCACCCCACATCGTTCTGGATCTGCAGAATCGTGCAGAACACTACTACTTCAGCCAAGAGCTTCCGCCCAAAATTTGATCATGAACAGGTGCATCCGTCAAATGTGGATTCTCCAAAGAAAACAAGAAAATAGTAATTTAAGAGAGAAAAGTGTGATTTAAGTACTCGACTTTTATTAAACGCTGCTGTTCCGGTGATAAACGGAGAAGAGAGCAAGTCACTCTGTTGTTCTACTGGACACACGGGAGCAAAAAAAGTTTCTGTTGCGCAACTTCAGCCTAAAGCAAACAGTCTGTTGTGTTGTGCGTTAACCTTGAGTCCCTGTCTCTTTCCAGCTCCATCTCGTCCTTATCAGCAGACGCAGACTCCTGGCGTCGGGACGAGGGCAGACTGCTGTACCTGGAAATAAACACCGCCTTAACTGCGCCCGTCACCATGGCGATGCCCTCGGGATGGGAGGAGGAGGGGGGGTGCAAGCAAATGAAATACCTGGCGATGCTGGAGGGGGGGGGGGCAATGAGCGCCATCATCTCCTTTTTACGAGCGACTAATGTACTCTCATGTCTCTGTCTGAGCTGTCCGTTATTAGCAGTTTTCACAGAGTCCTCGTCTTATGACTCATGCTACGGCTCCGGAGGAGGTGAGGAAGAAGAAGAAAAAGAAGAAGAGGCTGTAAATGTATTCCATCACCTCCTCACTCCACCGCAGGTTGAGAGAGGCCTGAATTCCTAGGTGTCAAGAGGGGGAGAGGATGCTAACAATCACAGCTCCGGCTGGTCCATGCATGATTTGACGGCGGAGAGACATCCAGGGCTTTTTTTTCTTCTTCTTCTTCTTTTTTCCCCGAGCTTCCGCCAGAGACCGCAAATTACACCTTTCAGAGGAGTCATAAATCAGAGCTTGTTGGTAAATGCTTTTGTGTCAGGCATAAAACATACGAGCTTGACAGGTGAGTCAGTGAGTAAAACCAATAGAGTGGATGTAACTGTGGTGGAGGTGGAGGTGGAGGTGGTGGCGGTGGCGGTGTAATCAGACTAAAAACTCACAACAGCTAACGGTGACATGCTCCTTTCACTGGGACTCATCATCACGAGTGATGAGACAGAAATGGCTCTGCTTGTAAGTGCAATTCTTGGCCACCAGGGGTCGCTCCATGCCTCCGCTGATCTGCAGACGAGGTCACGGACCGCTGGACGGGAGTCAAGAATGATGTGCAGGGAACTGAGCCTCCATCCAGATGCAAAATAAAAGCCTGAAAGGAGCTCCGACCTGTGCAGACAGCAGCTCCGGTTACACATAAAATGCACGTTTTAGGGAGCATATAAATACCTAATGGAACTGCCACAGCTGGCACTAGAACTTGTAAATCCTCATTTGAGAAAATATCAGGCAACATATCCCTTTGTCTTGGGATTATTAGAGGCGTGCAACTCCGGGGCTCCTTTGGAGAACGGTGCAAAACAAAGCAAACAGGGAGCTATAGGCTGTCAGGCTACGTTAGCATTTAAGTATGAAATCTTCTCCCTTTTTTTTTTTGTTTTTTTAACTCCGGTGTAGCAGCACTGAGAAGAAGGAGAAACACGCACAATGAGATGAGAAAAGCAAGACTCCCCTCTGCAAGATGCTGTTGATGGATATATCTCTTTTATTACAAGAGACCAAGACAAAAGAGGAGAGCCGGGGAAGTGGAAAAGTAGAAAAATAGAGAGAAGTAACAAAAAAAAAAACAAAAAAAACAACAGTTGGATGTTTAAAGGCCTTTTTTGCCGGTCCCACGGGGCACTGGAGGAGAAGCAGCGGTGCACGGCTCACGGTCGACTTGGCCCATCATCGGCCCAGTTCGTGCTTCTTTTCCAGGCGGCCGACAGGAAGCACCTGGGTCTGAGGGCTGGAGCGCGGAGACGGGGGCAGCAGGCCCCACCCAACGCAACACATCATCAGCTCGACGAGCGGGGTCCTGTGCAGACCTCTGCAGCTCTGAGCACGGTGCGTGTGAACAAACGCGATCTTTCGCTCGGCTTCAACCCAAGCGGCACGCGGTGGAGCTGCCGGCTCCCAGACCTTACCCGCTTTACGCTAAAACCTTCAACGAATTAAATACTTTCCTCCTCAGCTGGGCTGGAACTACAAACTGCAGCGGGCTGCCACTAGAAAGAGGAGGAAGAGGAGGTTATGTGAAGAGCACGAGCGACGGAGCTCTGTGGGGTTTTGGGCGGAGCACCGGTGGCTGCGTGGGAGCCTGGGTGAGCCGGGCCTGGTGAGCGCCGGGTCGCGTTCTGGTGACTGTGCGGCTGCTCCCGCTGGGCTCGGTGGGGGAAGAGAGGCCGGCCACACCAGCCAGAGGCAAGTGGCCAAATGTAAACAGCTCATTTTGGCGGTGAGACTGAGGAGCTGCTGTAATTACCGCTGGTCATGAGAAGATGAATAGAGATTTAGAGAGAGGAAGGAGAAGAAGCAGATGAGGAGGAGGAGGAGGAGGAGGAGGAGGAGTAAAAACAAGGGGGCACGAGGGCTGCAGCGAGGGGTTGAGGCGGGGGGCTCGGTTCCAGCCCTCACATCGATCTTTATCTATCATAGATTCCCAGGGAAAGAATGCCTGGGGCAGGGAACGCAGTTCACACCAGCGCTGCACTCTGAAGTCAAACGCTCCTCGTCACAGACTCCATTCCAGAGGCCCTTGGCAAATCATCTCCAACGCTACCGAGAGCCAGGCTGCTGAAAACCAAGTTAGTGGAAATTCATTTTCCTCTCACAATGGAATCACATTAAAAAAAAAAAAAAAGAAAAGAAAAAAAAGAAGAAGAAGAAATCTTTTCCAAGCTTCATTTCCTGATCCCGCTGCACACATGACCTGAAGTGCCTCAAGAGAAAGGACCAGAGAGCAACATATGGGTTTACGGTTGACACAACTTCAAGTGCTCCCCAAAGCGAACTTTAGGAAAGGAAAATGTTCCTTTGAAGGAAACGCAGCTGTCCGCGTGTCCTTCTCATCGCATAACAAAGGCTTCTTAACAAACCAAACAATGCAATCCAATTAGCGCCTGCTGTTTTTCTTTTTTTTTTTGGAACATGGAAACCTTGATCTGAAGACAAAAACAACGGAGCAGCACTCAGAGGGAGGGAGGGAGGGTCTGTTATTTCTTTAAGTTGCCTCTAGAACTCTGAGTTACTTTTTAACTTTGAGTGCAAGCCTCTCTGTCAAACATTTCCCTGAAGCATCCACTGTCGAAAAAGAAGTCGAGAGGGTTCTGCCGTTGTGTGGTAGCATTCTTGAGTCTTGTTATTATTTAGATCCCATGGTGATATTTTGCACAATGTAACAGACACATTCAAACCTTTACATCCAAACTAAATGAGGTCTGAACTAAGATAGTGGCTATTAGGGATGGAGAAAAAATATCGATATGGCAATAAATCAATAGAATATCGATTTTGAACGTCTTAATATGGATTTT
The DNA here is from genome assembly GCF_022458985.1 of Mugil cephalus. Lineage (NCBI taxonomy): Eukaryota > Metazoa > Chordata > Actinopteri > Mugiliformes > Mugilidae > Mugil > Mugil cephalus. The sequence goes on from NC_061773.1 coordinate 27,415,827, forward strand.
TGGATTTGGATTAATATTGTATTTTCACTCAACTCATCCAAGGAATTATCACTGTCATCCCTGTACATATATGCAACTTGTACTTTAAGCTGCATTTAAAATTTATTGGTGAACTATGTAGAATATTGCAATATCATAATATCGCAATAATGTATCGTGTTGTGATTCAAGTATCGTTATACGTATCGTATTGCAAAGTCCTTGCCAATACCAACCTCTAGTGGCTATTAATAGGCACTGTTTTTTTGTAATCTTCAATGATTTATGACTAAATAAACTAAAAAAATTAGCATTTTAAAGTTGAGGTGTGAACGCACCCAGGGTGCATCGAGATTGCATTTGAGAGACCCGATCCCTGACCACATTTGGAGGTGGTCTGGTTTCACATGTGGCTGCATTCCTTTGGTCGTGTGAACACAGAGTCCTGAGTCACATCCTCAGTGGGGGGTGATCTTGCATCAGCAGCTATTATAAATGAAAAGTGGGGAAAAAGCCCCGCAAGTGATGTTTGTTCATCAGTAATGAGAGCATTTTAAAATATTCTGTCCTTGCAGCTGTTGACTAAATAATAAATAGATCTAAACAAGTTAAATCATTTAAAATGAGCACACTGCGTGTGTGATTCTGTCTTTAAATAACGTATCGGCGTTAACTATTGATGCGGTCGTGTTGATGTACTGTATAAGGAGTCGAGCGTGTGTGTATTTCCTCAATCACCAGTGTTTTTATTTCCTTTGCATATGGAAGCTTCCAGGGTTGGAGTGATGATCTGAGTTTTGTTGCAGGTCTAATGAACGTCAGGGTGGAAATCAATGATATTAAAACTTAATATGTCCTAGAGCTGGAAGCTATGACCAAAAATGTATAACACGTTCATTTTCTTTTCATGCATAACCACTTGTTCACAACATTTTGTTCTGGCTGAGAGAGGAATTAACGGAGTAGACTGACTAAGGATGGACTATTTTTCTGTGATGATGAGTAAATATTGTAGAATAATCCCACACTAGTAGAAAAACAGGTTTTCATGGCCGTGTGTTTACACTGACTGCTGATGTGGAAATCTGGGGACATTTACAGCTCACAGATATTTTTTTTAAAGTTATAAAGATGAAATGAATAAACAGGGACAATTACAGTTTCATTTATTTCGACATATTTAAACATATTTAAACTGTTATGTCTGTAATGTCAATAGCAGAGCGACCAGCTACCGTAATAACTGTAGTCTGCGCGAAACTTTTTTTTTCTCATCCACAAAAAGCTAAAATTGGGGACATTTTCATGGACAGCTTTACCAGAGGGGACAGGTCATCCAAAATGGGGACTGTCCCAAGAAATCGGGGACGTCTGGTCACCCTAAAACAAACCCAAACCGACCTTCCCATCTTCACCACGCATCAGTGATGCGTACAGCTCTGTTCTCGGTTCGGGAGCGGCCGTAGAGCTCCATTAGAGAGTTTTAACGGAGCGAGAACCTGAGATCGGATCTCTCTTTTAAAGGCAGGTGTGAACACAGGTGCTTAAAGCTGGCTTGCCTTCATGGACAGGTCGGAGTCAGGGTTTCCCTCCTGCAACTAATATCCAGTCACCCAATCATCCTCTGATTCATCCGCTAGGTCTCCTTCCCTCTAACCCGGCTCAGATTAACAAATTAACGAGCCCGGGAACTCATTCAGGCTTCAGGTAGCGATGCAGGAGTGCACGACCCGACTGTTGAAGATTAACTCTCCTTTATACCCAGATTACACAGCACTTAGACCCCCGCGGGAAAAAAAAAAAAGAAAAGGAAAACACGAGGACAGAGTGTGGGTTTGTGGGGATTCGGAGAGAGGGGGGGGGGTGTCAGGTGTGCTCTTGCAGATTAGCGTAAAGCTCCTGGTAATGAAAGAAAGGATGACCGCAACTCCCTCCGTCGCCTTTGAAGTCCGATCAGACGGGAGAATAAAAGGTAACCACCCCCCACCCCACCACGCCACCTGAAAATGAGTCCCCATCAGGATCAAGATCCACGCACAGCCTCCCAGAGGTCAGCGCTGATAAGGAGGCTGCGGATTAGAACCGACCCCGGCCTTGATTTCTCTCTTCCCTTATGTCACTCATCGCTTTACATTCTCCCCCGCTCCTCCAGAAATTTCATTTCTCACATTGGGGGGCAAAAGCCTCCCCCAGCAGCCAAAGGTGACAAGAGAAGCCTTGTTCTAAACTTTCCTGTCTCCCCACTGAGTTTCTTCGTTTACAGAAGGTCAGCTCCGACCCCGGAGGTTTAGCGGCGACGCTGAAAGAAAGCAAAGAATTTGATACAAACCAGGGGGCTGATGTGCAAGTTTTTTTTTTTTCCCACCCAACATCAAAGGAGGCCAAAGCAGGCAGACGGAGGAGGAGAAGAAGGTCGGGAAAGACGCTCCCACTGCATGCTCACACACGCTGAATATACATTTAAATAAAACCGTTAAGTAAATCATTAAAATCCAGAGACTCGCTCTATAATCAAGCTCAACTTCCAAGGCTGAGATGTGGGGCGCAGGAACGGGACAAGAGATGGGCAAACTTGAAGACGGTAATTGAAAGGAAGAAGCCCGGAGCACAGAGACAAGGGGGACGAGGGGGGGAGGAGGGTGTAGTGATGTAGGCTTGGGGTGGAGGAGGGTGAGAGGTGAGATGAGCTTCAGAGCTGCGAGGGATGCCACTGATGGACACGTCTAACATTGTACTAACAAGCATCCTGTGGAGAGCACGTATACAGGAAGAACTACAAAAAAAAACATACTGTATGGCACACAAAGACATTCTCATTACGGTATCTCTGTAATGAGCAGTACATGCTCCATGTATCTGCTGTATTATTAATGCAGTTACTGTCCTCGATGCATTTGTATTTACTCCTGGCCACCACATCAACCGAGCCTTACAGCGCCAACATGTCATCCAAATGCTGCACAATGCACCAATCAGTGCTTTGTCGCTGGAACGTCCCTTCCGCACAAAACCACAACTTTACTCATTTAATACTCCACCTTTTCACAAAACGAGGCTTTGACGAGAAAACTCCTAACAGCAGCGGAGGAAAGGGAAAGCTTTTTTAGTTTCGGACAAGACAGAAACCCCAGACTACAGCACGTCGTTCCTCACAGCTCGGCTCAGTTGCCACACGGAGGATTTAAAGTGGGGTAAAAGCTTCTCCGACCAATCCCTGCCCTGGGTGAAGCGAGGAATGCACCCCAGCGTGTGAGTCGCTCCGGAGGAGGGGGTTTACACAATGTACTTGCTGAGGATTTGTATCCAGCGAGCAGCGCTGCTTCCAGCTGTGCAGCAGTCCGCCGGGGTTAAATTAAAGGCAGGCTCGACGGCTCGCTGTGCAGCCGCTCTCGTTAAAACCCTCTCTCCGTTACAACAACCAGGCACCGTTTTCAAATGATCTCCTCGCAGATAAATGTCAGTGACCTCGCGTTCGTTTCCAAAACGACTAAACTAACGACGCTTCACCGACTCCCGAAGCAGCGTTTTGGCAGTTTTGGAGGGTAAGGAGCCAGTAAATGTCAGTACACTGCCAACCAGTTTCAACTCAGCGTCACTTCAAATTGATGCCCCCTCCCCCGCCCCCTCCCCTGCCAGCTCAGACCCACGGATGCCAAGGCACGGCTATCATTTGCCCTGATGAGCTGGAGCTGCTGGTTCACCGAGAGCCAGGGCTGTAATCCCCACACCCCCTGACCATTTAGGAAAGCCACCGGCCTGTGAGCATCTTCACAGTCTGCGCCTTGATTGCGCGGACGTTCAGGGACGTGCAGGAGGATAACGGGAAGAAAAACGGAGAAGGACTGCAGCAAGGGGCGCAGAGACAGAGGCTGATGAAGAACACATGCTTATTCACAGAGACAACCCACAGGAGTGGGTGCCAGCTTAGTTAGTCATCGGTACTGTAGATGAAGCACAATCAGAGCAGCAGATGGCACTGATAGCATGGAAGTGCCGGGGAGGGGAGAACGCGGAAGGGTAACACAAAGCTCATTATCACCTCTCACCGCGTCACATGGTACATCAACCCCCGCTTCCACCTCACGCTTCTCCTCCGATAACAACCAGCGAATTCCTCCCCGGTACCGGCCCCAGCGTTGCGCCTTGACCTGCTCCGCCGATGCTTTTGCCCACACCAGTTGGGAAGACAATAACACATTTAACAAGTTTGATTTTACACTTTGAGAATCTGATGAAGAGGGCAGGACATTGCTTTGTCTTTTATCTTTTTAACTTTTTAAAGTCTTAAAGGGACTTTAGCAGCAGCATCTCCGCGGACTGATCCCGCTCTGACATCGTTAGCCACCGCACAGTTGCAGCCGCCCACGTGACGTTTCATCATGGCCGCCGCAGCAGCTCTCCGTAAACTCCTGCTCAACCCATTAACTCTGCATTTTTACTGGCAGCCCGGCAAACACCAAACCGCCGCTAGCTCAGACTTGTGACCGTGTGAGTTCACCGAACTTGACAACCATCTATCTGTCGACCCTTCATCAAAAAACACAGAAAAAAAACAAAAACAAACATTAATTTCAGATAATTTCATTGAGCAAATGCAATCGTAGCTGTTTATAAATACTGAGGAGTACCTCAGGATCTGCTCGGTTGTAAATCCTAAATGCAATTGAGGGTATTTAGCAGCCAAGCGAGGCCGAATGTGATCCCTATCTGAGGTCGTGACTGCGCGGTTGTGTATACAGGAGAATGCGAGCAAGCCAGCAGAACGATCAACGTTTAAGGATGTGTGGTCTGGCCAAAGTGGATGAAGGTTTGGAAGGGAAATGGGGTTGAATGTGAGACTGCACAACACGCTCCGCTCCCCGGTCCCAACGGTTGGGTTGGCTGGTCCTCCAGAGAACCGAGTTCAAATGTTCTACTTAACCGAGGAACCGAAACACGCCCTCAGCGCGGTCTCTGGGTGACGCAGCTGTTTCTTCTCAAGAAAAAAAAAAAAGGCAGGCCCTAATGGGCAAAACAGTGATGATGTCAGCCATCGCAGGCGATGCAAAAGGGAACAGATTTGGCCGTGGAGGAATGCCCCAGAGTTTGGAAGGAGGTCAGATGAACGTGAGGTTGACGTGTTGAAGTGAAAGTGCGTTGCTGTTACTCCTGTGCTTTTAGCACAGTTTAGTCAGATTAAAAAAAAAAAGGTTGTTATAGTTATAGCAGAGCAGTAATTTCCACTTTCTGCATAGACAGCAATATCTGGATTTACAGTTCTGGCGATGATAGACCACTAAGTCATCCTCCCATCGTGAGCAGCCACACGGAGCTCCCAGTTTACATGCCAATTTAGGAACTATCTGAGCCTGACTTCTGTCTTCTAGTGATATAAGGCCGCAATAAACAAGACTTAACTGAGAGGAAAAAGGTGTTCATTATACGTGATAAGTATGTCTACGACTTCCCGACAACGTTAGAGTAAACTTTCTTATCTTTAACAGTCCCTTGTTATCCGCCCCTCCTCCGCTCCCTGTTGCTCCCAGGATGTGGCAGAGGTCAAGGGAAGGCAGGTGGGTTATGTAAGCAGGAGTTATGGGTTCAGGGAAGTGTGTGTGTGTGTAGGTGGTGTGTTTCAGTCTATACCGCAAAGCCTCAGCACCCACTCCTCAAGACTTCCTTTCCCCTTTGTGGTCCTCTTTCACGTTAGTCGACTCTTTCTGTACAGATTCGAGAAAGAATTACATTTCTAGATCAGGTTGCTCGGGTGAAGGATAAGAGCTGCAGAAAGTGACAAGAGAAGCTAAGCCTCAGCTCCCTGGAACCTTCGATGGACAATGTGACAAGGTGTTCTTTTTATTCACTTCCTAACCTTGTAGTGAAATCCACAGCCAGGATCAGTCACGGGTTGACCTCACCACTGTTAACTCGCAACTCGAGATGTGACGAACGGAATCAGTCAGACCGGCTTTTTAAAACAAGCGACGGGAAGCGGCTCGATGTGCAAATATCGCATGACATCTTCAGAGCTGTAGGAGAGGTCATTAAAAGTGAGTAGCTGGCAACGCGAAAAGACAAAATGAGTGAAAGCAGCATGTGGATGTGGATGCAAGGTGTAATATTTGCCAGAATGTTGTAGCGGTAGGACGGCGGCCACAGCTGCCTTCCCACCAGCTTATCTGATATGCGGTTCCCAGTCAATGCAAATGCATCTACCAAGTTTTCTACGGGATTTATTCAGAAAAATTCAAACTCAGGTAGCCCACCAATAGAATATTTATATATATATATATATATATATATATATATATATTATATATATATATATATATATATATATATATATATATTTCTTTTTATTTAAATTACAGACAGAGCATATTAATGAACATTATAAATTGATTGTAACCGAGGCTAATTTCCATCTGTTGTCCCTAAGGCGTGTTGATACAAAAAAAAAAAATACATAGAAGAAAATATAGAAAATATCCTGGGAGGAACAAAAAGTCGCAGTAAATACACATTTAGTGGGACAAACAAACAAAAAGAGAACAAAGAGCGAGTATCCATTCATTAGTGACCAAGACAGGAAAGCAAAAGATCCAGATTGTACATAACTTATTATTGCACATCATCCTATATCCACACTACTAGAACACGTATACCCAAACGTACCCAAACTTACTGCACTTACAGCCCACATTTCAACTAGAGTAACCAAACAAAAGGGTATTACTGCCTTACTGGCTGGATCCATGGTTACAGGACTGGGCTGATCTGATCCAACTCTTAACCTATGATTCCACCCAGACCGGTGTCTTCAAAATAAATAAATGAATAGTCCCTTAAAGGAGTCATTTGATCGACTCTTTTAAAGGAATGGATCCCCAACATTCGACTCCTTTCAAAGAGCCCACAAATCCCATCACTTCTCTCGATAGTAACAAGCTCTCAAATGGAAGTTATTCTTCAGCGCTAGCTTAGGAATTATGCAACGGAGAAAGCCAACACCGGTTAAGTCTCTATTATCACACATCCAGTGCCCGCACCTCCTGTCACAAAACTGCCAAACGTAAGTGACTCCCTTTGTGGCGTCTGCGCCGCAGAACAAAGAGAAAGAGATAGCATCGGCTTGTGCCTGCAATCAGCGGCCAGGTTTGACTGATGCGCCGCATTATTAGCATGACACAGGCTAAGGGATGGAAGCTCCCGCTGCACAATTTACACATTATCTTCCAACGCTGCTCGAGTCGAGAGCCTGTCACAACAACGGGCGCCCCGAGGATACAACACACACACGCGCACACACTAAATAAACACACATGCAGTGAAGGGATGTTAGGAAAGACGATAGAGTGTCTGAAATGATGACATTTCTACTTACTTGGCAGATGGCAAAGGTTTTTTGTTTTGTTTTTTAAGCACAGGAAATGTCTCTTACCTGCAGGGGAAGAAAAAAAAGACAGAGATGGAGAATGTTAAGTGTACGTCTTTATCACGGAGTGTTCATGTCACTTGTTGGCCACTCGGTTTGAGTTCATTCTTCTTCCCCTCGGGTAGACAAGAGGACGGCTGGATGTCCATATTTGGCCGCGTGGGCGCTCCTCTAGACGGCCTCTGTTTAATAACACAGCGCCAGGTCTCAGCTGGACGGGCTGATGGGCATAACTCGTCTCCCTCCACAGCTGACGCACGACCCCGACAAACCCCTCCACGACAGGCCGAACGTGCGCGATTGAAACGAATTAAACTGCTGTCAGACGCCTCTGATGCAGTAAAACATCCCCTGTTCCTCTGTTACTAATGCTCTCAGCGCTCTCTGAAGGCAGATCAAGGCTCCTTTCATTTTCCTCCTGCACCCTTCTGCATACGTGTAAGTGAAATAAACGCACGCAGGATTTCTTCACAGAATACATCCGTGTAAACACTCGGCTGGCAGACGTACTGACACTGGAAGATGTACAAAGTTAAACGAGTGAGGTTGAAGAGGCTTTATAGCCGTATTGCAGACATGTTTTAGGTAATATTTTACACAAACGTCTGGTTAATGTGATGTGAAGGGGGCTCACTTGTAAGGACACGTAGTCTAAAATCGCACTCGTCCTCAGTTCTTCGGAGCATTTTAGCATCTTTTTAATTTTTCCTTGCGATGCTTCGCAACTTTACTGTTGTGGTTCACCCTCATTGCTCTCAAACCTAATTTCCAGGTGCAGCTAGTGAACCCTGTGGAGCATTTAGCTGATGAGGAGCCAGGTATTTCTCTCAGGAGCTCGTTGGAGACGTTAGAAAAAAAAATAAATAAAAAGAAGAGAGAGTGAAGGTCAATCTTAAACTTCGCAACGTGGCCAGAATCATAAAAAGATGCTAAACATTTACAGCTTGATGCAACAAAACTCTCTGCAACCGATCAGGCATAACATTATGACCACTGACGAGAGAAGTGAATGACATTAAAACCATATACTGACAATTTAATGTTCTGCTGGGAAACGTTTGGACCTGGCATCCATTCATGAGGATGTTACTTAGACATGTAGCACCCACCCCATAGCAGGATACAGCCTGACACAGACTCACACTAAAACGCTTTAGAAACAAATAAAAAAAACTTGAAGACGTGGCCTCCAAATTCACTAGACCACAAACTGATCAAATATCTGTGGTATGATCCAAAGAGGCCCCTCCTCTCAACCCATATCTATCAAAAAGCCTTTCATCATGAATATTTGTGAGTGACTATTTTATTTTATTTTATTTATTCAACTACAGATACTTTTTTTCCCTCAACAAGTTTCTTTCTGTGAAGTCTGATTGCAGCGCCTTGTTTTGATGATAAAAAAAAAAAGTTCGGCTCGTCCTCTTTTTTTCTTCTATTAACAATAAGAAGCAACGTTTAGAACCTGCTGCTCAAACACTAATTTAAAATCAAAGCTGTGCAAAGCAGCGACTTGGACCTGGGAGGCTACTGCAGGCGTGCACGCAGAGAGGGGCTGGGCTTCCTCTTAATTCCCTGTCTAATTACTCGTCCCCGGCTCACCCCAGGTCAAAGACCCTTCAGGTCCCGCTCTAATCCGTCTCTTCGGCCCACTTCAAAGGGCCCTGATTACAGGGAGGAGAAGAATGAAGCGAGAAGGGGAGAGAGAGGGAGAGGGCAGGATGGAAAGACAAGGGGATAAAAGGAAAGGAAGGAGAGGAAGGAAGGTGAACTGAGCCAGAATGGAAACATATCTTGTCCGTCTCTGAGCCTCTGTCTGGCCTGTGGGGTCTGTTCAGCTCCCGGCTGATGCTTCTTCTTCTTCTTCTTCTTCTCCTTCTTCTTCTACCCCCTGGCTTAGCTCGGCCATGGAAGGAACAAGCCACGTGGGACTCCGCAATGTTTCGAGGGTACGAGGCAACGCACGAGCCCGCACTCCCAAAGCTGTTTTTCCATTGTCACGTAAAAAAAAAAAAACGGCAGACGTATTCTCAGCGCGGCAATAAAAAACCCGAGCAGACGAATGTAGCATAATAGCAGCACTGTTTCGGGCGAACATCTGCGTTCTTGAACATTTTCCAATCTGCTATTGAGACTGTCTAAACTCTCCCATCTATTACATGATTTGAGGAGCCAATGTGTTCAGGGGGGAGATAAGGAGAGGCTGCGCAAGTACATCAGGGAGCGAGAGCCAACATTTCCCAGAACAGCAGACTGCTATTATCATAACCCCAAAGCAAGTATGTCCAGCACACAGAGTCTACCTGGGATTTGATCTAACTTTAAAAACACAGAATCAAGCTAAGTCGGTAATTTCGCTAATGCAGGAAGATTTATTGTGCTGCGTTTTATCACGTCTGTATCTTGGGTTTTCTCTGAAAGCCTGTTCTTTCTTCAGGCACGGTGACAATCACCGCTGCCCCTTTATTTACTCGTACTCCAAACAAACCAATTGTGCAGCAGCTGACACCATAAAACATCCACCGTGCCTGAGGAGTTCTTTTTCTCTTTTTTTTGTTTGCCTGTTTTTTTTGTTTTTTTTTTAAATATCCCTTCCTCCCAGGTGCCAGTAACAGCAAATGGAAACAGATTTCTTTTACAAATTGAATCGCTGTTGTGTTGCATCCATCATCAGCATCCAGCTGAAAGAAGAAACCCGGCGTGTTCTTTTGTAGGAGAAATGTTGTAAATAATTACTGTAAAAACTGACAAATCCTCAAAAGCGCGGCGGTCCGGAAGGGACTGAAGCATGAACGAATACCGCTCTATAACTCACTTCAGCGATGCTCTAAAGTGCTGTAATATGTGCAGCTTTTCTTTTTTCGCCCACTTACGGAGGAAGAAGTGGGGGGGGGGAAGCTGCGGAGTACGGCTTCAAAGCTGGAGTTTAAAGAAGAGGTGAGGCAAGAAAACAGACGAGGGAGGTGAAGGAGAGGAGCAGAAGAGCTGAGGTGGTGGTGGTGGGGTGAGAGGAGTAGGAGGACGGGCTGGAACGAGGCCGGCCGCTGGCTAGACTCGTCTGTCCACAGGTTTAAATTTAGGCCGGATCAGACACGACGCCTTGGCCCTCGCCTTCCTCAAAACTCACAGCCGCCGCAGCAACTCATGGAAGCCACATTATCGTTTCCCCCCCACCCCCTGAACCACACCTCCTGTCGTTGGGTTGGGGGGTGGGATGCGACCACCCAACATTAAACTTGACTTGCAATGCAAAGCCGCCCCCCCGCAATCTGCGCGCTGACGTACGCCTTCATGTGACGGCGAGCGCGCACAGCTGATGAATATGTGACGCCGTACCCCTCACGTCTCATTCTGAGTAACTGTGGTTTAAAACTGCGAGCCTACTTCCCACCTACAAATCAAAATCTTAACATGCTGTATACATTATAGTCTTTAGTTCTAGACCACCGGCTAAATTTCCACTGTGTATATAAACAGACGGAGGGGTGGTTCCACTGCCAATTTTTCTTTCACTCTGACAACGCAAAAAAAGAAATTAGAGGGGGGAAAGAAATCTTTGCAAAAAAAAAAAACAAAACAAAACAAAAAAGGCACTGACGTACTACGGCGAACAACTCGCTCCTTTCCTTCTGTCTGGGTTTCAGCTGAGGTTCAGGCGGAGGTAATGAGAATAGTGAGATGTCTTATCAGCGCTTCTGATGTGGAAAGTCTGAGCCGCGTTCAAATCAGCAAATAAGGCGTAATTGCGGACGGGGGCTCATTCAGGTCTTTGAGGTGCACGTCTTCCCCCATCAAAGAGCGCGGCCCAGCAAGTATCTGTTTACAAGCTATTACTCACTTCCCTTTTCTTGCCCGCTGCTCGTCGTCCACATTGTACTATCGTTCCTGTAATTGTGCCTTATTTTGCCGGGGCGATAAGGGAATGATGAAACAGAGTGGGGACTGTGGTGGGAGGGGGTGGGGGGATGGGGGGGGGGGGGGGTGGGGCTCCGCCTCTCGTGTAAACATTTGGATGTGATTTTGGCCCCGGTGCTATCTTAGCTGTTTTCTGTCTAATGTGTGTCTCCGTGTGAGAGACGTCGTGGGGCGGGTCTTTTGAGGAGGGTGGGTGGGAGTGGGCTGAGGAAGGGGTGGGGTGGGGGTGGGGGGGCGTAAACCTCCACCGGGAGATGAGGCGCGACCTCTTCTTCGACAACAACTGAGGAGAACAGACAGCGTGGAGTCTCTGCAGCTGTTTCTCCGCGGCTGCAGAGGGGAGCTTTTAATTGGATGTGAATGTAAGTTGCAAAGGCTTTTAATTTGGGCCTTGGCTTGGGAGATGCACACCCGGGGAGGGCAGGATGGGATGGGATAGGAGAGGATAGGAGAGGCCGGGCAGAAGGCGGGAGCAGGGGGGTGGGGGTCTTAGCTTCGGGTGGAAGTTGTGCAAAAACACAGACCCTGCCTCGTCCCAAACCGACCCACCTCACCTCACCCCTCCTCTCCTCTCCTCTCCTCACATCACACGCCTCTAATTACTAGCCATGGGAAAGCTGGGAGAACATTTTACAACATGCAACAACAACAACAACAACAACAAGACATTGTGATGCGCGAGCATCAAGCTGTAACATCCGCTGAGCCCAAAATCAAATTAGGCAGAGAGAAAATTCCGGTGAAGAGAAGAGAAAAAAACAAAAAAAACACACACACACACAAAAAAAAAAAAAAGAAAACAGAGGAGGCTCAGCTGTGTACTTGCGTAATGAGCGGAGGTTCGCACACGTGACTGTTCCTGTGGATGTGGGAGGGAGGGGGCCCGAGGTCAGTGCGCGCCGTGGCTACGCTGCAGCGGCTGCAGTCGTGTGATAACTCTGGGACAGAGTGGTGACGTGGAGCGGCTCTTCTTTCCGTGGAGCTCGCTCGCATCAGGGACGAGGGATGGAAATGCATGGGTCAATTTTTTTTTTTTTTTTTTTAGCCTGTGCGAGTGTCATATGGGTTTCATTTGAGCTCTGCTGTAGGTAAGAGGGGAGAGGGACAGCGCGGGGGGGTGGATGGGGGTAGCAGTTAAAAGCCTGAGATAACTCCTTCAACGACTTCAATTCCGGGTTTAATGTCCTTGTTGGAAGGACGCCGCTTCCCGGGAGTGCTCTTCTTCTTCTTCTTCTTGCATGCACTTGGAAATAAGTGCAAATGTGAAGCAACAGCCAGCTCGGTTTGTTTTCCTGCTGAAATATGGGACTGTTTAATGTCACGATGAGCCCAGTTTGTTGTTTCAGCCCTCACTCCGTGCATATGTGCGTACAAACACACATAACCGCACAAACACAAGCAGACAGGCGCGGAGGGGGGGGCGGCGGGGGGGGGCGAATGCGAGCCTTGTGTACTCATCCATGAAAAGCACACATACTCGGCACTCCTCCGTAGCGCCGAGCCCTGAAACAGAGCACCTTTTCAGCAGACACGACTAACTCCCGGGTTTGCAGTTAAAACCGCCCCCGGGCCGTGGCGGCGGTGCGAGGGCCAGAGGCGTGTAAACACCAGACGACAATGAGCGGACTGACCAGAGAACACGCTTCTGCCATTCAAACCCTCTTTACGGCCCTGTTCCCACAAGCCACAGGGCTGCGCTGGAAAACAATACGCTTACTTTGCATCACTCACATTCTGTCAAGTTAGGCTGAGTTGGGCCAAGCCGAGGGGATAGTAAAGCTCCAAACCGGAGGAAGGGGAAAGAAAAAACTTTAAAAAAAAAATGCTGTGTGAACTCGGAGGAATGCTGCCCTCCTCGACAAAGGAGGGCCTTTGAGGAGTCAGAAAAAGGAGCAAATTAGCTGCTAAACTCAACTCTGAAACACGAAGCATCAGTCTGCTGCAGAGGGAAAAAAATATCATCCTCCAAAAAACGTCACGAGGCATTTGTTTGGACCTATTTCAAATTACATCTGGAGATGTTTAAATGTCATTAAAATATGTGCAGGCTGAACGGGTCGGGCTCAGATTACAGCCCCAAAATGGCCGGAGAAACGGCCCAGCATCTCTCCCCATCACAGCGGAGCCGTTCGGCGTCAGACGCGGCCTTATCTATCAACCGTTTAGCCGTTTGCTGGTGTGAAAACCGGTTTGCTGGGAAAAGAGATAAAAGGCCACGATTCCCTGTAAATTTATGTAGTGGAGAGCAGAGGTGGAGAGAAGGAGCGAGGGAGCAGGGGGAAAAAAAAAGAAAGAGACAGAGGCAACGATGGTGGGTGGAAATGGTTGGGAGCCTCGACTCTGTGTGAGTGTCTGTGTGCGGCCCTTGCCAAGAAAAACAAGGCCCAAGCGTCGCTGGGATCTGATTTCAGCATGGAGGCATGGCAGGAAACTGGTTCCTCTGGGGTGGGGGTGGGGATGGGGGTGGAGGGAGTGGGGGGGGCTTCATGTCCTCCCACAGAAAAGAGTCAGTGCGTTTACATGCACAGTTTAATGGAGCTATGCTCGATATTCGACTTTCTGAATGTGGTCCTTGTCCCAGTTTACATGCAACAGAGAAAACTGAATAATTGACGGAAACATGTCCTCCTCCTCCACACTAGGTGGCGACACATGTCTTATCACCGGGTCAATACCATGTTAATACGGCCTTTCTGGTTGACCTAATACGACATATTATAAACAAGGGTCGTTCATGTGTCAGACCAGCATTTCAGACAACAACCAGATGGATAATAGTTGAACTTTTTAATCTTGTACGTAACGAGTGCGCTACAGATGGTGCAGATAAGATGGCGCTATCCCTCAGGTGGTTCTACTACCAGTGTAGGTCCCAGATCTCCTCAGGTGAGTATCCGGCGCTTCCAGATGACGTCACGATTTAGGGGATGTTGACATTGCATTTTATAATTGGTTGGACAACAGCAAGAAGCGGTAGCAGGAGAGAGGTTAACAGTTTTAGCAGTTAGTGGTTATTATGGAAGCAGAGCATCTTATTTGGTTTTGTTTTGTCCTTTGTTTTATTTCTTTGGATAAATTGATAAAAGCTGTATTTTTATTTAGTCTTTTTCAGGGTAAACCTTCTTAAATCTTTTTGCGCCTACTATACAAATGAATGGATTGAATTTTAATTATTTTGTCATTTTATTTTTTATGAATAATGTGCCATCATAATATTTTTTGTGAAAATTTAAAAATTATAAATAAAAAACTTTTGTCTCTTCCAAACATAATGTGAAAAATAAATTAAACTTGTGTTGTCTAACCATGAACCGATCTCGCAGTCTAAGCCGAATGTTGCCAAACATATAGTTGACGTCATCTGGAAGCTTCACCCGAGCAGATCTGGTACCTAAACTGGTTCTGTTTACCTTCTTCTTCTTCTGCAACCTGCTTTCTTGAATGTTTTTGTTCAGGGGTCATATGCCAGTGCAGCGTTTGTGGATCATGCACACATGTGTTGTCCAGTTAAAGTCTGATTAAAAACGATTTCCAATCACTTAATCTCTGTGTCTTAATCGGATAAGGAGAACTCCGATATTAGTAACGTGTTTACATGCACTTAAGTTATCCAGTTAAAGTCGGATTAAGGCAATAATTTGCTTCTTTTTTTTTTTAAGTGCATGTAAACGTACTGACTGAGAGAGATTTAGAAAGAGAACACCATCCACGTCCTCAGCATCAGTTCAGCCACGGTGTTCCGATCTGGACGTTTGTGTAGGTGGCACATATACAGTAGGTAATCGGGCCCTATCGCTGCCAGTAACACTTCCTCAGTGATCACAGGGCCAGGCACGAGCCCCCGATGTAGATCCTCATGCCACACAGAGGTCAGCTCAGTTCAGAGCCTCGTATCTGCATCTGGATCGCAACTCCACCACCGCTGGAGAGCCTGAGGGATACTCCTCAGCGCACATGTGCAGAGAATTAGCAGCGGCTACGCAGCGTTCAGAGGCTTAAAAAAACCAAAAAAAAACCTTTGTTACTTAGCCTCCATGTAACACGCTGCTCCACATGTCTACAACGGTCTTGATCCTATTTGTCACTGGCTTTTATTTGCTTCTAGGAGGCTTCAGCAGCGTCAACTTCCACCGAGTTCTGTGGTAGCAACAAGCTGCTGGCTCTTCACCACGGGGGCCAACTACAAGCGATACACGGGGGGGAGGAAAAGGAGAAGGAGATGATGGAAAGCAAAGCTTCTGTGTCTCAAAGGGTGCGAGTGATGATGAGGTTTCCTCAGAGAGAGGCCCGTGTCAGAGGCTTATGTCAAAGGAAAGTCTTTTCCTACACAAACATGAAAAATAGTCTCTGGATTTTGTTATTCTTGCACCATATTCCATACAAAGTTCCTCACAGTTTCAACATCTAAATTTAAATTCATTTTAAATATAAATTACAGAGCAAAAAGATATTAACTAATGCTCTGCACCAATAACAGAGCTGAATACCATTCAATACAAAACATCTGTTGGACCATGCTTTGAGAAATAAAAATAATTTCTTTACAAACCTTTTGTGTTCCCATATCAATAAGAAAAATAGACAAACTAGAATCCTGGCCATGTGTCTCTGCATAAAAATAAAATCCTTCTTTTTTAAACAGATCCAGACTGTGTGTTTCAAATTATTAAAGTAAATTACAGGACATTAAGTTTTGTAGGCTTTTTGAGCATACACACTATGCTCATGAGGCATTGACATACTACGCTGATGAGGCATAACATTATGACCACCTTCCCAATATTGTCCCTTGTGCCTCCAACACCTGAAGTCATCAGAGAATGGACATGAACCTTCTGAAGATGTCCTGGGGACCTTTGAGGAGAGGGGCCTCGGTGGATCATCCCACAGATTCTTGATCAGTTTGGGATCTAGTGAATTTGGAGGCCAGGTCTTCATGTTTTTCTTTTTGAGTTGTTCCTAAAGTGTTTTTCTGTGTGTGTCTGTGTCTGCATCCTGCTGTCATCAAGGAGCATCATTGCTATGGGGTGGGGGGTATCTGGTCTGGTCTAGGTGGGTGCTTTATGTCTAAGTAACATCCACATGCATGAATGCCAGGTCCAAATGTTTCCCATCAGAACACTGAGTTGTCACAAGACGGTTTGAATGTTATTCACTTCTCCTGTCAGTGGTCATAATGTTAAGCTCCTGCTCACTTTCGGGAGGTTCGATGGTGCTGTTGATTGCATCATAGTTGCAAAGATTTGCTGGTGCTTGATAGTAAATTGGGGACTCATATTGTCACACCACACTTGCATGACTTCGTGCATTTCATGGTCAAACTTCATTCTTATCAGAATATGAGTCTGGTGACATTTCCACAAAAACTTTTGCACACAACTCGACACAATTGGCCCTGCAGCCAATCAGAGTCCACTACGTCGCTGTTACTCATCTGTCCATCAAAACTATAAAACCCAGGTAAATGTTTTAACTGAAGCAGACCCGGAGCACCATCAGTTTCCAGCAGAGCGACTCCACTGGGGATACGAGGCCGGCTCTTCCAGGCCGTGACTCTGGAAACACAGAGTGCAGCATTTTACATTTTATTCCTTCCTTCAACACTTCAAGCAACCTCCCAACACTCAGGAAGCTCGGGAAGAGATGTGTTTCAACGTTAACAAACAAACTTCAAGCCCAGTGTGCTGGAAGACCTCGAGGGCACGGAGGGCAAAAACAAACAGGGGGGTGGGGGCCCAGCCAGCAAACACAAACAGAGCCATGTTGCTTTTAGCCGAAGCCTCCTCTAACCGTGGCCCCACCCCGCGCCTGCCCACCGAGCACCCCGGCCTCCGTTCCCCTAAACCCCTCTCGTCTCCACGCTGGATGACCCAGAGGTGGAAGTAATGACGCCAGATGTGACCAATCAGGCTGATAAAGAGCAGGGTCCGCTGTGGGCCGACACGCAGCTGTGGGTGCAGCTGTGCGTGGTCGTCAGGCCAGCTCGGAGGAAGCGAGATGAAACAGCTGAAAACAACGTCCGAAAATAATCTACTTAGATCAAATCATGGACATCAACAGATCCACCTTCCACGCTCCTGTCACCATAAACCAAACAAAGGCCTCGGCACGCATTCACTTCATTCTCCTTTTGTTGTCTTTCCTTCCCCGTCTCCCTTCCACCCATTCGCTCCGTCTCCCTCTTCCCCCCTTCTTGAGCCGGGACGGGGCCTGCTCAACACATTAGCAAGATATCCCGTTCTGACAGCAGCTTTAGCCCAAATCCAGCCATCATGAAGAGTTATGCCATGGTAGCGGAGCAGCGGATTTGGGAGATATAATACAAATCAAACCTAGAGGGAGTCAGGGGGGGTGAGGGGGGAGGGAAAAAAAACGAGCGAGGAAAAACGGAGGAGCTGCAAATTGGACGCGTTGACTGGAGGCGTCTGCATGTGAATCATTTGATCTCGGTCTGATTAAACATGGAGGCGACATTTTCCTGAATAATGCAGAAGTTTGTGGAGAGTGTGTGCGTTGCACGAACCGTGAGAGGGTGAATATTGTTGTAGGCCGTCCCCCCGCTCACAGAATCTCACTTTGTGTAGCATTTTTGTGAAAATATTTGATAATTCCCTGACGCATGGACGAGGATTACATCTTTCTGGAATATTTTAGCAACAAGGGAGTTTGAATTCAACAAGGCTGAAGTTTTCAAACTAATCTTTCAATTGGGGAATTTCCAGCGTGTCCTCCTCTAAAGGCAGATCTTTTTGTCTTGTAAAATTGTAAGCTTTGTTTTTTTCTTCTTTTCCCTCGCAGCCCACTCATCTGTTTCCTTGGCCTTAAACATGGAAAGTAGCACAGACGGCTCACTTACTTTCCCTCCCATGTTTATTTTCCTCTTGCCTTTGTCCATCACTCTCCCTCTGCTGCTGCTGCTCGCTCGCTTTCCCTTCCCTGCCACGGAGTTCAGCCATCTTACGAGCAATCTGACCAAATTAAGATACGGCTGCGGCGCACTGACACATCAGCACGCTGCCAGACATTTTAGATAAAGTCATTTGAAGTTTGCCCCCCCCCCTCCCACTCCGGGAGGCAGCGTCTAAGCAAAACCGGCACTTTATTTTGGAACTGTTAAAGCCGCGTCCCTGCTGGGGACTCGCAAAACTGAACCCGCCTAAATGGACTCCCTCAACTTTAAGTGTTTTCCAAGCAAAACAAAAGTTTTAATTCGGTTGCTCCTCACAGTGTGATGTTTTCACTCTGGCATTTTCATGGAGAAATTGTGTACTTCATCTTCGAGGCAATTACAGCGGTTGTCATGTCAGTGCTTTAATCTAAGTAAGGTCATTATCAGCGTAAACACAACCTGATTAAAAACACCCGGCTTTCTGCGGCGTCTTCCATGTGTAAATAATTAGATTTATTAAGATTAACCTTCAGGTTTTTCTGACAACATGGCAAGTGGTGACAACAAACATCTCCGCTGCAATAAAACGTTGTGGCGGCGGCGGCTTGTTAAAGCAAATGAAAAGTGATAAGTTTGGGCCCTTTTTTTTTTTTCCTCTCCCCCTCCCCCAAATGATAAACAACGGCATTTTGAAGATGCTTGAAATAATTTAAATTAAATGTCAGCTTTATCTAATCAATCACAGTCATGATAGAGCTGGGAGGGGGCGGGGGGGGATGCAGATTTAATCAGTTAATAGGAAGTCTGACTTATTTTCTTGAGGCTCGGGGGGAAGAGGACGGATTTTAAAAGCAACAAACTATTTTTTTATTTTTATTTTTTTACAGCTGAAAAACAATTTTGCTCGTGACTGTTAGCCAATCTGTGCAAATGTCATTCAGATTGCTCACGACTGAGTCAGTATCTTCCATATCCAGGAATCCAGGCTTAGGGTGGACTAAATGTTGCACAGAGAAATTGGATTCTTTTTTCTCTCTCTCTCTTTTTTTTTTTTTTTCAACGTCCCTCCCAAAGGAGCTGACGCAGCTTCGGGCCGCTCACACAACAGGCGCTCTGTTGCGCGCTTGGCGAGCTCCCGGCCACCGCTGGGCCTCACTGGATGAATGCGGACCTTTAAGAGTAAAAACCGCACACGCAAATACATATGAGCGCGCGCGGCCCGTGAATGCAGGCGCACAAAAGACAGCTACGACTTTTCATGATTAAAACCTCATGTCACGCGGAGGATGTTTGGATGTGAGCAGCACGCCACTCATGAGTGTCACATAAACAAACAGCACAAGTAGGCCCTGAGCTGAGGCGGGAGAGCGCAGCCACACACCACGCCTCGCACCGTGCACAAATCTGGAGGAGAAAATACTTCAAACGTTTAGACAGAGCCCGCTCTCACTTTCAGACTCGCTGCTAAAAGCAGGCCTCCGAGGTGCAAGGATACAAATGACCTAATCCAGGATAAACATATAGCTGGGCGGTAGAGAAGAAGGTTTATATGTCTGCTCTATGGAGGGAACAGCATGCCAGTGTTTTAGGAGCCAAACTGCTGAGAATACCTCCCGGTTGCTCCCCGTGCCATCCCCAACACCGAGATCAGACGGCGGCGGCCATTAGTATAATAATAACTGTTTATGAGCCGTCGCAATTCCTTTTGGATATATGTGTTTTTTATGCACTCAGCGCCACTTTATGCGGGTGGTTATCAGAGTAAATCCACATGAAGGCATGTGCAGGCTGGAGATGGAGTTACACGGCTGCGTGCTCATCAGCGCTATTAGTTTCCACCGACGCTGATTGCTTTGACACTTCATGCCGTCCAGGCGTGGCGATAAAGCGGATCGGTTACTCTCACGCCAAATTAAAGGCTGATATACGGCTCCCGTTTCTGGAGGGGGGCATCAGCGCCAGGGCCGCTAGCGTGCGAACAAGCAGCGGACTCGTCGTTTCGGGATGCAAAGACGAAAAGCCGAGGTCCGGAGGCAACATAAAAACGCAACGGGGTTCGACGGGGCGCCCTGCAGTAACACGCGAGGGCCGGGCGCTGCAGCCATGTGCTGAGAATAGTAGCGGCACCTGTTAGTGGGTGGATGGGTGGGTTGTCCCGTCTGGGCCTCAACCAAAAACAGAGCAGCGCCCTGACATCCCGACACATAAATAAAAAAAATCATGTGAGACTTTAAAATATAGCTGCTGAATGCAACCTTTAAGAGACTATAAATGATTCAAACTCAATGTTAACTCCAAATACAACTAACAGGACGCTGTTTCGCTCAATGCAGTGAATGATTCAGAATCTCTTCATGTGCTTTCAAAGTGCTGTTACTATTATTAGTTTATTGATTTGGGACAACGCACATTAATCAACACTGATGCGTTAGTCATCAGTTTAAATGCGCCGGACTTAGCACAAATGCTAATTTGTAGTCCCAAGGTGGTTACACAACACAGACAGAAGACTGTAAGACAATATTCACACAATAGATAATTACAGAACCAGACACAGACAGACAAAAAACTTGACCCATATTTAAAAAAGAAAATAGACAAAGAACCCCGAAAGTATGGGGTTGCAAGAGCATTTAAAACTTTGAAAATAAGGCAGATTTGATAGATGTCAAGATCAAGAATATTAAAGTTTTTTAGGACGTTACAATAGTGAATTTATGTGCAAAAATATCATGCATGCATATGGACTTTAGCTGTTTTCGAGGTAAGAAATGGTCTAATATGATAGAAGTATGATAGTTTGTGTCTCAACTTCGTGGCTGCAATTATTTTTCCACAAAATACTAAAGAGACCAGCCGACAGGTCGGTCACTTCAGGCCACCGTTCGTAGCTTCAACCTCGGCGCCAACTGGAGCAGACGTCCCGAGCAGACACCGAGCCGCACGAATCAATATGTTTTATATCAAGTTTCACACCAACAGCGGCTGGTGTGATACGTGAGAGGAGAGAAACCTGCAGAGAAATATCACCAATCTCAGCTGCACTGTGATGGGACTGATCACCAGTTTGGTTTTCCACAGTTTCTGCAGAACAGAAAATAGCAACTGGCCGGTGCACTTTGCAGCCAAAGAGTCAGATATTTCCCTCAGGAGTCGGTGGAGACCGAAGCCAGAGAGAATATTGATCTTTCACCCTCTCCTGTGAAATAACTATTATTATTTTAACCTCAGATTCATGTAAGGTAAGACTACGGTACCACACTTAAATAAGTCTACATTTAGATTATTAAAAACGGGCCCGATAACTTGAGATGTTGGAAAGGACCTTGAGTCCCCGCACTGAATATTACAGAGAACTCACATGATGGAAACTGTTGCATATGAAAAAGCTTTGGAGAGGTCGAACTGTCAAAATGACACGACTGACGAAGAGCAGGACCGCTTTGTTGATAGAAAGAAGGAAATAGCAAGAAGATGATACGGATTAGGAAGCTCGCAGTGCGAGGCCTCTCACTTTGCTTTAAATAACGGACCGCCTTTCATGCCCTGACGTCTGCTGGTGTTCGTCTTATCCGTCTTTAGAATCACGTTTTTCTATTTTTCTTTTTCGACGCAACACTGAAAACATAATAAAAACTTTTAGAGTTAAAAAGTTCCAGTCAACAAGCAGAAAAAGCGCTAAAGCTGTTGAAGTTTTTTCCTTTTTTTTTTCCGTTTAGTTGTGATGATAATATGAAGGGACGCTAAAGGAGATTTAGGTCATCACTGTAGCCACTAAGCATCATTCGCTCTGATCTGACTGATGATGTCTAACTCCAGCAATGTGACCACAAAGGGCAGGGAGATATTAATGATGTCTGTAAATACACCTCTCCCTCGTCCAATCCCACACACACGCCAACACACACACACACACACACACACATGGTCTGCTTCTTCGCTCAGACCTGAGTCAGGCCAGGGGGATGAGCTCAGCTCCAGCTGGATGCTGAGGCCAGCTTTAACTCAGTCAGCCATTCTCCCGGTCCAGCACAGCTCAGCTGAGCTTAGCGCTGACATGCCCTGCCAATTCTAACATGGCCGCCTGCTACAGGACCAGCAGCGCTCCTACGCAGACGCAATATTTCATCTGCATGTTGACTCCAGTCAGATCAGCGGCCGGTGGAAAACAGTGGCTCTATGTGTAGTCTGCTAACGAAATTAGAATGCTTCATCTGTGTGGACGTGAACACGGCTACAGTACATGGACCTCGGCGGGCTGCCCATGCTGTGACTGGGCCGACTTTAAGCAGATTTATGGTCTCCGTTGGGGGAACAGGGGGATTTTTGGTTCAGACCTAAATCATGACTAGAAACTACGAGCAGCTAATTAGGAGAGCAGCAGAGCAGCAGTCTGGGGACTGTGTGGTTTTCAGTAGGTCCACCACCGCTGAGCACCGCGCCTCCTTCCACAAACCTTCCTCCTCTGTGATCGGTAGCTAGCAGCAGCAGCCGTGTAAAGTGCGCTAAAATCCACACTGAGCTTTGTTTGGAACTCGAGTGCTGAGTCACCTTCCAGTCAGATTTTCCTCTAATGGTTAAGTAGACATCTGGGCGGCTTTCAGTAGGCAGAGCTTCGAGCTGTTCAGGGTTTGGACAAATGTGTGACGTGCACCGAGACTCAGCGAGTATCAGCGTATAATGCTAAATGACAGTGGGCCTCTCCTTTAGCTACGCCTATTTTTTTAAATTTTTTTTTTATCTGCACTGCGTCAGATCTTGTAAAATCAGGGAGATACCGAAAAGAAAAAGAAAAAAAAACAACTGATTATGCTTCAGTCTGCTTCTTTTAAGGCAAGATTATGTGCACAGCACAATTCAACAACAAGACAACACAAAGACATAAAAGACACACAACACAAGAAAATCTCAACTCACACAAATGTAGGTTTTAAAAAAAAAGTGTTATAAGACATGGGACAAAAACGAGCTCAAATAGAATACGACACACTACACAGGAACGAAAAACACAGTCTCAAATATCATTTAATTTAAGGAGGGAGCAAACAAAAAAGCTTTAAGCTTTGCTGTAAAAGAACTTAAGAGTTTGCGCCACAGGTTTTCTAGGAGTTTGTTCCAGGTATGTGGTGCATGCAAAGCGAATTCTGCAGCTTCTTAAGCATATTTACCTTGGACAGTAAGCAGACCATCCCCGGACCACCTGAGAGGCCCTGATGGTTCATATTAAAAATCTGAACGTCGAGTATAAACCATCAGTGCAATCACAACCAACTCTGTGTGTGTGTGTGTGTGTGTGTGTGTGCAGAATGCACATCAGTCACTCAGCCCCCGTCTCTAGCACCAAACTCAGACTCACGCCCTGCACTAACTAGACAGCACGTGTGAGTAATTTGCAAGCAGTTGATGTTGATTAGCTGGGTTATGACACCCTGCAGCCTTGGCTGCAGCCAAGTACATAGAGACACATTCTCCAATTAGCCCTGTGGCGTTTAGCTATCAGGCTTTACGGGGGCCGTAAGAGGGAGTTATGTGAAAAGTCTACAGGGCTTTACTAAGACCCTCACACACACACACACACACAGGCAGAACCTATGCATGTGTGGAAGAACCGATACGTATGTATTGGTTTGTTTGGGGAGAGGTCATGTAAGCAGCTGCTCTGCATGGACTCAAAAAGTGCCCATCCATCCATCCATCCATCCCACGGCTAATGCTGTGTACAGAATAATGAGTGTTCTTATATTAAAAGTTTCACAGCTCCCCTCTGGACTGCAGTTATCCCCTACATAAATGAAATATGAACTCATAGCGGCTAAATTGTTCTTGGGGATCCTTGTTTTTCCTGGCGTAGCGTCGCTGGGAGGGTGAAGTAATTCAATCTGCCAATCAGAGGAGTGAGGCCGAACAACAAGTCTAAGCTCTACCTGATACCACCGCTTCACTGGATTTTTACTTCATTTTATTCATTTATTTATTTATTTATTTATTTACTCCCATTTACAGCAGCCTGTTTGGCGAGTGTTTCCTATGGTTATATAGACTTCTTTACAAACTAGACAAACTGAACATCACTCAGTCAGAATAATTGCAGTTTTTCCTCAATTTTGTTTAACTGCAGTTTGTTTAAGGTGTTTGTGGCATGTTGTAAACTTATTTATTCACAATGGAAGTAGCTGTTAGTTACTGTGGAGGAGCCCGCAGACGTGCACATGTTATACAAATTATAGCTGAGGCTGAATTATTTGTTCATAAAAAAAGTTATTAAAGTTCATGCTGGGGTACGTGAATTAAGTTTGATCAATATTCTGTGTTTGTCATTCAAAACTTTTTGTTACAATCCAATTACTTATGTTGCAGTTCAGTACTTTTTGTATATATGAAAATACTTGTATATTGTTTTTTTTATTCTATTTTTTTTTTTAAATCTTATTATTTATCTTTATTCTTGTTACTTTTCTGCCCTATAGATGCTGTTACGAAGTGCATTTTCCCCATTGTGGGACAAGTAAAGGTTTTTCTATTCTATCAGCCTCGGTGGTTTTATATATATCATGTAGGAATCATGAATGTCCCAACAAAATGTAGAGATGTATTTTGTGGGCTGGAAAAGTGACAACTTTGTCATGCTTGCAAAACCATCATGATTCCAGTTTGGGGAGATATGGATATCTGTTCAACATTTCAAGACATTTTTCTTTCTTTTTTTTATTTTGGACCGAAGTGGTGGACCCACAGATTGATTTACAATCCAGATTCCTGCAGCCCCAGGGCTAGTAGACAGTAGCCTGGAAGCCAGCCCCAACTCCCCCCACTTGCAGTATATATATTTATATATTTGTTTTTCCTGTATCAGCTGAACCTCATCCTGTCTCACCAGACTCATGTTCAGGTTAAGTTTACGGGACTCGTGATTTAAAATGCTGGTGAAAGTGTTTCTAGCTCTTGTGGTGAGACAGAGGTGATCGAGCTTCAGTGGGTGTTGAGATATCTGTTAAAAGCACAAAGCAGGAAAACATCGAGCAGATGAGACGGCTGAACCCGACGCTGCAGAGAGGAGGCCAGCAGCAGTCTCCTCATCTTAAGTCACATTCTCAAAATGATTCCATTACCGTGACAAGAGGTAATAATCTAGCTACAGACCTCAATGCTTTCTTGGCATGCTCCGCGGGCAAGTGACAGATTTAGTACTGTTCTTGGATCCTACGTAGATGAAATGACTTAATAAAGTGAAGCTGACATTTTGAGTACTAAAGTGGAAGCCTGAAGTTGAGAGGTGGAGGAGTTGAGCGTATGGACGCCGGTGCCGTTTCCTATCCGGTTGGACGTGAATGCGCGGAGCCACTGAAACCACCAGAACCTACTGAATTAAACTAAAGTTACACGGGGTAACTGTCGGGACCCTGGTCTGCTCAGAGGGGACTGAGCCGGGAGATTACTACGGAGACTAGCCTGGCAACCACTGCCGAGTTCTTAAGTGGGCTTCCTGTGTGGGAAGCCTGGGGCGACCAGAGAGACCGGATGAAAGACGAGACAGGCATCCACGGAGCCACCTCAACCGTTCTGCTACACGAGTATTACGTCACGATGTCAAAGCTGTCTCGTGTGGGGGTTAAATAAACCTTAATGCTTGTTAAATGTTTGCTGGGAAAACAACAATAGCCAAATTAATCCTCGATCCTGTGGAGCAAAAGGCTTAGCCCTAAAATAGAACCTCGCAGGAGTGGGAACACAAAAAAAAAAATGACCTCACAAAACCTCCTGGTAATGCAAGAACACACACACACACACACACTGAGACATAACACACAATAAACAGGATTAATCTCAGTTACAGACTCCTGCAGAAAAGTACAGGGCGAGTCCCGTCAGTTTTCTTAGCTGACCAACAAGCTAGACCAGATTTTTGTGTGTGTGTGTGTGTGTGTGTGTGTGTGTGTGTGTGTGTGTGTGTGTGTGTGTGTGTGTGTGTGTGTGTATGTGTTTCTATATGAGACCCCCCCCCCCTCACTCTTTTCTCTCTGTCCCACCACTCTCCCTCCTAGACATGCTCTGATGGAGAGATAAGTTGAAGGTCATCCTGAGAGAACAGAGGCTCCGCAGAGGAATGTGTGGAATGACACGCTCTTGTTCCGCGTACAAAAAGCATATCAGAGTCTGGCATGGTGTCATGTGGGCCCGTGTCATCGCCGCAGTCGGCGTGAGCCTGCGACTGATGACTTGATCTGGGGAAAGCACGGAGGATGACACGCACACTCAGCACCTAGTAACAACCCCAATTTTCCCTGATTATCGATATTATTACAATTTACCACGTGAAAAAACTACAAATTAAGCAAGATAAGACTGCATTTGAAGTTCCACTGCAAGACTGGCAAGCCTTCAGTCCAAGACTGACTCTTGTGTGCAGCTATTAATGCAACCAAAGAACCTGCGGTGCTATAAATACAAAAAAAAAGAAATTCTCAAAAGCAGTGAGATGCAAACTAATAAATGAAATTAGAGAGAAGAATGTAACGCAGCTCTGGAAACAGACCTCTTTAAAGAATCTTGTAAAATTGCGATTTCCTTTTAGTCTGTGCCAAGCTCTCTCTCTCTCTTCCAAAAAAATGTAAGTTCCAGATCTTAGTATTCCACATGAACGTATCAAGAACCACCGACATGAAACCGATGAAATATGAACACGCTGCAGCTTATCTGGTTTGAAAACTGATGTTTGGATAGGCAACAGAACATGCCTTTTTCTTTTTCCTCCCACAATCCCTCCATTAGTCTCAGGAACATTACTCAGAACTATAAAGAGATCCAGCTGATACATCAAGGATACGGACCCGGCGATAACTGAGATCTCTATTGGCAATGTGAGTCTTTCTCTGCTCATGCACATTAATAATGTGTTTGCGACATGTGAGCCTCCCAGCTGTTCCCCTCCAGAGCCGCGGAGGCCGGATGAGTGAGCGTGTGAGCTGGAAGAAAATGAATATGGCTGCGGATCTTGTTGTAGAGCACGGGGGTAACCTTGCCAAGTCCACCGCTGACATATTGAGATCCTATAACCACCGAAATGCTCGAGCAAGGGCATTATCGCGGAAATCAAGGATAGATGGGTTTAGACGCTGGAATAAAACAAATATGTTGTAGATTATTTAAACTATTAGATTCAAATTTTTTCTGCATACCAAGTTGGGTGGATGGGGTTACTTTAATGGGTTTTTAATACGTTCTAATGTGGCTTAAAGGAACACTGTGGAATTTTGTTACCTCCAGTGGTGCACAAGAAAAATGTCTGGCCAATGACTCGACGTGTAGTTATGTCCTTTGTACTGTATAAAGCACAGGAAAAAGAAAGAAATATAACTAACTTTATATTTTAGGACATCATCTCTCAGAATATGCAAAACGTGCACAATGTATGGCTCCTTATGTGGCAGGCATCACCATGTCTGCACAAGACTGATCACAGTGTTTACATTCAGCTACGTAGCTCGACAGGTTCCGCTTCAACTTCTCCGTGAATGGTGAAAGACACCACTATCTACAGCATGTCAGAAGATGTAAAGCGATAATTTGGACAGAGTGTATACCTTAGACTATAACCCTAATCCTAACCCTAACCCTAACCCTAACCCTACCTCCGCCATGTCTGGCAAGAATTTTGCAGCCCTGTGATCAGCTAATCCGACAGTCAGTGACCCCCTCCGCATGGTTTGAGTGTGGAATTACCTCATCAGTTGCAAGCTATGTGTGCACTTCAAATTGCCCATGTGATGTGAAATCAAATGGGTATTTACTGCAAAGTATGGCCGTGTCAATCAAGTGGAAACGGTGGGGCCTGACGTGGCATCTGTCAGTTTCACATGTTGACAGGCTGTGCAGTAGGTCTAACACAACAAACGGTGCAAAGAAAGAGGAAAAAGATCAAAACACACAAGGACATTGCAGGTTGCACAAATCTCCATTATTAATCTAACTGCGTAACTGATTAGGCTACGTGCACATGTTGCCTCTAGTGTTTCTTGGTTGTTTTTTAAATTTGTTGTGGGTTATCTGAGCTGCCCAGGACATTAAGTATAAATGGAGTGTTGGAGTGGAATGTTTCAGTGGGAAATGCCAGCTGAAAGAAAAAGAAAACTCCTCCATGTGCACACATCTCAGAGCAGGTTCAAAGATAAAGGATGCTGTTCAATATGGCTATTCTGGGTTTCTGGTGCTGGCCTGACGATACAGCCTTTCCAATTCTTTGGTGGTCCCTGTGCCGCCAGCCTTTTACCACACTCACAACGGACCACACATTCAGCTCAAAGATGGGAAACGTCAGAAAGTCTGCAAGTGAGCAGTAGGTCAAAAACTGGACCAGACTGGATGTGCTTAGATAAGCGGAACTGGAGGGATCTGCCCTTAGAGCAATAGCAGCAGACAGGGCGCCTGCAGACAGCCTCCAGGCGCTGCAGCTTCTGAATTAACCAGCAGGAATTGGAAGAGTTTTAATTCCACTCCCGTCTTTGTCTCCTTCATATTGTTTTTCTCTCCACCGGTAGGGTTCTGCAGCCCCGTTTTTCCTGCAGTCCAGATGGGAACCTGAACAGGAATGTTTTCTCAAGCGTTCTCTACGGTGACCAGACACACACCATCCCCTCCTTTGTGCTTTCTTGTTTTTACAGTACACAAAGCTCCTTTCAGTACCTCAGCACAATCTTTGTACAGACTTGACAGGCTGGTGATCTCACACTTGCTAATCAGTGTACAACTCGTCCATTTAGCACAATCTTCCACAGCGGAAATGTTGCACCTATAAAAAAAATAAACACTGTTCCTGTTCTCCCCGACAGCCAACAACAATTCCCTCATTTCCCATTTTCAAAACACTATTTAAACATTTTACCAAAGATGAACATGTTAACATACTGTCTCCATTTTTCTGCCAGAAAGAAAAAAATTCCTTCCATGTTTTCTGCTCATTTTACCGCTTGTCCTCTAGAGGGTCGTGGTGGAGCTGGAGTTTATAGCAGCTGTCATTGGGCGAGAGGCGGGGTACGCCCTGGACGGGTCGCCAGTCTTGCCAGCAACGTCACTTGAGTAGAGCGGAAACCCTGGCCGGGTTCAATTCTCCCTACTGAGCAAGTTGAGCTTGTTTTATACCAACAACTCTACAAAACCTGAGCTATGCACACTGGCTTCTTTGAACCAAATACCTAAATGAAACA
This sequence comes from Mugil cephalus, assembly GCF_022458985.1. Classification (NCBI taxonomy): domain Eukaryota; kingdom Metazoa; phylum Chordata; class Actinopteri; order Mugiliformes; family Mugilidae; genus Mugil; species Mugil cephalus. The sequence continues at coordinate 27,445,225 of NC_061773.1, forward strand.
TTCCTCAAGTGCGAGTGGCCTCAGTATTTCCATACCGCGGTTAAAGATGAAGACAAATGTGTTATTAAGTTGGAATTTTTTGCTTCTTGGCACAAAAGCAATCACTTGATTTGGCTCGGGTGGACATCAGACATGGTACACGTCAAAGACAAAGGGTTTGTGCTCTTATCATCTGACTGGATATCACTGGTTCATCTCAGGCACTGCTGCAGCTTAGCTCCAAGCTGATCACATCCTCCTGACATGCCTCCTTCTGGGCTTCTCCTTTAAGACGTGCATGTATACAAATTTACAGATTACACTCTGAAATGAGCAACACAAAGGCAGGACATTTCTGAGGAGGTATAAAAAGCTCGGTCGGAGCCAACAGGCTAATTGACTAAAGTGAATCATGTGTTTGTGGGCGAGCGTTCCTCCTCTGGTTCCAGCTGGATGATTCTTGCTCTTGTGATGAGGGGAGTGCAGTTTTACTTTGCGTGTTGACTTTTCCTCTCTTGTGTAGCTGGAGCTAGACAAACAGCTCAGTCAGCTGTGAAAGCCCGTGTTACGGTTTCCTCGGGAGACACAACAACAAGCCGGGCGAGGGTGACACCGCGACAAGGTGATGCAGTTTGAAGATTCCTATAATCCCTGTCTAAGTGGATGTAAATGATATGCGGCACCTGAGCCGTGCCTTCCCTCCGCCGATGCCAGGATGAGCATCTCCTCTGGCACGTGAACCTCTCACACGCAAGCCGAGCTCTTCTTTCCCACAATATGTAAAGCAGCAAAGTTTATGGAGTGTCCCGAGGTGCGAGCCCGCGAGCACACGCTGAGAAAAATCACACTACGCTGCACATCATTACCAGGGTGTACTCTTTAACTTGAATGTCATGTGTCTGTCAAACTACAACCCGGCGCTCTAGCTTCGCTTTTACTGCCTAATTCTAGCTTGAATGTAAGACTACAATAACACCATTCAAAGGGGATGACATTGACCCCCCCCCCTTGAATCCAGACTTAATATTTAGCTGCAAACATTCCATATTTGGACCCTCTGACAAGAAGAGAAGCAACAAAACCACCACGTTGCATTTTTTCCTGGGAGAGTCATACTTGATTAATACGAGGCTCGGCTAAGAGAGAATAAATGTGTGCACAAGATGAGGAGAGAACCATCTGAGAAAACAGCGAGAGACACCGGCGGCTTGGGAGACGGAGAGAGCGCGAGGCGTTCAAAGCCGAAACCGGCTACTTGTCATTTCAGCACGATGGCACGGAAACTTGTTGGAAAAAGGCAAACCAGGAGAGCTATTCCACCGCCGCCCCTCACCGCTGCTGAGTGACTGAGTGGAGTCTCCAGTCTGGCCCCCTAGAGTTTCTGCATCATGTAATTTAATTCATGGGCCGCAAAACACTGCAGAGACAGGCTCAAATAGGGACGGAGAGAGACGGAACCGCACAGCGGTAACGGTGATTTTGTGTGTGTGTGTGTGTTTCTTTTTTTTAACTGCCAGACAAATGGGCACAAAAACATCTGAAAAAACATTCTAATAGCGAAGTTAATGCCCTTTTTAAGTCTATAAACAAGAGGTCCTAAAATAGGAGCTGAATCTACGACTTGACCGCAGTTACAATCTGCCATGCCGGTACCAGCGGTGGTCGTTTTACAGCCCTTGACATCACACTCTTGGCATGTTACTCTCAACACAAAAAGGTGACGATTTGTTTTCCTAACCCTGCAGGTCCAAGTCGCAGCTATGGAGCTCCGGGCGTCACGTGACTTTTTTTGTTGACGCCACCATATTGGCAGGAGACAAAGTTCCTGATCTGCAGTATCTGGGTGTATAGAACCACCTCATTAACTTTCCTTCGTCCTTCGACCTTATTCCAGAGTCACTGAAAGCATAAAGGAGTCTGGAGGAGTCCAGATGGACGCAGTCAGAGTTTGTTGGCTAAAAACAGCGTGGAAAATGCATTGATACAACGTGATCGCTCTGATTCTTGGGGGATCTCACCGCTCCGTTTTCACGTTTCTGCTGTCTTGCAGGATCTTTGGGAATCCTATAAAACCATTTCCACTGTCCCTGACTACTGCAGCATCCTGGGGCACAACAGTCCCGGGTTAATAAGTTAGTTGCTCGCAGTTGTGAACCGAACATCAGAGAAGCGCGCCTTCCTGGCGGTGTTGTGATTAACGGCACAGGGGCTCTATTCGCAGAAGTTACGGTTACACAAATAGATTGTTACAGGAGTACAGAAGGAAGGACAAACATTGAGTTCAACTTCCAAGACGACACGAGATCCAGATGAATAATTGACTTTGTCACCACACGGACAAATGCAGCGTTGAATCTGGGGACAACTGTGCCCTTAATGGAGTTGAACACTTGCCAGCGCGTATCCTTGTATCCTTGAGAGGTGCTGAAAACCTGGAAGGATTTAACTTCTGTCACTGTAATGTGTCAGGAAGTGAAAATTCAAAAGGCCGTGAAACAGGTGGGTGGTAGTGGTGGGGTACGAAGCGGCGCTCGATCCCCGGGACTGACATCTGATTACCCCCAGCCCGGTTACAGGCTTCCGTGAGTCGAGTCAGATGAAGGTCACAGATGAAAGAGACGTTTGATCAGAGCTCCGTCAGCTCGTCCCTAATGTACACGCTTACATAAATATTGACTGGATTTTTGAGGGCCGTGTAAATTGTCCAGCGGCGAGAGAAGCCGGGAGATAGCTGAAGCACGCTCGCCGAAGTCCTCGAGGCTTTGAACGTGTTTGAAAAGTGTTGACTTTCACCGCTTGATGGATCGCTCGCTCCTTCAAAGAAAGCCCGTGATAATGAACGGTGTTTGCCTACTCGGAGGGATGTGTAACACACAAGCCGACGTCCGCCGGCTTCGACGCAGCTGCAGGCGAGATGAAAACTAAATCCAAGTATTTAACAACTCGCCGGCGGATAGTGATCGATGAGAAAGGCATTTGTCTAAACACATTTTTAAAGGAGTCTTCAGAAGGTTGGCTCAAGTAAGGATCTGTGTATTTGTCTGACGACTCCATGACAGATGATGTCGTTTAAATAAACGTACGCGCGGATAAAGCCGGGCTTGTGAGCGGCCATGTTCTCCATGTTGGAATGCTCTGAGAGAGAAGAGCAAAAAAAAGAAAAAATGTCTATTGTTGCTCACATTCAGCCACTCCACACGGTAAATCCTTTCAACAGAGGTCACAAAGTGCTGCACATTTGGTTCAGATCAAGCAAGGTCACGACCCACACGTGGTTTATTTGGACCTTTGCACTAAAATAATCACAGTGCCCCGACTTCTGCTGTGAGCGACATTAATAGTCTGGAACCACTTCTCTCCCCCATACCTAAAACATGAACTTATGGGGCTGGTTGGTGCCATGAACATTTCCTAATTATTGTTTGAATTATGGGAGTTCATGGAAGTGGAAATGTTTCGTATGGGAGGTGAAATGCTTTTCTGGGGGGGAAGGAGAGTGTGTCAGTCGAATGCGCTGCGGTTATGGTTTGTCTGCAGAAGCAAGGCGGCCGCTTGGAGGTAAGGGACTGGGAGGAGGTCCAGATAAGACAGAGAGGCTTTTCATTTCACCTTCACCAACAGAATCCACACTTTAACTTTAGCGGACAGGGATAATATTTCAAGACATTATCAAATCCTGTTTATAAAAAAAAAAAAAAAAAAAAAGAAGCTGCAGCCAACGGCAAAATGTTGACAGAGAAGCTACAGATGTTGGGGGTGTTGTCGTGGGTGGCGGTCCCAGCGGCATTCGCCCCATGTTGTGCAACAGACTGAGCTGCAGCCCTGCTGTTCAAACATCCCTTACTCAAACCCTCCAAAAAAAAAAAAAATCTGATAAAGGCCTTGTCTTGATGTGCCAAGGGACAGCTGGGAGAGGGCTTACATTTCTTTGGCACCAATTCAAGGAATTCGAGTCGTTGAGCACAACGCGCACCCTTTACCTGAAATACCGCGTTTGAATCTCCGACTCCAGGCAGCAGCAGCAGCAGCAGCGGCAGCTATGCAGCATGTCGGCCTCTGCACACACTCAAGCTTTCACATCTTACTCCAAGAAATGTTCTTATTGCTCCTTAAAAAAAGAAATATAGAACCGAGTTTGTGTGGCGTATTTGGTGTATGCGATTTAAGTCATAAGCACAAAAATAAAGGGCCTTGTGTAAGATCCGGTGTGTGTGGAAGCCAAGCCCCGGCAGTCGGCATGCCTTCGCTGAGAGACAGCAGCTGTTGGCCTGATATAGCATGGATAGAGAGGCCACAGCTTAAAGACCAGACTCATTTATTCACATCCTCTGTGTCTCCTCCTCTCTCTAAGAAAGATAAGAAGTAGAAGTAGTCTTTATTCTCACTAAAAATTAAACACCAATATCAAACGTGGCTCCTGCAAAAGGGATTTCAACGCCGAACTGAGCCGTGTAGTTTCCCCTCTTATCAGTCAGTTCTGCCTCAGGTGGCTGGATTCCTGCGCTCTCATATTTTTTTTTTGTTCCGTTATCGGAAAAAAGTGCGTGTCCTGGCAGAATATCGCTAGATGATGCCACATGATACGAAAACAAAGAAGAACTAGATATCTGGTGTAAATCTAGGTCGTGTCTGAGAGATGGCGGTGACCTTGGATTTAAGCAAAGCCGGATAGAATTTTAAGAGGGGTTAGGCAGGTTACCTTAACAGACAGGAGGGGAAAAAAAGAAAATAAAAACCCTTCTGAACAGTCCGACACATTGTTCAGTCTCCTTTTGCTGCAATAAATAGGAGCCATGTAATTACAAGTTAAGAAAATTAGAGTTAATTCGGGTTCTATGGCATTTGTTGGCCCGTGTGGTCTGGAACCCTTGAAGAGGATGCAGGAGAAAACAATGTCTGCCTCACACTCTGATCATTTTCCATCTTTCCTCTTGGCGCTTGCAGCCTCCTTTCCATTTATTTTCAGGGTAAACTGACGCAAAAAAGAAGGCACTGTGGAAAAGTCTAGTGACAAAAAGGCTTAATTTGCCTGAATTCACAAGAGAGTCCAAGGCAGCTGGGCTCCCGGTGTTATGAGCGTTAAAAAATATCCCACAATGGACTTACAAAGAGCTATTGTCCAACCAGGATAGGCATGACGACGTTAAAGACATTAGACGTTAAATTACACTTCTTTTTCTTTCCCCGGTCCTCCGCGGCTTTCTGCTTTGAGACAACTGTTTTCATAAGATGGCAAAGAGGGAAAATATTCTCTTTCAAGTTAGCTGGGAACTCTTACTCAGGGGGATATTCTTTACCACCTGCACATATCAATCACGCAAGCGCTTGGGCTGGAATACGGAGGGAAGAAGGGGGGAAATATGCTCGGATCTCAGTCCGTGCAGCAGACAAAATGGTTGCCACTGCGCGTCCACCGGGCCCACCTCACTGATTAAATGCAGAATTTTCTTGCAGGGGTTCTAATCAAAGCACCCCTCTGTTAGCGCCGAGCAAAGGTATCTTTATTGACACCTTGGCGTTGACCTTGGCACAGGGCTCTGCGCTCTCAGCCGGTGGTCCCGGACTTCTCCTGAGCCAGTTATTTTCTCCGCCCGAGCACTATCGTATGTCATAATCTGGAGGAATTTGTGGGCACCACCTATTCAACCCCGGGTACGAGGTGTGCCGCTTTGAGAAATGCTCGGTAGATCAGCATGAAGAAGAGAGACAAGTTATTAAACATATGCTTTTAATAAAAACAGACTGTTCTTCTCCGGCTACATACCTGAACGGCCATTCACAGATGGGCCCTGAATGATGTGACTGAAAATTAAAGTAGCTCCTTTCAAGCTAAGCACACAAATATTCAGTAATGAGGAAAGTTTCTTTACTCGCTGATACAGAACACGTGGAATATATCACCGCGTATACACAGGTGGAATGAGAACACAGCAAATTGAGCACTTGCGGGGAAGAGCACCTGCGTATTCTCAGAAAGAGGGGAGTATCAGGGGAGAGCACACAGCACTTCCCACTATAGAATAACTCATCCTCTGAGAACAGGAGGAAAAAAAAAAAAAAAACAGGAGACACGAGCAGGGATGTCTGAGGGAGGCGCCTGCAGAATATGTCTCTCTCTTTTTCCTCCCTGTCCCTGAAAAGCTTGCTCAATGAGCCGGCTCCAGCCGCTCCTCTCAGGCTGTTTGTCAAAAGAAGAGAGGAAGTCTTGAATGAGACAGAAAGGTAACTCTTGAAAGGGAACATCTCTCTCCAGGGAACAAGAGAAAGGCCAGAGCAAAGCGGCATAACAGAGACGGAGAACCACGCCGATGAACAATGTTTTCTATTTGCACACATTTGCATGAGAAAAGGTGGCGCAGCGGCCGCCGGTTCCACTAGTTTGTGGACGGTGAATGGGCGACCTCCTTCTCAAGAGAGGGCGGCGGGAAATGGGAGCGGCGGCGACCCTAAAGCGGGTTATGTTGTCAGGATTAGCCAGTAGAGTGAAGAAAAAATGTTGATAAGGGACGACAGGCTTCCTATTCTTAGTTGTGGCCCACCACCGCCAGGCCAAGCATGGCTCTACTTTGACTAGTGGACACATCTACCACCTAAAACCACTAGACACTCAATATGTTAAAGTGAAAAAGAGCAGCTATTTATTTTCCACTTCAGGTCTACTGTGGCAAAATATGTGAAGGCACATGAGAAGTAACTGTTTTTCAATGCCAATACTTGTTGATGCGTTCCACTTAGCCCAGATATTACTGAACACCTGTGATGTACAGGAGGTACAACCATGTGCAGTGACGTCAGCCCTGTGTGGTTTGCATCTGTTGGGTCCTGAAGGAGCCTCGCAAAATGAAACCTAACATCTGCCAGCGCCGGTATCAGCCGTGGCCACGGTGCTGCAGCCTGATTACTGGTTACGTCACAACGGCTTCAGGATGGTCACGAAGCGACAACTTTATGGAAATGCCGTGTTGCGTTGTGTTGTGCAGAGGAACGTTATGCAAAGAGGCTGAAAGCTGAACCAAGTCAGGAGAAGCACCGCGAATGAAATGGGAGACGGGGTGGAAGGGTCACACGGCAAACCGAGGGGTTCCTGTTACAAACAACCACGAGTCCTGCACATATTCAACTGATCCTGCTCAGTCCAAAATACATACAGTATGTGTTAATAAACAGGAGGTTGATGTCAGTTCAGCGAATTTGGATTTAGTTGCACCAAGATGAAATAGATTGACCAAGGTCTGTGAAGGCTCAAAGTCATGCAGTTCATGGTCTATCCAAAAATGTCAAAGAAAGGCAACTGGAAATGGAGAGTTTCTGGAAAAGGATTCATCCAAGACATTGACGTACCTCACCTCCCCCACAAGTCCCTCAGAACTCAACAAGCTCCTCTTATGGGTGGTCTTCGTTTTTGGATAGTGTGCACCAGATTGCCGAATGCCCTACAAAGCCTGCAGAGCCACATTCATCAAGTGGCATCGTAACTGGGAAGTGACCTGAGGTACATCCCCCTCGCGCTGCAGAGAATTTAAAGCATCTGAAGCAGGTAGAATTAATGCTAAAATCATTCGCTCTGACCCTGGACTCCCTCTCTGTTATCCAGCTACCCTTGTTGATTAACTTAGCTTCTGAGGAATCATCCAGTTTAATGATTTCAGGGGGTGAGATGACAGGAAGTGCTTCAGAATGTAATACGCTGAGACCTTAGGGGGCGGACAGAGTCATAGGAAACCATAACGAAACGCTTGTTTCGCCCAATGATGTCACTCTGCCAGAGAAACGGTCAATCTTAATGTATATGAATAACAGCGAGGTTGAGATTAAAGTCACGGCGAGGGCTGTGGGAAAAGAAGTGAAGTGCACTTCATCATCTCACTGGAGCAACAACTGTTATGGTTCCATATGAGAGGGAGACAAGCGTATTCTGGCACTTTGATTGATGAGTGAAATATATAGCCTGTAATCTGCTGTAGGGCCAATGCCGGATCACACGGTGCCACACAAACCATGTTTAAATTACTGTCAGCGTATAGCAATTTCCTTAGACACAAATACACGTGTCACGGTGTCTGCCGCCAACAAGACAGAGGTGGAATCCGCGCAATAAAAATAAGGAAAGTCCCTCCGTGTGCCATCAAGCTGTTTGCACTGGTCATAAAAAGAGACTCACGAGGATCTAGTTGTTGTGTCAGGCGAGATGCATCTATAAGGCACTGTTCACTTTTCATTCGATAAAATGTAAAAGTCTAAACTTGACAAACAAAAGCTGCAAGCATGTCAGCATCTCGTGATTTATTCCTAAATCTACCACTGAGGCTTGGCAGCCGCTCTCTCCACTTAACTGATTTCCCTGCATGGAGCGTTCCTTCGCTCAGTCTCCATTTAGTTTTTATGTTTGCCATAATGCCCCCGATCTATCAGCTCTAAGTGGAATTCACTACCTCTATACTGGCCTGAAGTTAAGCACTCTTAGTTTATTTGACAAAACTACCACTGTGACATATTTTACTGTCTGAAGTCAATTCTGCCGACTGCTCCCAAGGCTCCGGCAGAAATTAGAAGAAGAAGAAAAAAAAAAAAAACTCGATTTCTGGCTCGTCTGCAGCAGAGACCGAGCAAGAAAAGATTTACAACTTCTTAAATGTAATCACACAAAGTTTTAACTGTGGTGTACACAATGAGGGATAATTCTGGTGAAAACTGTCATCGCTTTCACTAAGCTGATGGTTTTAGGACTGGGCCACTGTTTTCTGTTTTTTTTTTTTTTTTTTTTTTCATTTCTGTTCCCTTGCGAGATTCCTGCTGTGATCATCTCAAATACTGAGAAAGCTGCACCGACATGGGGAGCTATTTTTGGTGCCGTCGAACGGAAGACAAGGAGACGAGTCTGTCGCACTGATGCAGATGTTAAGATTAGGGTCTTTCGGCCTCCTGGGGGGTTGGTATGGGAACTGATTGAGGAGATGGCAAATACACTGATGAGGCATAACAACTAATATTGTGTAGGTCTCGCTTGTGCCTCCAAAGCGGATGTGAATTCATCAGAGAATGGACTTCTGAGGGCGTCCTTTAACTGGAAAGTGCATGTAAACATGTTACTCCGACTAAAATCGGTGGTGAAAGTGGTGGCGGAGGTGAGGAGCTCGTTCACATCCCAAAACATAAGACATTCAAAATTGATATTGTATCAGAAGAAAAAATATATATTGCCATATCGCAATTTTTTCCCACCCCTAGTGTATATATTATACAAATAAGCTATATATATATATATACAGACATGTGTAGGAGACAGAATTGTCAACTCTTTTCAACCACTCAAATCCATCTGATCAAATGTCAGCTCAGTTACTTTTCTCAGGAATTGCACCAGATGTTGACAGATGTGTTTTTAAGCCTGAAACCAGGGAGAGACACCGATAGGGACGGAGATGGAGAGTGGGACTGAAAGAGAGTGGGCGGTGATTAACATACTGGAGTCAGGATGCATTTCTGAGGGGCACTGGGAGGAAACGACGGGCCATTACAGCACAACTAAGGGTCTGTTAATCAGCCTATTAGGGTTTAATTGAGGGTAGTTAATTAGGAGTCGGTGGGCAGTCTGTGCTTGGGGGTCAGGGGCTGACATGACAAGCAGCTGGCAGAGCAACCTGAGCCGATTGTTGCCGATCCATTTACGCAAGGCCAGTGATTGATTGGCAAGAAAATTGGCCTTAATTACACCTGTCTATTTCTGCCCATTTTAAACCTTTTAGAGGCCATAAATTAACCCGCCAGCTCCGGCGAGCAGGGGGAGCCGGCTGGGACTGCGTTGGAGCAGAGCAAACAGATTTACAGTAGGGCCCAGACTGTGTGTCTCCACAAAAATCATCAAGCGCCGGCTCGCCTTTGAGGACACAAGCTGTTTAAAGTGAGTGGAAAATACAATAAAGAAACAAGAAAAAGGAAAAATACAGACAAAAGCAGCGTTTTGTCTGCAGCAGGGCGTAAGCCCACCTCACACCGTCTCCGCACCGCGACAACTCCACATCTCAGAAATTGTATTTTTTCCCCCCACGCGGTGAAGCGTTGAAAAACAAAGATGTGCTTGTCCTCGCTTCTTAAAACCAGGCCCACATAGGGCAGCGGCTACCACCAGCCAGAAGCTGATTATGGACTCTTTAAAGTTAGATTTGATTTAATGTCCTGCTCCTGCCTCGGCCGGACCACGGGGCACAGGAATGTGGCTCGCTGCTAGGATTGGCCCTGCTTAGCCCGGGGTGGATTCATCCCGTCTAGGGCCGGTCGGGAGCAGCAGAGCGGGGCCACATTCAGCCAGGCTGGGGAATAAACGCACTGGCTGCACAGGGGCCAAAATCCAATAAAGGGCCTGACAAAGGCCTGCTTCTTGCCTCAGAATGCCAAACAACATGTGATCCCCCTTAGGGAAATAACTTCTGCGTCTGTTCCTCATAGCCCTCCAGGTCAGAAATAACCTCCGGGGAACTTTTGGCACATGTCCTGCTGAGGATGCCATGTGCTGTGGCTGCATATTAGTTACAGCAGGCGCACCGCCCTGATGTAAGGTGACATTTGTTTCCGAGGAGGACTGATGACATGCTAAAGACACCTTAAGATACAATATATACATATATACCTTAATATACAATGGGTAAAATTCAGAATAATACATCAGCCACAACATTAAAACCACCGACAGGAGAAGTAACTAACATCGACCATCGTTTAACAATGTTCTGCTGGAAAATTGGATCTGGCATTTATTCACGTGGATGTTACTTAGACATGCTTTAAGAACAGCTACATAAAAAAAAAAAAAAACATGAAGATCAGCACAAGATGTTGACATTGCCTCCAAATTCACTAGATCCCAAACTTATCAAGTATCGGTGGGATGATCCACAGGGACCCCACCCCTCAGAAGGCCCAGGTCCATTCTCTCTAACTGTTCTGGAGGCAACAAGGGAGACATGCACAACATCAGGAAGGTGGTCATAATGTTACGCCACATCTGTGTCTGCACTTTGTTTTTAATTCCTCATCTCTCAGCTGTTCAAATGTCTCTCTCCTCCTCAGCTTGGACGACGGCCACGACTAAAGAGTGTCAGTGACGGCGTGCGCGCTCCGGCCGAGCCTCCGACGCGGCTCGCTTCGCCTTTCTGTCAGTCTCTGCTAAGTGCTATCTGGCCGCCTTTTAATGGCGTCTCTGGCCTGGTGACTTGACACTTAAGGAGCCGCAGGGAGTTTTGAGGTGTTTAGTGGCGCACGGTGGGTAGCCTCGCAACTCACTGGACCACTGACAAGTAAGGAACTGCAGATGTGCCGCTTAACGGAGTGTCACCGTTCCCTAATGTATGCAGACATACAGGCGAAATCGGTTCCTCTGGTTTTCCAATGTCTACTGTGTGGATGACACGGAAACAGGCTGTGTCAAACATTAAAAACATGATGCGAGTGTGCTCAGCTTAGTATGCTACTTTAGAGGTTTTGCATTTTAGACACATTTGATTACACCCCTTGGTATTTTTCCCTCTCGTTCCATCAGCTAATTCAACTTGCATAGTTTGTTAAAAAACTGTGCTGAAGCAAGAATGCACACGAAGCAGGTGACGCCGCATGTTGACTTCTAGCCTTCTTATCTCCACTTTTTTTTTTTGATTCAAGTGTCATCCAGTTTATGTATTTATATAAACATTGTCTTAACCAGTGCACATTCCGACTGGCCAGACAAGTCGCCGATCCCAAAAAAAAAACACACACACACAGCGTTATACAAAGCCGACGTGGCCCAGGCCTAGTGTCAGTTTATTTTAAAGTAGCTGTTGCCGTTCACCCTCTGCGACCTAAGCATGTTTGCCGAGGATTTACAAGGCGACATTTACAACAACAGTCCAGGCGTCTCTGCTCTCCTCCTATTTTCACACTTAGAAGCCCACACAGAAAACATCCCCTTCACCCCGAGAGCTGCAGGAACCGGGCTTGTGACATAAGCTACAGAGTGAAGAGACTTGAAGAATGCAAAAGGTTCAGGTCCTGGAATTAATAGCATTCTGAGTGAGACAACCTCAGGTATCAAGCTTTAAAAGTTCATGTGCTCACACCTGGGATTAAAATGCGTGTCCACATGTGGCCACTACTCGAGGTCCAATCACAGTAGAATATGTTGTGTGTGCATCATGGGGATATGAAAGAAACTCAATGAGCTGTGTCTGTCTGAAGTTTCTCTGAACTTCTGATGTCTGTTCCTTCAGAAACCAGCAAAAGAACTGGAACCCTGGATGCATCCAACGTCACCGTAGCAGTGAAAGAAAAATGGAACCAAGCTTCACATGGCTACTTTGCATAAATCAACATGTACACCTCACCTCAATTAATTACAGAGCATTTTCCTTGAATAATTACCAGGATCCCGTCACCCTAACTCATACTCTAGTGGGCTAACCGCTATACCATGTTAAGTAGCTGTAATCAAAGTGGCATTAAACTAAAGATGTAGCTAATGTCCTCATGGTGTCCTTATCAAGGAATTTAGAAAAGCCGTCCAGGTACTTAATCTTTGCATGGACCTTCCCCGATGACAAGAAGGAACATAGTCTCCAGTAATACATTGGTAAGTCACACCCAAAATAAGCAGCAGAGCACTTTTCCTTCATCATTATTCCATTACATTCTACATTAAAGCAAGTGACATCGCTTAGTTTATGCATCCATCCAAAAAGAATACATTCAGATTTGCAGTGTGTGCAAGAAGTTCTTTACTGAGATATATTCTATTCTACTCTTTTCTGGAAGACATGAGCAAGCTACCTCCATATCATTTATATACAATAAAAACAATAAAGGACCAAGAATGCTCCCTTGCGGTACACCGCAGGTAAGAGTTTTAGGCTCAGAAAGTTGGTCAAAATCCAGAGGAAACGACTCCAGGCGTAACACTCTACACATGTTTATGCTGTTTGACACTAAGGTTGATAACCATGTTATTACAGTCATTTAAAATCCAGGGCTTAACACAATGTTCACTGTTCACTATTTACACTTCACACTCTTTTATATCCAAATCTCCATAAGCTTGCACGCTTTATGTTCAGCCCCTTGTATTGTACTTAGTCCTGTGTCTTCATGCAGCTCTATGGACCTGGAAGAACATCCTCTCACATCATTAAAAACCTCTTTCACAATCTGTGCATTATTTGACTGAATGAATGAGGCGAAACCTCCCGTCTATTGCGAAAGGACATCAGCTGAGTGGGCGGCCCGTCAGTGTGGCCAGGACGCAATGTGTGGTAACACCAGCAAAGCGAGTGTGGACGCAAACACAATCCCAAACAGCCTTTGTCGGTTGTGATCTGAGCAACTGGATATCAGACACGTTCTCGACTTTGAGGTGATCACTTCCAATCGGATCACTCTGGACAGATGTTAATAACCGGTGTGAACTGGGGTCGAGGGTCATTTTTGCAGAAAAAAAAACTAAACTCAGTAGCAACAGACTCTTTGGCCTTACTCAGCGTGAAGTGAGACGACGGTAAAATGCTGAAATTGTTTTAACATTTTCCACAGAACATCTAATTATAAGTCCATCAGCTATCTGAAAGCACGATTACAGAATAAACTAGGTCTACAGAGCAGGACCCTTAACGCTGTGAGGCCCGAATCACAACTGATTTATCAAATCCTGGTGCAAACAAAGAGAGATCCCGACCTGAGTGCTAAGACTCCTCGGCTTGCAGAGGGGCGAGTAAAAGCAAACACAGCTCTTTTTTTTTTTTTAATGAGAAAAATGTCTGTCTGAACAAGGAGGTATTCATGTGCTGATTTATACCAGCCTGTAGCTCTGCTACGAGACAGCCATCTGCTATCGCACTCCCCCGCTAAGAGCCTGTTATGGAAGGACGAGCCATGGATCAGCATGTACATGTTACATCCATATAGCCTTACTGGAACTAACACCTCTACTACAGGAAGAGAAAACACCTCTGTTGACAGCGCTGCGGTTTTCTGTCTCCTCAGGTGAACGAGCATTTCACTGCTCCATGTAATATGATTGTCCCTTTACGCAGCAGCTGATCGCCCCATAGCAGGGTTATGTTATGCCTTGTGAATGGCTGTCAAAATTATCATCTCCGTACTCTGGTGCACCGGATTTCATGTGCAAACATTTTTCTTTCCACTGTAACGGAAGATGAGGGCGCACGTGTGGGAAACGTAAAGTTTCTGAACTCTATCCTTAAAGCGGCATCAGTCAGTCATTTGTAAAAGTGGACCATGCGGCTGTGTTCAACGTGAAAGGGCTAATTTGTAGTTTCAACGCCACATCAGCAAACGCCTGGGTACCGTGGAGACTTTCAGCCCTTCTTTGTCAGCCCTCTGTTTTGGTTGCCCAGCTGCTACAGTCAGCTTTCAGCAGGCAACTGTTTACACTGAGAAAGCTCTGATAAAGCCACTAAAAGCAACCTATGCAGCAACCAACGGCGGACGAGCTAATGAGGACAGCAGAGTGCAAGATGACGGGGATAAGAGGAGCGCGAGTATTGGACTTACTTCTTAAATGGGCAGCTTGAAACACGACTTCAAACGACAGTTACCCAGTCTCAGTGTATGGAAATATGAAAATAAGCAACTAATGGGATATTAAGGTGGCAGTATTGTAGTGTCCCATGGGTTGAGGGGAGGGGCCTCTGTCTGTGGATCATCCCACAGATACTTGACCAGTTTGGGATCTAGTGAATTTGGAGGCCAGGTCAACATCTTGTGCTGTTCTTCATGTTTTTTTTGTGCTGTTCCTAAAGTTTTCGTGGGGTCTAGTTGTCTGTCCAAGAGTTTCCAGCTGAAGACTGAATTGTCACATGATGGTCAATGTTATTTATAAGTGTCAGGCATCACGTCTAGACATGTTTAGACTAGGAGAAGAGGTGGGAGTACTTTATAGATATTTGATATCTTGTGCTTAATTGTTTCTTTTATTAATTATTTGCCTTCATATTCAAAATATCAATCAATCAGTTTAATTCTTCTCCAGTCATAATGTTGTGCCTAATCAATGTAAGTCTTGACTTTAACTCAAGGAATGTTCACAGTACTGTACAATGCAGCACAATTCAACAACATGCCTTTAAAAGCTCGACTATTAGTCTGACAAAGAGCTGAAAAGAAACAGTGTCTTCAAAACCATTGTGAAGACATCAGCTTGGGACCATAGGGGAAGGTAGAAATGAAATAAATAAACCGCGACAACAACAAAAAGACTGAAAGATAATGACTGTGATAACAAGTTTAAACATATTCTTACGGTCGGCCTTGAAAAGCACCACAAACGAGCAGCTTCGCTTTCTCGTGTGGAAAATCCCTTTCTCCTGCAGAGACGACGACTGTGTCGAGCATTTCAACGCGATACGAAACACGTATGAAACATGAGCTGTGACGAGAAACCGGGTTAGATAGCTTCTGCATTTCACTGATGTCCCATAAAGGATGCTAAATAGGACACAGTTTAAAGGATGCTGGTTTCAACCAATGACTTCAAAACATGAACACGAAACTGCCTTCAGGCGCCTTGGATTCATTTCCTTTGATTCCCCGGTCACCTGAGGTTAGAGCTGTAACCCGTGAGACTGCAAATTGTCTTATGATGCTGCATTTCTCATTGTGGTCTGAAAAAGTATGACATGGAACTTTTATTAGTGTTTTCTTTCTAGTCAACAAAGAATGAGTCTTCGAAATATGATCTGCCTCCACTATCAGGTTTCCCCTTTAATAAAGCACGCGGGATATCAACTCTAAACTGTATACGTTACGGTTTCAATGGTTGATTTATTTTGTTGTCGTCCGTCTTGTAATCCCTCACCTCTTGAAAAGAAAGGGTCACTTAATAGGGCGCTTTTCTACATCCTGAAGGCTCTTCACATGAGATTCTGTTCACTTATAAACCGCAAAAAACAAGACAAACCGAAGCGCGGCGTTATCCTACAGCTAAATCTGTTAGCTTCTTTTACTGGAGTCAATAAAGGGTGGACGTCTATCTCGGCATTAAATCCTACACAAGATACCTTCTCAAGTAACCAGATACAGAAACATCTGGCCCCATTAACAGGCTGCGTCCCGACCCCTACCGAGCGCACGCATGCACGCAAGCTCGTGAAAAAAGACACTGCAGATGGAGGCGAAGACGCGTGCTCGTGCACGTTCCTCAGACACACAAGCTAATTTTTGGCCCTCGAGTCACTGTGATGTGAGCGAATTGCTGGTTTAACTTGCCCTATTGTTCGGGAACCTGACGACAGCTCTCAAGTTGCAGCCGAGGCGCTCGATTGTGTTACCAGAGGTGATTGTAACCGAGGACTAACATGTCACATCCTACTGTAGCTGGCGTTGTCCCCTTTGAAACCGCATTGTTTAGAGGCTTGAGTGTGAGGCTGGTGCCAGCGGGAGTTTCACATCATCATCTGATTGCTAAGTAGTTAGCGTTCAGCTGCAACAGATGACAGGACGGAGCGCTCGACGCAGTCCAGATGTCTTCTTTTCTTGTAAACACTTTCCACAAACTGTGAGCTACGGGCTGGTCAAAAATGCTCCGGGGCAATTTCACTGAGGTTTGACAATAAAGCCGGCGACAAACCATATTTGTCATCCTGCGGCGAGCAGTAATACACCCTCGTAATCCGCGCAAACCTCACGCTTCAATGCGGCCATTGTGCCCCGTTTCTGGTCGACGGCCGTTCCGTGAAAGCGACCTTTGTGACGTTTGAGCTTTTTCAGCACATCCTTCACGTTGAGCTCAGGGTGAGCCGGCCCTTTTCCTGCACGAGATTCCGCTTTAAAGGAGGGAGGAGGATGCTACATGGCAGCTCTGTCATAAGGGATTTGTTAGCGAGGAAGCAAACACGAGGCGCGCAGCCTTGCCTCAGGTTTATCTCAGACTAGCTGCACTGATGCTCCACTTAACAAAGCCTCAGCATCGATATTTACGGGTGGTAATAATACGTACATAATGAAATGTTAGCAGTTTGCAGGATTTATTTCCTGGAGCTGAAAGAAAAGCCCTAAATGCATATTCTCATTTGATGTGTCACATTTTCAGAGGTCACTGTCATAAACACAGAGTTTCATGTTTTCTCTTATGGCACAAACAGCTTTTTACAGAACATCAAGTTGCTTTTACTCCCATGAAGGACACGTACCTCTATTATTCTGTCGTGGATTAGAAGGCCTCCCTCCTTGTCTGCTGGACCTTGCTCTACAATCTTGGATACGAAGATCCCTTCATTTGAAGTGCTGTCACTGTCGTCCTGGGGAATGAAAATAAACTTAGTATTCAGAGTGTTCAGGGGAAAATAGAGGAAAACAGAACATTCGATGAAAGAATATTCAATGAGTCGCTCTATAATTACTTTTATAAATCCTAGAGACGCTGCGTCCCTCACCCTAACCCGTTCACAAGGTATTCCCACACCAAACAAACCCAACAAATGTCCCCAAAGGTAAAGGGGTTTACTCATTCAAATAGCAAAAGTGTCAGTAGGGGTTGAATTTTGTTTCCATCCTTATAAATAACTATGAGCTAGATGTAGTCTGAGCTTCTTAAATCATTAAATGGGTTTTAGCTGCAGCTGCTTTAATGGGACGTTTCGCTGCGTAGAAGCCAAAAATATCTGGAAGTTCAACACACTTCTGGCTCTTAAGTGAAAAAATATGTTTTTTTTTTTAGTAATGTGGGCGAAGTGACCTTTCGGGCCTGCCCTTGTGTGTGTGGACTTAAGGATTAGCTTTAATTTCAGATGCTTCCCAGACCTGGAGGGCTGACCCTTATGACTGCATGTTAACACGCTGACATGCTCGCGGTACAGGATGTAGTCCACATCCAAGACGGTGGCAATGGCCCCGGAGTGAGAGCGGAGTCTGGCTTTAGTGGCTTTCTCAGCACTCTCTCCAAAACCGCAAGAAACGTGTTCCACACTTATACCGAGGTCTGCAACTTAACTGCACTTTAATAGGACGCTTAAAGCTCAGGAGTCTCACAAGACGGTAATTAATCATTTCTGGTCTGTTTCCCCGTTTCAGGGGCTTCATACCTATTAATGTACCCTTGTGCCTCCAAAACAGTCATCAGAGATTGAACATGGGTCTTCTGATTGTGTCCTGTGGAGGGTGTCCAACAGGATGCTGTTAGTGGGTTGAGTTTTAGTTGTTCCTAAACCTTTGTCAGGCTGCATCCTACTGCCATCAAGGAGCGTCATTGCTAATGGGGTGGGGGTCTGGTCTGGTCTAGGTGGGTGCTACATGTCTAAGTAACATCAGCACCAATGAGCGCCAGGTCTGAAAGTTTCCCAGCAGAACACTGAATTGTTACAAGATGGTTTAAATGTTATTCAAGAGCTTTGTGAATTCTTCAATAATCTTACTACTTTGTCTCACCACTGGCACTATCTAGCTGCAGACAAACTGCGCCGCTCTATGGACCGCAAAACCTGGCAGCTGATTGCGCTTACCAAGCAATACCAGTATAACAGCCACATGAAACACATGTGCCAAAGGATACTGGGGGGATGTTAGCTATTTCCATTCTAATGAATAGTTCCTTACGCAGACTGTTGATTTGAGGCTTCCCGGGACAGCAATAAGCCAAGTATTATCTCTGCTGCCGTATGGTTGATGCATGGTTCTGTCACAACAGCTGAGCAGGTTGCAAATCTACGAACCCGTGGACAGACTCGAGGAAGAAAACCTTTTTATGTGGAGATCTTTTTATAGTTTCCCGCTATAAAAAAAAGTTTTACTGTGATAATGTATGTCACTTCAGAAGCGTGCGTCACTGCGGCTGCACAAAAAAAAAAGAAGAAGAAGAAGCAAGTCTTGTGAAACAGATATGGAGGGGTGGTGGAGTGCAGGAGGGGGGGCACAATTTCAATAGGGCCCCGACTGCAGAAAGAAGCTCCATGTATGGGAGATGGAGCTGCAGCCGGTGTTGAGATATTTTCAACCCTCCAGTCAGCAGAGCGTGTGGCGTCATTAATGAGCGTTACTGTACTTCACAGCGTCCGGGCTGAAAGTGGCTGTGAAAGGTTCAGGCCGGGATAAAAAAGACCCTGTCCTCTCCTCTGTGTTTACCTCACCACCAAATCCCCTCAATTAGAGACAAAACAACTGTGGCCAAAGCCATAATCCCGGTTTTAACTCTCATAAAAGTAATTATAGTTGTTTTTTTTTGTTGTTTTTTTTTTGTTTTAATCTGTGATGCCAAATCCACTAAACCAGACCAATATATAAACACAATAAAAGTTGATAGATGCGGTCCATCTATCCACAGCCTAGAAAACACATGCCCGACTGTCTAAGCCGTGTCAGAAGGCTTCCAGTATGTGCTGTTCATTCCTGGGTTGCCATATGACACTTGGCTGATCACCGGGGAGGGTGGGATGAAGGGAGGGGGGGGTGAAACCTCAAAGACCCTCGGCTTTTAACCTACCGCGCATGGCCTTCCTCCTATGATGTTAAAACCCAGAGATCCGCCCTCACGAAGAAGGACAACCGTCACGCTTTTAGTCTCGCCCTCCTACAGACAGACAGAAGAAAGACACGTGAGAAAAGAGACGTCAGGAGGTGAATCAGAACAACCAAGCGAGGCTCAGAATGACAGATCAGGTTAAAATGGTTAGCGACCTCATAAGTGCGGAGTAACACTTAATAAAACGTGTGAAAGTGGCACATCTGACGCATCCTTCACATGATTAGAATTTCACAGAGAAACTGCAGCTTTCAAATCACAAGAGCACAATTATACACGTACATAAAAAAACAGCGTCTTCGCAGCCGTGATAAACTTGAGTCTTATACGTTGTACTTTAGCAGAACAACCGTCAACTCTTCTCTAGTTCTGAGGCTCTCGCACAACATTTCCAGACAATTAACATTCAGCTAAAAAGTGGAGAAAACATCACTCTCTTCTCTGAGAAACATAGATGTGTCATACGGCTGTTTGACTCTGTGATAAAGACTCAACAGTTTCAACAATTATTTCTTGTATTTCCACAAAACGTAAATTTTGTCCTGGTTACATATTTGCACATTATTGCTAATAATGTTAATATCAATAAATTTGAAAACCATGATATCAGAGGTCTTCAATGAGAGATTCCCCCCTACCTACTGTAAGTGTTCTATATTAAACTCGGCCTAGTGCTATTTATAAATATACATTATTATCATCATTTTGCATTCAAAATTAAGATATTCAAATAATACACAGGTACAAATATTCATTTTTTTTATTTCAAAGTGTTATACTATTATATATATATATATGAAATTAAAGGATAAAGAAAATCGGCTGATGGGAGCGGGCTGTTAGCGGTTAGCTTCTCTTCTGCTAATATCGTAAACTGCTTCTGGATTTCACATGGGGGGCTGACTGAAAGATAATGTCTTCTGCCTCCATTTATTCCTTTACTAAATTATGTTAATGTGCATTTAAAGAAATTTAAATTTGTGGGGGAAATTTTAAAAACATACATAAAAATGTCTGATCAACCAAAGATTTGATATGGGTTGAGCAGAGGGGCCATAGATACTTGATCAGTTTGAGATCAAGTGAATTTGGATGCCAGGTCAACACTTTGTGCTGTTCTTCAAGTTTTGTCCCGTCAGTGGTCTTAATGTTGTGGCTGATCTGTGACTTTAACCCATTTTAAAGAACACTCACAGTGTTGTACAATAGAACAGAACCGTACGACTTCTCTCTCCGCTTCTCTCTCTGCTATGTAAATGAATACGCCAGCGGAGCTCTCACTTAAGAGGCAGCACGACATGAAAACCTCCGGGAAACCTGCAGAGTCAGCCCTTAATCTGTTTTTTTAAGCGGGACTTAGAGAGGAGTTATGAGGTAACATCATTTCAGCTGCCACTTCAGCACGCTGCGACACACAAAGGCTAAATATAAAGCAGATCGCATTGGCACGGACAGCGCCCCGACTGCCATATAGGCTAAAAAGACCATCACGTCCGTGTCAGGCCACGCTGGAATGTGCGCTCCTGCACTATGTCAAGGCGGCGTTGGCAACACATGCCTCTGAGTTATGTCGACTACAGCCGGTGCTGTCAACAGAGGGACAGTGGGGCATCACCCCGAGCTGCATTTGATGAAGAGAAGCGACGAAGCCACGAAGCTCCTCAGGAGTGTCGCTGAAATGTGCCTCAAACGCAAACTGGATGGGTTCTAAAGGTGCTTCACATTTCATCTGCAGGAGCCATTAAAATGAACTCAGAGTAATTAGGGAGTGTGTTTAGTTTCTTGTTTTTTTGAGGGGGGGGGGGTGTTTTTCACCCCACATCTGGGAACACTCTGGCAAAGCTCTAATCCCCAAGAAATGAAGTAAAGCTCTTCAGGAGGTTGAAACATCAGGTGTGCCTAGGTGATAAAAAAAAAAACAGTGTCCTTACTGCAAAAAAATGCAAAATCACGTGGGAATCATTTGAGTGAACAAGGAAACGAAAAGAATAGAGATGTTTATTGGTGAAGGGTGAAACTTTAGTCGGCCGCTGCTGCTCGCTGGTGACTTGGCACGGCCCCGACGAGCCTTCACCTCAGCACCCGTCACACTTTCCGAGTCTGTCCTCCGTCAGGCTGCCTTCCCTCCGCCTATCTTAACAACCGTGGATCTAATTATAGCGTAGGTACAGTAACGCATAACAAGAAAAGGAAAATATTGATTTAAAAACTACTGGCATTTGATCAAGGGTGTGATCTGCGCCGTTTCATGCTGCAGTTCATTTCATTACTGGCTCCGCAGAGAAAAGAAACCAGCAGCCGCCTTCTTTCTTAATAAAGTAAGTGGCGATCTACCGGCCGCCTTATTCACTCGTCATCCGCGTGTGTGACACATCTAATAGGCTGCATCGCTCTGTTAAGTGATCCCTTCGATTCCCTGCTTTTTAAAATTAGCCCGCACTTAGCCGCTCGCTCAGACTGAGCCCGTGATTGATCCCGAAAAAATCAAATTCAAAGGGAGGCTAAATCAGCTTGATGTTTGGCGGCGTTGAAAGGCGCTCTTTATCGCATCAAGGAGCGCGAGCGCAGTCACCGCTAACAGCCCCGGAGAGGAGCGCGGTTCAAAACGCTGATCTGAGGCTGAACGGAAACTGTGACAGTTCCTCTAGCAGCCCTGAAACGAACCAGAGATCTGAGCTTCTTCTTCTTCTTCTTCTTTGTTTGTACTTTGTTTTATTGCTCTTCCTGGCTCGCCGAAGACGTTGAGCAGGGAGTACTATTATTGGAAACTGAAGTCAGTTATTCCACAAACACACACAGGTCATCCTGATCTTGCTCGGGCGCTGACTGGTTATTAAAAGGGGGACATTAAAATCCCTCATCTGGCTCGGGAAGCCTAAGCCGAGGAGTTTAACGACTCGGAGGCTCGGAAACTAACAAAAGTAGGTTACCCGTCAGACGTGAAATGATGGCCCTGTGTCCGCTGTTTGAGAACGAGTGAAGGAACAAATCTCTCGGTGGACCCAGTGACATCCTGAACTGTGAAACACAGCTAGTAACGGATCCACTCCATTTCCATTTTGTTCCAGGTTCATGGTATTGTGGATGCTGGCTCCCTAGCGTGGCTTCAAAGAGACATCCTGCATGGCATCACGTTACGCTTTTCCTGCTGTGACAGGTCAAAATACCCGCCTATGAGGAATGATTAATAAGACATGGATGTCATCAGACTCGATAGGAGCCGATTGGTGAGATCTCACCAAGGGAATGAGTCGCCCACCTCCCGCTGCTAATCGCATTTCCGTTTCAGATTGCCGTTTAGGATTCTCCCACAAACTGCTCACTGCTTGGCTGGATACAATAAAAAAAAAAGCCTTTCTCCATTAAATCCAGCCAATCACCATCTCCCAAGAGTCGTTTCTTCTCATCTCGGCTTGCTGTCTTCTCTCTCATTTTGATGATTTCTGAAGCAATTCCAGTCTTTTATGCGTGTTCGCGGCACGCCCGGAACGGCCACTTTATTCCTTCTGTTTGCATTAGCGGCAGGAATAATACACTTAACGTATGTCTCAGTGGCGGCAGGGGCCGAGACGCCGCTGTTAAATGAACTATGATAACTTGCTGCGCCGCAAGCCGGGCAGGCTTCTTTATGCCAGCGTGAGCCGAGCGCAGGATTTCCACGCATCGGCGCTTCTGATGCGCAATTTACCAGTCTACTGGAACGCGTTTTGCTGGGAACTGAGCCCGTAATGAGAAAATGAAAGTGCCGAGCAAACATAAAGCGGACAGATAAAAGAAAGAGAGATGAATGACATGTTTGAAAGGTGATTTAGGGAAAAAAAAAGGCGTAAGAGGTGTAAAATGAAAAGAACATTCATCCATATTTCTTTGTGTGTGTCTTCCTCTGACTGGGCCTGAGCACAATCCAACCACTCCCCTCTGCTGATCACCAGCAGCACTAATGCAACCACCGAGCACTAATTCAATTCATTAACTGACTTATGAACTTCTGCATCCTTTATGATGCTGATAATTGCCCAGTGGGTTTTTAAACTTGAGCCATAAAACATCCTTACACCAGTGGTTCCTGGGCTTTTCCCCCTCCCTTCAATGGAGGCCTTGTACCAGAGCACACTGTTAACCACAGATCGAGCTGTAACTCAGCTTCTTTTAGGACTAAGAGTCGGGGGGGAATAAATGCCACACTTCTCCCATTCTCACAGCATCCCTAAAACACTCGGACATAAAAGAAAAGGGCCTTTCAGCGCCGCGCTCTCAGCGGTTCATGCAGCTCCGGTGCCAGTGACTCGGCCGCAGCCGCGATTCTAATTTGTTTTGATTGTCTCTGGGAAAAAAGGAGGGCGAACATCCGACGACAGAAAGCCTCAAACAAGCATGCAAGCGTGGAGGCAATATAACTGGAACCTGGCTCTTGTTGTGTACAGAACTGCAGTAAATATTTGGCCCTCCCCCATTGACTGCCAGCTGGCCAGAGACACAGCTGACACCCATGACTCAAAGCAGACAGCCCAGAAACAAACCCCTCTGCAGCGTAGGACTTCTCAGAGCTTTGCTTCCAAGACGGAAAACGGTCAAAAGCTAAATGCATGTACACAACCAGTCAAAAGTTTGGACACACAAACCCAGTGAATTGAATGAGAAGGTGTGTCCAAACTTTATGTATTCCTCAAGAGGTTTGACTTCCATTTTCATCTGGGGTGAGGTTTAACAAGAACAAACAACATGGAGGTCCCATAAAAGTGACATAGTGAGTCCCAGAATGCAAGCAAACATGCTGAGAAAGATATTTTACAGGCTGTAAAGGTTGGCCCCGAGGGTGTCACTTAAGACCTAGGGTCAAAGCGCGTAGCAGGGCATGGCACGAATGATGATTTTTGAAATCACATGCAAACTTTTCTTTACTTTACTTTGTGTTTCAAGCATTTCAAACTACCACGATGCAAGTTTGCTGAGAGACAGAGAAGCCACTCGCAGTGGAAACCTAGGGTTAGGCTCAGGGCTGCTTACCTTGCAGGAGAAAGCCACAGTCTTGGTTAGGGAGTCGATCCTGTCGCTGTACTCGGTGAATTTCTTCTGATATTTCAGCGCTGTCATCTGCAGCTCGCTGTGCACGGCGGAAAGTTGCGCCAGGAGCGACTTCTCCCTCTTGTTGGCTTTTATGGTCTGCTTCTTGAACTCCCTGTCCAGGATGATGATCTTGAGGTGCAGCGCGTTGTTGTGCGCCTTCAGGGCTCTCAGGCAGCAGTGGCTGTTCAGTCTCTGCTCCCGGTGGGTGAGCATCAGCCCGCAGCCGCCCTCGCAAATCCCCACCGGCCTGTAGTCGCACGTCTCCCGCATGTGAGCATCCATGTCCCTCAGGCTGAGCGTCTCGTCGCATCCTTTATTCCTGCACTTCGCCGGGGAGTACTCGCACATCTCGGCGTGCTCGGCCAGATGCTGCAGCTTCACCACCGCATCGCAGCCCCGCGCGTGGTTGTCACATTTGATCTCCAGCTTCAGGATGAGGTTTTTCAGGGGCAGGACGTGGTTCAGCTCTTTGGTGGAGATCCGCTGACATTTGACGGGGCAGCTGCTCTGCTGGACGACCCAGGGCAGCACGCAGCCGGAGCAGAAGACGTGGCCGCACGGAGTCGTCAGCGGGTCCTCCAGGACTTTATTGCACAAGTTGCATTTGAAATCCGGGTCCACGGTCCCCTTGAAGCGGTCCAGCTCGAATCCCATGCTTCTTCTTTTTTTTTTTTTTTTTTTTTTTTTACCTCCAAGATCCAAAGTCAACTTGTGGACTCCCCACCCCCGCAGATGTGAGTCGGAGCAGTGGGGCGTTTTTAGCTGGTCATTGGAGGAGCGCTCCCTCTCAGAGACCGACTCCAGGCTCTCCAGTCCTCTCCGTCTAAACTCTGCTAATTGACCGAGACTTTTGGTGCCTTCAGGTGCGCCTCGAACGCTTGTCCTTCAAAGTTGTGAAAAAGTTTGTAAGCCTGAAAAAGAAACGCTTTCAGTGCCTGGTCACGCAAAAAACAACCCTGCGTATAAAGAAAACTATGAAAAACACAATCGCTGGATATTTTTATGTTTTTGTTGTTTTTTTAAAATATATAAAAGCTGGAATTTCAGAGTGACAATTAAAAGAAACGATAATTATATATTCCACAACATTCCAAATGTCTTTTTATGAAAGGACACACTCGATATTGCTCTGAAAAAAGATCGAATTCAGTCTCTCTGACACTTTTTTCATGTGACCTCAACTCTCAAAAAGTTACGCTCCTGACAGCCAGTGAAGGCAACATTCCTAGTGGGGAAAGTGCTGAAAAGTTTCTACCGTAAGTCCTCTACTGACTGCGCAGAAGACATTTGGTTTAACGATGGGATATAATTTTTTCATTTAACCTTTATTTAAACAGGAAGATCCCATTGAGATCAGATTTACAATTTATTTATTCACAAAGTAAACGTCGTGTTCATAGTAGCTCGTAAAACTATAATAATAATAAACACTCTTGAAATCCGCTAGTAAAAATATACTAATATAAAATACAAATATAAATAAATATAAATTAAAAATATATCAAAATAAGACTGTAAAATTTAATAGGAGTAAATACACGCTATATAGAGAGCTTCTTTTTCAATGGAGTCCTGGCCAAGATGGGTGAAATCAATATTAAAAAAAGAAATCTTCATTATCCCCAAGGGGATAACGAAATTATCAATGCAGTCCATGATTGAACAAGACTGTTATCCACACATAACACAAGAAGCCATGGGACTAAGTGCAAGTCCAGTCTATGAAATGTTGTGTGTATTTATTTATTTACTAAGCTGCACTTTATGCACATTATTACATTATGTACATCTTCTCTCTTCTCTTTTCTCTAAAGGTGTTTTTTTTTTCATAAGTGTTATTTAAATGTCTGTGTAAATATGTGTGTATATTAAGCCAGGGGTCTGCAAAACTTCATTATGTTCTCATAATGACAATAAAGACTCTTGATTCTTGATACTCCAAAAGATGGACACAAGAGATTAAAAACACACACACACACAAAGAGAGCAATTTGACAATATATACATGTATATGTCATATATATATATGATAAGACACAGCAGCAAATACACAATACAGATACACAATTACACAGTTAAAACGCAGACAAAAAAATAAATAAAGGAAAGAAAGAAAGATTATAAAAAGCACAAATGCTTATTGTGGAGTCAGCCTCAAGTAGCCTCCGTGAAATTAAAACCATACGTATGTAGTTTGCCGCTCATTGTAAAATTATATACGTTTCATGCTGTTTATCAGACCAGCTTGTAAACACTGAAGACATCATAGCTGCCACTGTTCAGCAAACGATTAAAGTGAGAGCTTATAAAGTTGACCTAAAAAGACAGAAGAAGCTTCTTTTTTTTTTTTTACTTTAATACATAATCTGGATTTATTCACTTTTTTTTTTTTTTTTTTTTTTGGCTGTGCAGTCCACATAATGAAAATAGATTGTGTTGTATTATCTTACAATACTTGGAATGTCAAGAAGACCCCATAAATTCCTTACCTGCATATTTCTAGATGATAAACTGCCAAATTCCCGTACATAAATGTTAGATATTTACAACACGGCGGTGGGTGAGCGTTCAGGCATGCACAACACTTGTGAAAGCAAGCAACTTTCGGGGGAACTTAACCGCAAGTGGGACTTTTCAAGTTGCAACACACTTTGAATGAGGTGGAGATGGGCTAAGTTGGAAAAAATGGATCACAATGTTCAGTATGAAGATTAATATTTGAGGCGCCACCGTGGGATTCGTGTTTGAACACACCCTGCACCGCACTCCTTATGTAAAGAAAGCACGATACTACGCCGTCTGAGTGCATTATCAGTCCCGGCAGGAGGGCCTATAGCGCTGAATGTATTTGAATTGGAAATGAAACTCCAGCGGGAACCCTGGGCGTGCTCTGTGAAGGGAAAGAAACAGCCTCCACTGCGCCTGTGCTGGTCCTGACCCGGCCTTTACCAGATACTTATTCCTACTGGTTGCCTCCTCGTTCGGAAATCCAGTTTTATGCGATGCCATGCTCAATAAAATCTTTCCATATGTGCATTATCCAGAACTAAAAACAAGGGCTTTTCAAAGACTTTGTGGACACAGTGTGACAGAGAGAGTCTGAGCTTGTGGGTAATCCTACACTGATGTTATGGGATGGCTCAGATTGGGTGGAAGAAAACCTCCCCGTGCAGAACACCTCAAAGATCCCAGCACCGTGTATATACAGCGTGTCCCGCACTGGCCGTGTGATTACATATTTTACTTAGCAGGTACTCCGTAGGTCATCTTTTAAAAATAACTTTTAATACACTCGATGCATGGTGTGTCAAGAAGTGTTTAAACAGATGTGGAAAAATGAATGGATGAAAAATGAAGTAGAGGGTGGGTGTTTTGCTTTAGCACCTGTTTCTTTGGTACGTGTTCGCAAGTTAGTCATTTCTTCTTTCTTTTCTTTTTTTTTTTCAATCTTGTTGTGCATCAGCTGCAAACGGCCTCGTATTATTTCAAAGGTCATAGCTCGTTGCTGTGTTTTCCTTCAGCGTAAGCTATACCTTGGAAGTGTTTTGCCAGAATATCAGTGTAGCACTAAGCTACACTCAGCCTCTCGACCCCCAGACCAGCCTACCGCCTGCCATTTATTATTTCAGTCCAGAAACAAACAACCTGCCAATCTGTGTACGACTGTTTACTGGGAGAGTCAGGTCTGTTTCAGCTGAAGGAATTCTTGCAGGGAAACTAGAAGTGAGATTAAAAAAAAAGGAGCTGTTTTCATAGATTGCGTTGGAGTCAGAGCGAGCGCGAGGCCGAGACTGAATCACTGGAATTTCCACGGCAGTGTACGGTTAAAGAAACCGATACGCTATCTGCAGGACCGGTCTGCCGAGGAATGTTTTCTGACTGTGAAGTGGCAACAGGGGCGGCTTAAACAAGTCCACGTTAGATCCAGCCAAGAGACAGACGACATCCCGGTGGAGATAAGAGCTAATCCCAACTCCTCCAACCTAAACTGTGAGTGAAGGATCAGAGCAGACTGGACTGAAACGCTCCCACCAGATCTACAGGTCAAAATAGCACCAGACACAGATTTAGATCCATGTAACAATCCAGCCGTACCTATTTTTACTTATATGGAGCCAACTGATTGTTATTTTAACTAATGAACTAACATGTTAAACTTATTCTTGCCAAAAATAATACAACTCTTCCAGCAATAAACTAAATATAAACCAATGGGGAGGACACAGTTGGCTTGGATTGCTGTGTAAAGTCTGGGATTCAATGATACCAAATCTAAATCTGTCCCAAAGCGATAGACGAAGGTTTACACAAGAGACTACTTTAATTTAAATGAAAAACCACTGAAATGACTGAGTTTAAATTAAGCAAATTAAAAAAAAGAGTCTAAACATCAACAGCAAAGGGCAAAATATAATCAAGATCACGTTTCTTTCTTCATATTTTCTGCTTTCACAGTGTGTTATTTGCTGAACTGCAGGAACCTACAGGAGTTTTATTTATTTTACTTTTCTATCTATTATAATGTATGGAAGCCCTAAGCAGCCAAGCCTTCACATGTTATTATTTTTTGATAACGTGTGTTAATTTCCTCCATTTTCTCAAGATAACAAGTTATTTATCTTCTTATAACAAGTTATTTATCTTCTTATCTCGGGAAAACAAAGTTTTGTTTTCTCAAGAGGGTCCTGTCGTGCTGACTGATGGATTCCCTTACGACTATAATGTAGTAAAATAATAGGTTAACGTAATAGGTCGACTGTAAGGTGAGCCGTTTGTTTCGTGCTTTAATGTTTGCTAGATAGCGATTAAGTTTCTGGCGATCTCGAGAAAACGGAATTTGTTTTCCCGAGATAAGGAGATAATTAGCTCAAGATCCCGAGAAAACAGAGGAAATTAACCCGTTATCAAGGGGAAAAAGAGGAAATAATATGTATGAATGCATGGCCGCTCAGGGATTCCGTAATAATGTGCTAACCGATAAGCATATTTGTAGCTAGCTAGGCAGCTAACTATGATGCAGGCTGCAGCTTTAGACGCACTCTTGTTTCATCACTATTAGATCTCAACATAAAACATTTTAACAAACCTCTGCACGTGTGAGTAAGGTACATTTAAACCTGTCTTGCCAGCTGACTGGCAGCTCAGCGAAATAAAACAGGTTCTGGCCGGCCTTTTCGTATTTGTTGTACAAACACTGATTTTCTCAACTTTTGACAAGAAAACTAATGAACCCAAAACATCAAACTAGTCCCTTTGAGATAAAATCATAATTGTGTTTTTATCTGAAGAGATGCACAGTAAACAAACACGCGGCGCAGGGCCGGAGTGAGCGACACGGACAGAGCGGTTCTGGGTCTCGCTTGGAGCCGTCGCCGGAGAGCGACGCAGAGACGTAGGTTCGAGCATGTGTGATGAGGGTGTTTTTGTATATGGCTCTGGAGCCGCGCCATTTAGCAATCATCGCCACTCTTCTTTAGATATGTCAGAGGCATGAGGGCCATGTGGGAAACTGCAAAGATGAGTTATTGCACTTTGGGCCGCCTTTTCATGTTGCGCTGAAACATGATGTTCTTACAAAAGAAATACACTATCCATCTCCGCTGTGGTTTCCCATGCGCCTGCAACTCCCACGGGAGTCGGTAATATTGTCAAAGCGGAGTGTAGCCCCCAGATGATTTATACGTCAATAGTACGGTTTGTTTTTCTTACAAACATCAGTGACTTATTGCGCTTTTCACGAGGGGAGTTCTGTCGACCGGCGCCTTGGGTGAATGAGTAACTTTTAAAGCCGGTTGGAAAAGTCTCAGGGTGACCTTACGGACAGGTTGCTCCTGCGGCTGGGACCCGCAAACTACTGCAGCTACTGGCAGATGGTGTGAACCAAACAACCGCTCCGGCCCCGTCAATCTGTTATGACAGAGAACAGCAGCTCAACCGTCACAACACGTTCACAGGCATAAACATGTAAATGTACAACTGGTGGTGATTGCACAACCCAGGTGTCAGCGGCAGTGCGACGGGAGTAAACCCCCAACAGCACGCAGGCACGGCACTCCCAATTGATTGTTAGGGTTGATGTGCCACATGAACAACTCCTCGCTAAACACAACTGATGATCAAATGGAGAAAGACCAAACAGATCTGTGGCAGAGATAAGCAATGCGCAAAATATTTGCTGTTGCTATGAAGATCCTTATCGCAGATGGCGACGTGTAAATGAAGAAAAGCCAATAAAGGCTTCGCTCTGCTTCTCACAGCTGCCTGTTATGAATTCTCAAAGGGAGGTTAGGAACAGGATGTGGGTCAGTGGAACCCAGATTTGCCCAATAGCAAAATTGCACAAGTGGAGAAAATCCCCATTTTATTTGAACTAAGTCGGAGTCTCGGGGAAAAGAATAATAATAATAATCTGAGCCAAATCTGAAGTCACTTACAGTAGCTAATTAAATCGTCATGGTACAGACAGGCGGAGAGAGGAGACAGACTCTCTGGCTTTGCCCTCCGTGGCTTTCGGACCTAAGAAAAATAACAATTTTCATTATTACAAGTTGTTGTGTTGGTTGCTAGTGTTGCAGATGCTGCTGTTATTATAGTAATTATTGGGAGAAAAGCCTGTCTTCTAAACCTTGGTTTGCACGTGAATGAACATGTACATTCTTCTTCTTCTTTTTTTTTTTTATCACTACCAGTATCCAGGTGCCGCTTATGTTCTCATGCTTAGTTTGCCTAAGACCAATTTTATCCTGCTGATTTTCCCAGGATGTGTGACACCAAAAGCTGATAAAGAAAAGCTCTTATTTCATGCAGCAGCTCGCATACTGTTGTGAAAGTTATTTGCATAAAACAACCTGTACTGAAAACATGCACCCTGCAAGGAAAGCGTGCATCTGCTAAAAGGTATAATAAACATGCACAGTTTAGATTTATGTAGTGTAGTGTATAAATGTGTAGCATAGATGTGTAGCATGGAAAATCCCCGCTCCAGCGTACCATCCTAAAGAGATGAACGACAACAAGCCATGCCCTCATGGAAGGACAGGTGGGTACGCTAGCTTCACCTCGACGGTTACACAGACCTGCTTACGTCTACGTCTAACAGCGAGATCTCAGGGCCAGTTCACGCCTGGTGATGCCCTTGAGCCCTGCGGGGAAATTAAGACAGTATACAATGGACAGTTTTTTTGTTTTGTTTTGTTTTGACACAGATGGAATATTAGCCAATAAATGTTGATAACAATACAGAAAGCTACTGAAATAAACATTATTCTTCACGTCTACCGATACTGAAATATTGATACTTCCGATACCAGGTCTTTTTGCACTAAAACCAATTCTCAGATCAAAATGTAGATACTTTTGACACTTCAGTCATTGGAGGTAATGTGGGAACACAGTGGAAAGTAACTAAACTGTTGAGTTGTGCCAACACAACAAACCTTGAG